>NW_017616621.1:770000-1220000 GCF_001879475.1 Ipomoea nil | reverse complement strand
TTGTGTTGCTTTAACTTCTCTCATTAAAACCATTGAGATTCAGTTTCTTGGGCAAACACCAAGAGTAAGCCTGTCTCTCCATGATCATGATCATGATCGAGCAGGAATCATCAAGTCTTTCCTTGAAAACCTTTATTCTTTGCAAGTCGTTCTCCAGGTGAAATCCAGTGGCGATGGCGATGGTGATGGTTATGGTGACTGTGATGATGATGCAGTGAAAGTGAGAGATTTAGAAATGGAAATCAGAGACTTTGCACTCAAAGCTGAAGATGACATTGAACTACACCTTAGCAACTTCCTTGAGGTTAGAGGCTACATCATGCTTGATGCTTCATTCTTAATTTTTATTTACTTTTACATTCTTTACAAAATTAAAGCTGTTACTATTTTTTTTTTTTTTTTTTTTTTTTTTTTTTTTTGATCTCATTTCATTCTCTCCATTTTTCATAGATCAAAATTGACGGGTTTGAATGTGAGGAATGACCATATCCAGTTGAAGAAGATCTGAGGACTTGGTCGATAATTAACGTACTACCATTCAAGTCAAATTAAAACATAGATTTCTTGTTTGATGCTTTTCTTTCCTTGTTCAATATGATGAGAATGTGTATCCGAAATGTAGCCATGTTGGCTTTATTTTCATATTAGGAGAGGATGTTTAATGGTTCGTTCTGAAGTAGAAGTACTAATGTTGTTAAGCTGATGGGTTTACTTGACAAGGTCGTCAAGATCAGAGGCAATGTAAAACTGCAGTGATGAATTGCATGGTTTTTGGTTCTGTGATTCTGCAGCTTATCTCTAATTCCCCATTTGTTCTGTAACATTATTATTTAGAATATTATATATATTATCAGCGACTCACTGTGTTACCAAGTTATAACCTGAAAGGTGATCACTATATGTTGTTGTTTTCTTGTACAGATATATAATTGAAGGGATAATTTGGTTGTTGAGTAAATTCAACAAATTAACATAATACAAAGATGCAGTAGTATTGCTGTACCCGGTTTTGTCACTATAGTCTTGTGCTCAAGTATTGAAGATCTAGAGGTAAGATCAGAGAAGTTGCTTAGTTATTTCGTTCGTTCTGCCTTTGGCTAATTAATATTGATTTGCAAGTGTTAAACTGAGAGAAGAATATATACCTTGAAGAACTCTCTGTCACACTCCTTAGGGTTAGTCCACCACACTTTAAATACAAGCTAGGGAGCAATTGATATGGTAATCAGTTTCCATAAACTAAAAACCCTAATCTTCAGTTTCCTAATGTGTAGTGTTAAGAATATAGCGGAATAATGCGGAAGCGAAGAATAAAAAACTGAGAACTATAGAGGTTAAATAATAGGGAAATATATGAATGACACAAGAAATAGGAATATGGAGAATATATATATTATATTATCACTCAAAGAGAATTAAGGAAATTAATATAATATATATACGTATGCTACGTGAGAATAAGATAATGAAGGAAATGAATTCAAAGTGAACTGATATTGATGAGTACATTGAAAGCAAACAAACTAAGCCTATTTATACAATAATTTCGAACAAATGTTGCGGCAAACAAATGGAAATGCGCCAAACTCGGTCACGACGTGAAGACATGCAGCAGCGATGTGGACCGATTATGTAGGATGAAGACTTCATGGATTTTTGAGTCACAAATGTATTATTTTCTAACAATCTCCACCTTGGATCAAATCCATTGTAGGAGTTAATAACTGGAACAGCCGACTAAACTCAAGCACTGCTTGAACTTAGAAATAGGAAGAGCCTCAGAATAGCATGATGAATCACTATCAACCTCCTATGCGACTGAAAGAGCATAAGCAACCATGTTGGTTTCATCATCACTAGCATACCTAGCAGAGTTTTTAATTGTCCTCCTAGGACGATCCATAGCAATGGAATACTCTCGTTGTGGCTCGACGAGAGGTAATGTGCTAGTAGATGCATCATCTTTAGTATTACCATTAGTGGTAGTAATACGGTCAATAGGCCTGAACTCAAACTCCACATTTTCACCAGTACTCTGTGTCTCACCTGTACTGGGAACTTTTCCAAAAGAAAGTAGTGCAACTTATCAGAGAGTTTGCACTCAAAGCTGAAGACGACATTGAACTACACCTTAGCAACTTCCTTCTCGATCATCAACACGGAGGAGAGTATGTAGAAAAAGCTGCAGCTTGCCATCAACTCGTCCATCAAACTTTGCAAAAAGCTGCAAAAAATGCAACCGAGCTGTTGGAGTCATCGAAAATGGGTATTGCTTTAACTAATCTCTCCAAAAATTTTGAGGATTACATTTGGCAACACTGGGCATGGGTGTATGGAAGAGAAACCACTGTTTTCTCACAAAAGTTTTCTGCCCTGCTAGACTGCTTAAAGCAGGAGAGTAATTCCAATAATTCTGGTGAAATCGAAAAATTGGTAACCAAAATCAGAAACCTCGCACACAAAGCTGAAGATGACATGGATATAAAAGCTTCCGAGGAACTCCATCACACTTTGCCAAAAGCAGCAGAAAGCGTAGAAGAGTTGTCATTGAATTACATAATCAAAAGTAGAAGCAGCAATGAAGTTGATGAGGCAAATCAAACTCAACCATCAAATACTTGGTTAAAACATGCTAGCGCTGCGAATGTTGAGTCTGATGGATCCACCTCGCATGGCTTTCTAAAGCTTGAGGACAGAATGGTTGGTCGTCACCATGATTGTACAATCATAAAGAACCAACTCTTTTCTGGCGGTTCTGAACTAAAGATAATCTCAATTGTTGGAATGGTGGGTATTGGAAAGACGACTTTAGCAAGAAATGTGTACGAAGATCCATCAGTTGCATCCTATTTCGATGTAAGAGGTTGGGTTACTATACCTTCTCAACACTACAATATGAGCGGAATACTAAGCCAACTTCTTCAGTCAATTACACCAGTAGAAGAGCCAAATGTAATTAAAAAGGGAAGCACTCCTCAAGAACTAGAAATGCAGGTACACAAATGCTTTGGTGGTAAGAAGTATGTAATTGTTTTGGACAACATTACAAGCAAGCAAACTTGGAAGCAAGCTTGGATTGATATCATAAGGTGTGTTGTTAATAATGGATTAGATGGAAGTTACATATTACTAACCACTAGACACTACTTCAACCTAGATGTCCACAAGAAAAGATATATCCATATTCATAAGATGACTTTGCTAGATTCAAAAGAAAGCTGGGAACTATTTTGTAATATCCTTTCTGTTGATGAAGAGCACTTGGCCCCAAAATTTGAAAAAATTAGGAACCATGTTGTGGAGAAATGTGATGGATTACTCCAATTAATTGTTGAAGTTGCCAAGCATTTATCTAAATGCAACAACATACAACAAGGGTGGAAAAAGATTGAAAAGGAATTAGAGTCATTGGGACTTCTAGATCGCAATGCACTCAGTGTTAGTTACAATATGTTGCCACATCATTTGAAAGTTTGCTTTCTATACTTTGGAGTCTTCCCAAAACGTAAAAAAATTCTGGTTAAAATGCTAAAAAGGTTGTGGATTGTCGAGGGATTTGTGAAGTCATTGGAATATAAGGAGTTAGAAGATCAAGCTTATGAGTACTTACAAGATCTTACTGATAGAAGTCTTCTCTTAATTGAAGATCGACGTTGTAACGGTGAAATAAAGACTTGTAGAATGCACAGTGCCTTACATAGCTTCTGCGTAGGAGAAGCTCAAAAAGGCGGTATTTTATGTGCAGTAAATACTCAGCGACATTCAGGATTATCATCAAAATCTTTTACAAATTCCTGTCGTTGGCTAAGTTCTTACTCGCACAGTTTTGACTATTATGTGCTCTTTGGTACGAACACAATCGTTATATCCTACACCACGGCGCACATAGCACTGTGCGCCACGCGCCTCCCAAAACGACGTCGTTTTGGGGTCGTGTTGGGAGGCGCGGTAGGAAGTTGCTGAGATTATGTGTATTCGTTCACAACGTTATGTGTATTCGTTCACAACGTTATGTGTATTGGTTCATATAGTTATGTGTATTTTTTATACAATTATGTACATTGTTTTTATACAATTATGTACATCCAAATCAGAAAATTTGTGTGTATTATGTTAAGAGTTGATGTGTATTATGTTAAAAGTTTATGTTTATTATGTATTATGTTAGATTATGTGTATTATCTTTTAAAAAGAGTATGTATATTTTGTTATAACATTATGTGTATTCATGTATAACATTATGTGTATTCAAGTATAACATTATGTACATTCTTGAACAGCGGGTTTTTTTTTAAAGAAAAGCCTACTGCCATTCACTGGGGCGGGAAATTTCAAAAAAAAAATTAATTAAAACGACGTCGTTTTGCATCTGGGCGCATAGTGCAATGTACGCCGTGGTGTAGGATATAAATTGCCGTACGAACATCCCTCGCTCCATTTTCTTCTTTCTTGAAAATTCTGAAATGTTTGTTCCTCCCAAGATGTTAAGAGTTTTGGCTTTTGATACTTCTATATCACTTCAAAGATTGCTGGTGCAATTAGGAGGTTTAGTTTTTCTGAGATACCTATTCATAACACAATGGTTTGAGGATCTAGATGATGTTGTGTCAAATAATCCAAATTTAGAGACACTTGTCGTTTCCGGTAATGGAGCACCAACTATCCATTTGCCATCTAGTATTTGGAAGCCATCACGCTTAAGGCATCTCGAACTTGGCAATTCATATATGGTAGATCCTCCAAGTGCAGATAAAAAGAATTTACAAACATTATCTTGGGTGGTGAGACCAATTCATTGCAGACAAAAGGTGTACAACAAGTACCCTAACATAAAAAATCTAAAAATTTTCCTAAAGAATGACATAGAGCCCAGTCGCATTGGAGGATGTTGCAACAATCCTATTATTTTGGATAATTTTGACTATTTGGAAGGGCTTGAGAAGCTTAGCATTTCGGTTTCCATTGGTTGCAATGCAGCCCTTCCAGAACAGTGTATGTATCCTTCAGGACTGACAAAGTTGAAGTTGAGTGGGGCTAATATTTCTGAGTGGGATTTAAATGTAATTTCCAAGTTACCCCAACTTAGGGTGCTCAAGTTGGAAAATGCCTTCCATGGAACTGTGTGGAACTCACTATCTGAAGGAGGATTTCCTGTACTAATATTCTTACTCCTTGAAGCTAAAGAACTCAAGCAGTGGGAACTTAGCTTAAGATCCTGTCAGTTTCGGATGCTCAGACACTTAGTCTTAAGATCCTGTAATTGTTTGGAACAGATCCCAATTGGTTTTGCTGAAATTTACACCCTGAAGTCCATTGAGTTGGAGGGGTGTAAGTCTTCCCTTGTCGCTTCTGCAAAGCAGTTAGAACAGAAGAGAAGATCCAAGGATGTTAAGGTTTTTATTTCTTTTTGTTTCAATGCTGACTTTCTTTACAAAATCAGTTAGTATTTCTTTTTTCTGATCTCATTTGTTTTTCTGCATTATTTTTCGGAGTTCAAAATCCTTGCCCCCAAATATGATGACTCACAGAATACTATTTTTTTTTATCTCATCATTTCGTTCTCTCCATTTTCCATAGATCAAATTGATGGGGCTGAATGTGAGGAATCACCGTATCCAGTTGAAGAAGAGGACTTGTCCAAGATCATAGAGTTAGAAAAATGGTATGCACACAGATACTGAATGACACCTTCAATTTTGATCAGATGCTAAATGACAAGGTATGTTGCTAGAATTTCATTCTAATAACTTCATTAACTAACATTCAATTTAAAACATAGATTTCTTGTTTGGTGTTTTTCTTTCCTTGTTCAATTCCATGTGCTATCATTATCGTAATTGCCTAGCTTAATTAGCTTGCTTCAAAAATGCACCTATTATTAGTGCTTTTGTTGATAGGCCAGTGTTAGCCATCTAGAGTGAGCCATGTGAACATCAACTTCTCAAGGGGTAAGCAATAAGGATTATATGAAACACCATTCAATGTCGCTTGAATGTTTTCTAATGTTGCTCATAGAAGACTTTAATTTCCACTCAAAGCTGAAGAATTGAAGACTTTAACCTCATTCAATTCTTAGTAAAGATAGAGTGATACACCCTAAGAAGAAAAAGATAATGAATACGATATGGCTGAATGATTACATGTGCGGGCATTAGGGCGCCTCAGCTCACATAGAGTATCCACGATAAAAAAGCTTCCCATCCATAAACTCCATCAAACCTTAGCTTGGGTGAAACAGCTGATCAAAATTGTCTAAGATTCTGTTATTGCATGTTGATCTCAAAGAGATTCCTAAGAGTTTTGTAGATGGTTATTTTCATTTTTCAAGCTGCAGTCAGTTGATCGAGTTGGAATAGTATCACCCTTCCTTTGTCACTGCTGCCAAGCAGATTCCACAAGGGTTATGTTGCATCCATTACGAAGAAGAAGAATGTTAGTTTAAGGTTAGAAGCTACACATTATACTTCATTCTTACTTTTTTACTTTCTTTATAAATTAAAAGCCTTTACTATTTCTTTCTCTCATCTTATTTCGTTAGTTGTCTTATTTATCCATAGATTAAAATCATCAGGCTATGTTGGAAAAAAAATTGCTTGTATTCTGTAATACATTTGAGATACAACAAAAATACAGAAGACAACAGGGAACAAAACCTGGATCATTTGATATCTTCTTCAGGCGTGTAATCACTTTCCTATAAGCTTTAAATCTCCCTCTATAAAAGCAACAAGGTTCAAGATTTAATCTTATGGGATACAAGAAGATGAATGAAATTCTCAAGTGCTTTCTTTGAGAATTTCCTGTAGAATTGTAAGACTGTGAAATATCTTAGTTTTCTGTAAGATGATTGCCTCTCAATTGCCTGTTAATTTTTCTATACTTTCAAATGCCTCTCCAAAATATTTATTTGAAATATTTTGACTGTTAGGAGAGGTTAAATGGAAGTTTCTGTAGTTTTAAAAACTCAACTTCCATAAAATATAACTTAAATGATATATTTATCATAGGAGAATATTAATTACGTAAATCATGCTCAACATGAATTATACGTAATTATGAACCTTTGTAAGGTTTTGAACTACATTCAAATAACTCTGCAAGAATAATATATTTATATATATTATAATTGCCAACACAATTTTGCATGCAAGTTTGAGAAGTTTGAAAGCTCACGAGCTGTACTGTATATTCTTTCTCCAACTGAAACAATTTCCAATATTTGTGAATGGCCAAAGCTCCAACTGAAACATTTTTCAATACTGAGAAATAGACAAAGTTCCAACTGAACCAATTTTCAATATTGGTAAATGGACAAAGCTCCAACTGAACCAATTTCCAATATTGGTAAAAGCTCCAACTGAACCAATTTCCAATATTGGTAAATGGACAAAGCTTTCCGTCAAACCCTTCCGGTAAACTCATTCTCCACCCGTTGTATTTCAATTAAGTTTCTACCAAACTAAAATAATATTTATAACTCCACAACTCCAAATATTATTTAAGCTTTAATGGTAGTCCACCTGAAAACATTAATCTTCATTACTGTATAAATTTCCAACATTCCTCCTCCATTTATATAGTAAAAATTAATATTGTACCAAGATAAATCCAAAACTCATGCATACATAAATGAAAGTGTCTTACAGATTGAACTTTCACATAGTGTTATATGCATTACATTAATTCGGATTGCAGTGATTGACGAACCTTGAATCGCGCAGTCTCTTTGAAGAAACGTAGATATAACACACACAAGTTTTACAGTCATTACAACTCATTGTAACTATTATGGCCTTGTGTCCGTATCCATTAATGAGCACATACCAAGTAAAGCCCAAACTTGTTTAAAGCGGCCACACTTCATGCTCACAGAGGCTAATCTTTTAACTCATGCACTGCATCTTGCATTTTTTCAAAAGATCAATTAAGAGTAAAACTCATCCATACTTCAATGCAGAACCAAACATCACTTTTTCTTGGGATAAAATTTTTAATTTAAACTTTTGATGCTTGCAATCACAAAATGAAGTACTCATCTACATTGAACTCAAGGTCTAACGTAATAACTTAGACGTGAGTTGAGCTTTCCTTCACTTGCAATTAAAATAATTAGGCTTTCCATATCCCTTCCGATGTCTTTAGAACCATGTCCCTTGCAAAGACTTTTGCAAACGGATCCGTTAAATTAAACCGGGACCATACAAAGTCCAGTACTACAACACCATTACTTAGGAGCTCCCGCACATAGCTATATCTCATGCCTATGTGTCTTAACTTGCCATTATAACTATTGTTATATGCTTTGCTAGTGTAGTAGCTCTGTCACAATGTACTAAAACTGGTGACATCGGTTTTGGCCAAACCGGAACCTTAATAATTAAATTCCTTAGCCAATCAACGTGTTTGCATGCCGAAGCCAACGCAAGAAATTCAGATTTCGTGGTTGAAAAAACAACTTTGCTTTTAGAAACCCATAAAACAACACCTCCTCCAAGCATAAATATCTTTCTACTAATTGAGGAACAAGTTTCATGATTAGACATTCAACTGGCATTAGAACATCTTTCCAGGATGGAAATTTCTATTAAATATACTAAACCGTAATTAATGGTTTTATTCAAGTATATCAAAATTCTTTTTAATCTCATCCACTTAGCCAACCAAACATGATGATAGATAGAATTTTAATATTCTATTAATGAACTGGTGAAATAAAATATTCAATTG
The DNA here is from genome assembly GCF_001879475.1 of Ipomoea nil. NCBI lineage: Eukaryota > Viridiplantae > Streptophyta > Magnoliopsida > Solanales > Convolvulaceae > Ipomoea > Ipomoea nil. The sequence continues at coordinate 1,211,273 of NW_017616621.1, read as the reverse complement.
ATTATACCGGAACCCCCTTTATAGATTCCTAGTTAATAAATATTTATTTCTTGCAAATTCTATAACCAAGAATTTCAATCATCATGTTGAACTTATTAGCAGTGACTCAGTGAGGACTCCTTAAAATAAAAATTCAACCTCCTCCATTTGAGACATCATCAACTTTGGAGAATAAACCTCCTCCATTCAGAGAACATTAACTTTGGAGAATAAACCATTTTGATTTTAAGCTTTTAACTTTTCATGTTTCTTCTAAACTGAAGAATCATATCAACTTAGATCATAATCCATGATTTAAATTTGAAATTCTTTTCACTGCTAATTACCATACTAGACAAACCGGTAAACTTGTTGGCTTTCAGAATTTTAACACATTCTCAATATGCGAAACTGTTTGTTAAATACATTCATAAATTTTTATGAATTCCATTATGCATACTTCATGCATAAAAGTTTCTGCATGCCTTTTTAAGAAATATAACAGAATATTTCTTGCGCTTTCTTCCTTTATCAGAAATATAAAAAATATTTCAAGGCTTCCTGCTTTAATAAGAAATATATATATCATAATATTTCAAACTTTCACAAAGATAAAATTATCTGTGTGCTAAAATAATCAATAATGTCATGCAAGACATTAAAACAATTCCTCAACTTTTGTAACTATGCAGAACGCAATAGATAAATTAATATTAGGCCTGAGCATCGGTCGGATACGGACGGATCGGATGTCCAATCCGTCCATCCAATCGGATTTCGGATTTCATTTATACCCCCCTATCCGTTTATTTTTTTGGACAGATCCTATCGGATTTCATAGGTTCGGATTTCAGATATCCGTTGTCGGATTTCGGATTGTAATCGGATATAATAAATTAAAATAAAAAAAAATCTAAATTCTAAAAATTCTAAAATAGATAAAAAAATAATACTGAGTTTCATTACCATAGCGTAGCAAAACATACAAGTATACAACTATAACAGTTTCAAACTAAGTTAATAATTACATATTTTCGAATTTCAATGATTATACAAAAAATCATAGACTTGAGCTGTCAGCACTCAGCACCGGTACTCTTCAGTTCTTCTTCAGCAATTCAGCAAAATCAACACTAATCTAGTCATCTAGATAATCTATTCTTCTTCCTGCTAGTATTCAAACTTAAAATGATATTAGTGTTTAGAGTTTAGAAAACAGACAATCAGACATTTAGAGTAACAATACTAAGCAATTATTCACTAGGCTAAGTGGCTCAGAGTGCATTTTTCCATATCAAGTAAGAATGTGGGCAAATTGCTCTGAATGTGTTATATTAACACATTGGCAACATACCAACTCCATTCCATTTATTCAGACAATAGTGGAAGCTTCATCATAGCCACCAAATAAAATAAATACATTCAAACTGAAAACAGAGCAAGGAAGAGTTATACCAGAATTCTAGAGTGTAGAGAAATGGGCAAAATTGGGCTCAACTCATCTAATGGCAGCAACAAATCAATAACAAAAAGTTGCCAAGCCACTTAGAGGCTAAACACCACTTGCAACAACATGAGTACATAACAGAATATCAAACTGAGTAAAGAAATGAACACATTGTAAATTGATATTAAAAACATTATAGTGATTGTAGGCAACATTGATGGTATAGTAGATGAAGCTCCAGTGGGCAATTCTGCAAAAGTGAAAAACATAATAAGTAAGAAAGAAAGTGAAAAGGAAATAAACTTAATAAAGAATAAAAAAAAGTAACTAAGAAAGTGATAAGTGTTACCTTTCTCTAATCTTTCAACCTCCTCCAGGTTCTCCTCAACTTGGATTGGCTGATTAGGTGCCCTCAACCAATCTTGAGTACATATTAGTGCTTCCACTATTTTAGGAGTCAAGGAACTCCTAAATGGATCAAGTACCCTTCCACTAGTCATCTAAAAAATGTGCAGTAATGCACATATAGTTGATTCTCTGGACAGAAGTCCATGTATCTGTTGTTAGACTAACCCTTTGAGTTCCCACTCTAAACAACTTCTTAAGGTTTAGCCTCTCATCAAGAAATATTTGGTAGATGTCCCTAGAAATGGTCCACCTAGAAGGGATAAGAAACCTAGGACAAGCAACCAGAATAAACCTCTTGAACCCCTGGCCCTCTACAAACCTAAAAGGGAGCTCATCTATGATTATCATCTCACAAAGGGCCCTCCTAATGGCATCTTGATTAAATACCCATGTCCCCAAAACACCACAGGAGCCTCTGTTCCACCCTCAGAAGTGGACAGAGTGTTGAATGTGAGTAGAGACTGCCTTGTATCCTTTGAATGGGGATTTTTAAGACAACTGGCCATATGGTTTCTTAATGATGATGTGCCATGGTTTTTAGTTTCACAAAAATACTCTTTTGCACAGTAAAGGCATTTGCCTTTAAGCACTTTTTTAGTTTCAGGATCTTTGATCTGTTCAAAGTGCTCCCACACTATGGATCTAGACTCTAATTCCTTCCTCTTCTTAACAACAGGAACTTTAGGAGTGACCATAAGCTGTTGAGCACTTGTCTCAATGCCTGAGGTTTGTACTCCTTGGTCATCCACTGTTGAAGATGGAAGAGGTCCAGTTCCACTTCCACTTATATTTTGATTGCTCTCCATCTAAAAAGGTTTATGGATGAGCAAATTGGATTCACATTTCACACAAGCACACATAAGGCCATACACTGTCACAGTGATATGTATTCCATAATCAGGATTCATGATTCATGAACTCCTCATTTTATGGACTCCTGATTTTAGGGCTTAACAGTAAACACTCAGTACTGAGTACTGACATACATAATTACATATAACACATTAACACATTCATTCCATAATCAGGAGTCATGAATCATGAATCATGAATCATGAACTCATCATTTTATGGAAATGGCCACAAATTAGGGCTTAACAGTAAACACTCAGTACTGAGTAGTGAGTACTGACATACATAATTACATATAACACATTAACAAATTCATTCCATAATCAGGAGTCATGATTCATGAATCATGAACTCATCATTTTATGGAAATGCCCACAAATTAGGGCTTAACACTTCCACAGTCAACCATCAACCCATCAACAATTCAAGTATTCAACAACATTCAACAGTATTCATTCCAATTTGCAAATTCCAACAGTCAACTATTAGCATTCAACATGGACATCATAAATTCATAATATCAATTACAAATTCAGTAGGCTTCCACAGTTCCAAACTTCCACCACCACCATACATTTTGAACTAACAAATTTAAGGGTCCTTTAACCATAAACTTACAAACACATATCAGAATAAGCACAAATTCATCACGTATGTGGAAAGCCCTTAAAATTAGGGTTCAGTTACAAATTAGGGTGCATGCAACATCATAGAACTAGAACAGAATAGACAAACTCACAAACATGCAACAGGAAAATAAGAAAAAAATGACAGAGTTACATTTTACTTGTTTTCTCAAAGGTTCCCTCTGAGATCTAGGGCTTCAAGGCGTCAAACTTCCACTTCCACTGCCGTCCGGCTTCTTCCTTCTTGCCGTCTTTCCAGTTTTCACAGAGCCACAGACACTTCCACAAGATTCCGGTCGAACTGTCGAAGACTCGAAGGAGTCGAATGGGAGTTCAGACTCTCAGACTTCAGATACTCTCAGTTGAGACTCAGAGTTCAGAGTTCAGAGAATCAGAGATTCACCGGAGAAGGAGATTATGGAAGAAGATTAGATGAGAAGGACTGAAGATCGGATGGGGATGGCTAGAGGAGAGTAGGAGACTAAGGAGATTTCGAGAAGAAACTCTGGGGAGTGGGGAGTGGCCGAGTGGAGAGTCTCAGAGAATGAGAGAATGGCAAACCCTAGGTCTACGCAACGTTTTATACTTAGGCCATATTTCGGATCTCGGACGGGTTCGTATGGGATATTTCCTAACCCTACCCGTCCATCTTAAATAACCACGTTGCGTGGGGTCGGTTCGGATATCACCCGAATCCGTCGGATTTCATCTCCGTTCGGTGAGCGCTGGTTCGGGTCGGGCGGGTTCTTCGGGTAGTTCGGGTATTGCACAGCCCTAATTAATATCACCAAATTAATTCAAATTTGGCATATTTACAGCACCTCAAGATCCAACATATTATATATATATATATATATATATCTTGTGTACTATGCATGCAACCGATATAAATATATTTATACACATGCATACATATATTGTTGTGGGCTCCGGTCAAGAAAGAAAGATGGTTGGGCGATGGAAGCAAAGGAAGGGAGGTGGTGGTGTGAAGGCTCGCCACTCCAAGGATGGAGATAAGAGTTGACGCCACTTAGGAGATAAATCCCAAGATAAGTCAAAATACTCCTCAAGAACTCAAGGAAAAGAAATTGCCACAGTAATATTCTTGAATTTATTACTATCAAAGTTGTCTCAAAGTTAGGCAAGGTAAGAACGGGTGCAGAGCTTAATTTTTCTTTCAGTATGTTAAAAGCTAGCTCTTGTTTTTCACCCCATTGAAAACCAACATTTTTCTTAATCACCTTGGTTAGTGGTGCAGCAATGGTGCTAAAATCTTTCACAAATCGGCGATAGAAACTTGCTAAGCCGTGAAAGCTACGCACCTCACTAACTGTCATTGACGTTGGCCATTCCATAATAGCTTGGACTTTGGCACTATCTGCTTCAATTCCATTGGCACTAATAATAAAGCCAAGAAAATGAACATATGAGGTGCAAAACTCACATTTTTTAAAATTTCCATATAATTTATTAGTTCTTAAAATAGAAAAAATATCATGCAAATGTTGAACATGCTCTTCAAAGTTTTTGCTGTATATTAGTATATCATCGAAATATACTACTACACTTTTGCCAATAAAATCTTTAAGCACATGGTTCATCAAACGCATGAAAGTACTAGATGCATTAGTGAGTCCAAATGGCATAACTAGCCATTCATATAGACCTTGTTTGGTCTTGAATGCAGTTTTCCATTCATCCCCCTCACGAATCCTAATTTGATGGTACCCAGACCTCAAATCAATTTTTGAAAATATGCATGCACCATGTAGCTCATCTAACATGTCATCTAAACGAGGAATGGGAAAGCGATACTTTACCGTAATCTTATTTATAGCTCGGCAGTCAACGCACATCCTCCATGACCCATCCTTTTTTGGCACCAGCAATACTGGTACAGCACTAGGACTTAAGCTCTCCCTTATTTGTCCTTTTTCCACCAACTCATCCACTTGTTTCTTAATTTCTTTAGTTTCTTCGGGGTTGCATCTGTAAGCGGGTCTATTTGGAATAGGAGCCCTGGGTATCAAGTCTATTTGGTGCTCTATTCCTCTCATAGGAGGTAACCCACTTGGAATCTCCTGTGGAAATACATCATCAAAAACCTGCATTAAAGAAGAAACAGCATCGGGCAAATGCTCAAGGTTGGCTAGCTCAGGGACAGATCCTTTGTAAAGCATAAGAATTATAGAATGTCCAGCATCAATAACTTTCTCAATTTCTTTTCTTTTGCAGAATATATATATATATATATATATATATATATATATATATATATATATATATATATATATATATATATATATATATATATATATATATATATATATATATGTATGTATGTATGTATGTATGTATGTATATATATGGAAGGGTTCACGTGCATACAGTACCTCCTGTAAATAATGAGGTTGAATCTAAGCCTTACGTTACTCTTGATCCAACGATGAAGATTGTCAGCGAAATTTTAACGAGAACGGCTCATTAAAGGCGTTTTTGTCCGTTTGTTCATAATAAAATTAGGTTTCCGATCTTCTTCTTCTCTGCGCATTTTCCAAATTCCCCATGGATTCCTAATCTTTGATGTTTCCTAATCTCAGTCGATTTGCGATCTCGATCAAATTGGCTATAAAATCTATACTCTTCATCGTTCAATTGCTCGTTCATCAAAGAAGATTTAAAATGAAGAACAATGTCAACTGATCAACAATGGAAGAATTCGATCAAGGTATTTCCCAAATTTTATCGCTAATTTCAAATTAATTTTAGCTGCTATTATATTGACTCCCTTCTGAACTTAATTTGGCGCACATTAAGTACTAACCGCATGCAACTTATGTACTAAATTAATGACCTTAAATTCTAAGTCTAATACACTGACGCACGTAATAGGATTATGTAGCCGCATATTAAGACGTCATATAACGCAGTATAAGTTTTACACATACGCATGTTAAGGGATTCACCGGCGCACGTTAAGTAATCACCTAACATTTTAAAAAACACTTACGCCGTTAACTGTTAAACTTACACACGTTAAGTGTTTCCCTTACGCACGTTAAGTGGTCACTTACTGCACATAAATGTGTCATTATAAAACCTGACAGATTGCCCATAAACTGATTAAATTAACGCACGTTAAGCATTCACAATACGCACGTAGAGGCTTACAACCACGCACTTATAACATCATGCTTATCTGTTACAGTTCCAAGTTACTTGTAATCTCAAAACAACCCCAGTTTGAGTCCCAGCAGCAGTAGCAATGGTTATACTTTGACCATATCTCCTGGAATGACACAATATTGGACTCCGCACTGTGAAGATGAAATCAGACCATTGGTTGACATGACTTTTAAAACATTGGATGCTGGCATTGACTTTTACAAGAATTATGCTGCCAAAGTTGGATTTGACACGAGGTCTAGTTCTCTCGTTAGAGCACGCGACGGGACGATAACTCTAAAGCAAATCGTTTGCATAAGAGAATGATTTAAGAATTTAGGTGCTCAACATTGTCACTCCAAAACAAATGCAGATGCGGGGGAAGGTCCTTCCAATCCAAAGCGCATGAGGGTTTCAAACAGAACTGGTTGCAGAGCTAGGATTATTTTTAAGTACATTGGAAGTGCTGGGTACAAGGTTAAGACATTTATTGAAAAACATAATCATAGCATGTCTTCAGTTCTTGCAAGGCAGTTCCTAAAGGGAAATAGAAACATCTCTACTGTACACCAGGAATTTATACTAGATTGTGCTAAAGCAAATATCGGGGCATCAAAATCACACGGTTTGTATAGTCAAATTGTTGGGGATTACTCTGAAGTTGGGGCAACTGTTGTTGACTTTAAAAATGTCAGAAGGGATCTCAGAGCCTTCATATTGGGTGTTGATGCACAAATACTCGTGCATAATCTTGTTACAAAACAAGAGATGTACCCCGCGTTTGCTTTTGACTATGAAGTTGATGAAGATGAGCAGATGAGTAGATTATTTTGGGCAGATCCAATCTCAAAAAAGAATTATGCTACATTTGGAGATGTCGTTTCTTTTAATGCTACATATTCAACTAACATGTATTACTCTATTAATGTGCTTATGTATGTTCCATTCATTAACTCAGTTTAAACATTACCTGGTAAGATTAGTCACCTTAAGATTTAGACATGGTCATTGAGTGCTTGAAAAATTGATAATATAAATGAACATAGCTTCTCCCTTGATACCATGCATCTTAAACACTAATGTCACACATCTTAAGGGCATCACTCTGAATTCAAACTGCAAAGACATATGTGCACGAATTTAAAACTTAATGTGCGTTACATTTATGCTTTAAGTGTGTGAGTTAAACACTTGTATACTGTGATGTCTCTTTTGTCTTGTAGGTACTATCTGGTTTTTACACCCTTCACAGGAGTTGATAACTATAAAAAAAATGTATCACATTTGGTGCTGGACTGTTGTTGAAAGAGGAGATTGAGTCTTATGTTTGGCTATTTGAAAAATTTAAAAAGGCAATGGGTATGGAACCAAGAGTAATTGTTACTGATCAGGATCCCGCTATGAAAGTGGCAATTCCAAGAGTTTTCAAGCAAGCTAGGCATCGTTATTGCATGTGGCACATTATGTGTAAAGTTGGAGAAAAGGTGGTCCTACATTGAACAAGAATGAGGAGTTTAAGAACAAACTGAACTGGATTGTTTGGACATCTTCTTTGGAACCTGCTAATTTTGAGACACAATGGAGAGAGCTCATGGAAAATTTCAACTTAGTTGAACACAATTGGTTTACCACTATGTTTGAGGCAAGAAACAGTTGGATCCCGGCCTATTTTAGGGATGTTTTTATGGGAGGTCTACTTAGGACTACGTCACGTTTTGAAAGTGAGAACTACACATACAGTCGTTTTACGGGCCGCAATCTAGCCTAGTTGAATTTATGATGAAATTTTACACTGCTCTTAATTCACAGCGTAACACTAATGCAAAAGTCAATAGTGACAATGAAGGCTACAATCCAGATATGAAGACACAGTTGGGGATCGAAAAACATGCTTCAATTGTCTATACCATTACTGTTTTCTATCAAGTTTAGGCTGAAATATGTGCCTCCTGTTTCAAATGTAGGGTGTTGAGTGTTAGAGAAGATGCTAGAATATTACACTATAAGATTATGGATGGAAAGGATAGAATATTTAGTGTGGTGCACACTGTAAATAAACAAGAGACCACATGTAGTTGCACAATGTTTGAGATAGTTGGACTTTGTGTATACACATATTTGTGGCCTTTAAAGACCTTGAAAAGATACCTATGAAGTATGTTGTTAATCGATGGACTAAGGATGCATCTTTAAAGGCTACATTTGAAATTGATGGTGTCATTTATGATCAGAATGGACCAAAGGATGAAAAGAAGGTGTTGCTGAACAAACTGTGGGCTAATATACACTGTTGTATTGATCTAGTAGGTTCAAACATGGAGCAATTGACTGCTTTTTTGTAAGTGATTAATGAACAAAAATAGCTCCTGATGTCAGGAAAGGAAAAGTTATCCCCTCAGCATAGCAGGAAGACTATTATAGAATCCTTTTGCGGATCAACAGAGATTTCGGAGATCAATATACTTCCACCGAAACATGCGAAGAACAAGGGCAGTGGCAAACGTATCAAAAGCAGCAAGGAGTTGACAATGGAAAAAGAAAAAGGCAGGAAGTGCAATTTTTGTGGGGTTAGAGGTGATCAACATGACACCAGGACTTGCCCACTTAACCCCAAAAATAAGGACAAACAAAAGGGTAAAAAAAAAAAAAAAAAAGCATAGCAGAATATTTTTATAATGGTTTTACAGTTCAGAATGAAAATAAATAGAAAAATATGTAACACACATTCTTAGTTGACTGATTGTAAGCCTTAAGGTGCGTGATTTAACTACTTGAGATACTTGATTTTAATGTTTAACAATCACTACTTTGTTTTTTTTTTTTTTCACTGATTTGTGTCTCCCCAAACCCGATTTGCACTAAGGTGAGTGGTATAATAGTTTAAACTGCGTGTCATTAATTCTTGACTTGCGTCGAATTAAGTCTTAACGTGCGTTAGTTTTACTATTGAACGACTTATTCCTTAAATGCCGAAAGAAAAAAATTTCAGAATGCCAAAGGCTTAATGTGCGTCGATTAACCATTTAAAGTGTGCGACATATGACTTTAAGATGCGTGATCTGAAAACGTAATGTGCGTTGGTTTGTGTATTACCACTTTGGTGCGTGGAATATTAATTTAAGATGCATTGTAATTTACTCTAGTGTGCGCGATTTCAATACTTAAAGTGCAATGTGCGTGTATCTATACTTTCAAATTAGTTGCAGCGAAAGGAAAAGAATTTTAAATGCCAAAGGCTTAATGTGCGTCGATTCACCATTTAAATTGCGTGACATATGACTTTAAGATGCATTGATTTAAGTCCTAATATGTGCATGTATTCAAAAACATTAAGTCTTTAAGGGGATTTAATCTTGGGTGTGATCGATATGTTCAAAGACTTCTACCATTTCTCTAGTGGCTCATCCATTTATTTAATGTAGAAACAATGTTTAACACTTCTACAATACACGCAATTATTAATACACAAACCAACACGTTTTACCTTTCCAGATCACGCACCTTGAATTTTCATGTAGCGCACGTTAAAACTGTTACCCTTAGGTTAATCATCACAAACCCTAAATCGCATCACTAGTTTGTGGTATAATAGTTTAAGGTGAGTGTTATAACAGGTTAAAGTGCGTGTCATTGATTCTTTACGTGCGTGGAATTAAGTCTTAAACTGCTTTAGTTTTGCTATTGAATGACTTAAATGCCGAAGGAAAAAATTTCAGAATGCCAAAGGCTTAATGTGCGTCGATTAACCATTTAAAGTGCGCGACATATGAATTTAAGATGCATTGATTTAAGTCCTAATGTGCGTGGATTCAAAAAAAATTTAAGTCTTTAAGGGGATTTGATTTTAGGTGTGATCAATATGTGCAAAGACTTCTACCATTTCGCCAGTGAGCTCATCCATTTATTCAATGTAGAAACAATGTTTAACTCTTCTACCATGCACGCAATTATTAATACACAAACCAAACACGCTTTACCTTTCCAAATCACGCACCTTGAATTTTCACGTAGTGCACGTTAAAGCTGTTAGATTTGCTATTGAACGACTTAAATGCCAAAGGAAAAAATTTCAGAATGCCAAAGGCTTAATGTGCATCGATTAACCATTTAAAGTGCGCGACATATGACTTTAAGATGCATGATCTTAAAACTTTATGTGCGTCGGTTTGTGTATTACCACTGTGGTGCGTGGAATATTACTTTAAGATGCGTTGTAATTTAGTCTAGTGTGCGCGACTTCAATACTTAAAGTGCGTTTGTTTGTGTATGAAATAATTTCCATACACAAACATTTAACGTGCGCGACATACAGCTTAAGATGCGTAATATGGAAACAGAATGTGCGTTGGTTTGTGTATTAACACTTTGGTGCGTGGAACAATAATTTACACTCTAATATGCTAGTATTGTAAACGTGAATACAAAATCCAAGAAAGACTTCACCTACGAATGTCCTCCTGCTATTCATCTCCTGCATCGATTTATTCCTTACCAACACATTCGGGCCGTGGTTTTTAGTACTTTGGGGACGTTTCTTCTGGTTCCGGATGGATTTTGTAGTGTTTTCCCATCTGACACGCTGCCAGCCTGCCACAACTGCTCAACTCTCAGCCTTGGATGATGAGCTTGCAATTGAGAGAGCTTGAAGCCGCGAATGATGAATGACGTTTCTATTCAGGTTTAGAGTGTGTTGTTTTGGTAATTAATTAAAATCACTAAAAGGAGGAGGGCGAGGAAGATGAGCAGGACATAGATTATGAACAAGAAGAAGAATAATAAGAGGAGGAATAAATGATGAGGGTTCATCTGTAGGTGAGGAAACATCACTGTTAGGAATATATTGTATTAGATTTTGATATGCCAAAATGTATTTTAGAATCCCCAATTTTATTTGTTAAGTCTAGGTATGTCATAGACCATGAAAGGAAAATTAACAAATATAGAGAAAGGGAAAAATACGCAGAAGAGGAAAATGTATGCATATGATATGTATACTTAAAAGCCCGCACGCCCAAACTCAAAGAAGAAGATATACGAAAATCTCATACGAAGAAACATGAAGTTATCTTGGAGATCAAACATCTGTGGAAAGAAAGAAGTACATCAAGGAGAATGCTACAATGACCAATAATCCGTACAAACGAGATGGTTGAAAGCTTGATGAATTAACTCCAAGGTTTCAGGTTTGAAAGTCACTCTCTATAATTTTAAAAAGCAAAATCTAAGAGGCCAAAATCAGTTCTATGAGATGAAGTATGAGCAGAGGTTTCGAAATTAATTGTATAATTCCATACAATTAATTACCGCCATAAAATTAATTACCGTGAAACATGAGGTGAAGTTAGAGATGCAGTACAAGGTGAAGTTAGAGATGCAGTATGAGATGAAGTATAAGGTGAGGTGAAGTTAGAGATGCAGTACAAGGTGAAGTTAGAGATGCAGTATGAGATGAAGTATAAGGTGGAGTTCACAAAGTCAAATGAGATGAAGTTCAAGATGAAGTTTCAAAAGTCTATATATAGTAAGAGATGAAGTTCAAGATGAAGTTTCAAAAGTCTATATATAGTAAGAGATGAAGTTCAAGATGAATTTTCAAAGACTATATATAGTAAGAGATGAAGTTCAAGATGAAGTTTCAAAAAGACTATATATAGTAGGAGATGAAGTTCAAGATGAAGTTTCAAAGACTATATATAGTAGGAGCTGAAGTATGAGATGAAGTTTCAATCAAGGGTTGAGATTTCACTACCAGTATGAGATCCAGTTCAAGAGATCTCATTAGCCGAACACAAGAAAGAATTACTTTATCAGTAGCCGTATACTGTGAGATGAAATTATAAGAGGAAAGTCCCAGAAGACATGATCTACATCAGAATTGTTTTAAGAGCCTACCCACATGGACCAAGAGCTAAAAGCAACGGCTAAAATATCTCAAATGTTAGAGACATTATTTCTGAGATAAGATCTTCTGGAAAGCTACAAATCCTCTGAAAAGGCTATAAGAATTCAAATTTGAGATTGTCTTTTTCCAACGGACAAATTCTCAAAACCAGCTATAAAAGGATGAAGATTGAAGCAGATCAAAGCACTTCCAGCACTTCCAATACTTCGAACAACAAGCAACATACGAACAAGTGCTATATTCAAAAGTGAGAAAAATATTCAAGTGAGATAAACACTCAGAGATTGGAAGCTCACAGAGAAAATATTCAAGAGTGTTTAAAATCTTCATCATTGAGAGACTTCTTGCATATTGAAGATCCATCAAGAAGTCTCAAAAGTTGGAAGCAAGAGAAACTTGTTTTTCTACAAACAAGTGACATCCCTACGGGAGTGTAGGAAGAAGATTGTCACATGGAGCTGTGAAATCTTGGAAGAAGGAGAAAAGTAGCACGGAATTGGGAAATCCTAAGCAGCAGTGTTGGAGGCACTGAGCGTGATTAGTGTGGGCTTTGTGATCAAAACACTAGATCATGAGATATGTCTATCGGAGTGCGGAAGACGGGGGGGGGGGGGGGGGGGGGGGGGGGAAGTAACATGGAGCTGTGAAATCTTGGAAAGTAGCACGGAGCTCTGAAATCCGAAGCAGCAGTGTTGGAGGCACTAGGCGTGATTAGTGTGGGCTTAGTGATCAAAGCACTAGATCACGGAAATTCTCTTGGAACCATGAAGTGGTGGATATAGTGAATTGCTCTTCGAGGATAAGAGCAAGTAGAGTAGGAGGATTACATCACCTCCGAACCACTATAATTGCCTTGTGTCATTTACTGTTTTATTTACTTACTGCTTCTCGCTCCCTTATCACGTGGATATACTTGACACAATCACCACACACACATACTTTATTATTCCGATGTGCACAAGACTCTAACAATCTAGTTAAGAGTCTTGGTTTCTCTGTTGCCTTAGCAATTGTTGTATTTGCGAAAACGGTTTAAAAGTCTATTCACCCCCCCCCCCCCCCTCTAGACTTTTACTTTACCTCTTTTGGGACCAACAATTGGTATCAGAACACGTTGCCTAATCGGGTCAATCTTGTTTCTGACTACTAGGCAGATCCATTTTACCAGTGTGTGATTGGATTATATTATTCATGTCTCACGTGAAGAGGAATAAAGATTTAGCACAAAACTTATTATTCTCACTTGATAAATTTGATGATTTGAAAGTTCGTATGCAGGTTCATTTATCGGCCTTACACGATGAAATGTGGGAAGTAATTTCTAATGGATCGATTGAAATATTGAAAGTCAACACATCATTTCTCTTATGTCCAAATGTCTCAATATGTACCAAAGCCAAAACCAGAATGGACATTGGATGATAGAAAGAGGAATAATCTTGACAACATTGCCAAGGATATTATATTCAAAACCGTTGATGATACAATATTTCCAAAAATTCAAAAATGCACAACTGCAAAAGAAATTTGGGATACTCTCATCAAGATCGGTGAAGGCGATGAACAAGAGAAGGATAACAAGCTCACTATCGTCATGAAGAAGTTCAAAGATTTCAAAATGCTATCAAATGAAAGCATTATCGATATGGAAGCAAGAATGATCAAAATTCTTGGAGAGATTAATGATTTTGGCAAAGAAATTAGCCAAAAAGAAATTAATCTCAAGATCCTACGAGGCTTGTCATCCGCATGGGACATGAAAGTCAACGCCATGCGAGATCATAGAGATCTACAAACGCTATCATCCGATAAGCTATTTAGTGATCTCAAGGCATATGAGTTCGAGATGAAAGCCAAAAATGATGAAGAACATGAAGTTCGAAATCCATCTCTATTGGCCGAACAACCATCAACCTCCAGTCAATAGATAATGTTGATTTTATGACCGATGAACATTTTGCTCTCCTTGTTAGAAAGTTCAAAAAATTCATGCGAAAAGGAGCCATCAAATATTCATCACAAAGAAATCAAAATTTCTCTCGTGGAAACCAAAATGTCGCATGGAAGCCGAATGAAGAAAAAGATGAAGAAATGAAGGATCTATGCTACAACTGCCGAAAACCCGGACATTTTACAATAAATTGTCCGTATCCGATCGTTAGCAAATATACGGCAAAAACGTTGAATCTACACCAAATAAGTTTGAAAGCAAAAATTGGAGATTCAAACGTGACAAAAGAAAGGCTCTCATGAGCAATGAGCCGAATGAAGATGATGAATCCGACGAATCATCATCAAGTGACGAAAGCTCAAGTTTGGAAGATGATACGGCACTAGTATGCCTTGTGAGCAAATCAATTGAGTTGAGTTCAAATGAAGATTGTCTTATGGCCCTAGGAGCGGAGGAAGAAGATGTAACATCTAATTCTTTTACTTCCGTTAGTTCTTCCTTTTCTCGTGAATCTTTTGTCAATCTAATGCAAGATTGGCAAGAGATCTTGGCCACTCATTCTCAACTCAAGGAGCACAATAATGTTCTAATTCTTGAAAAAGAAGAGATGAATAAAAGATTGCAAAATGCTTTACTTGAAGTGAGTAACTTGAAGAGTGAAAATATTAGTCTTCAAGAAGAGTGTAAAGCAAGAGAGGTTAGAGAACATAACCTTTGGGCTACCATTGCTACGTTTACAAATTCATCCAAAATAATGGATAAAATAGTAAGCATGTAAAAGCCATCAAGAGATAAAACCGGACTTGGTTATGACTCAGCATGTAACACCCCGTGTTACGACTTTCAAACCCGGGTTAATTATGTAATTAATCCCGCTAAGAATAGTTAAAAATGATTTAATTTAATGAGAATTCCCTTAATTAATTAATGTGGTCCGCAATTGATCATGGACCCTTACCTAAACTAGAGCCTTTAAGTCTGTTAAGAATAGAGAAAGTGGGCCTTTACCATTTAGATCCTGATTAGGATTCCTGAATCTATAAATAGGGCCTTAGAGAGCATTTAGAACCCTTTTCCACCCAAAGCTACATCACACGAAAATCTCCCCTAGAAACCTAGCCAGAGAATTCCCTATCACCAAGCCTAGGGAGATCAATTGAAGGAAAATTTGGGAAAGGGACCGTGTCAGCTAAGGAAGATATAATTAAGGCAAAGAGGTAACCCATGTCTTACAAAACCTATTTTCCTTGCTATATATTATTTATTGGCTCCTTTTATAATCGTATGTGTGATCATGTAATTATGCCTTGATAGAGCTTGTCTTAGGGTTTATGTTGTGATTGCTTGATAATCTTGAAGTTCTTGATGTCGTAAGTGGTTATATGCATGATCTTATGTTTAGGCATGTCTAGAGCTTGTCATTAGGGTTTTATGTGATAGTATCTTGATGTTCTTGAGGTTCTTGATGTTCTTGATTTACTATGTGTTCTAGTCTTGAGTCTTGGCATGTTTAGGGTTTACATCTAGAGTGTAATTGTGTCGTTTCTTGGCTTAATTCTTGTTGTTCGAGTCCATATTGTTATTGATATGTATTGGGATGTGTTTGGACTCGATTTTGGGAGTAATTGATGAATTCTCGGGTTGGGAGAGTGTCAAGGAACTTGTGTACCAACGGGTAGTTTGTAACATCCCGTGTTACGGCCTTCAATTCCGGATTAATTATTTAATTAATTTCGTTAATAATAATTAAAAATGATTTAATTTGGCTAGGATTCCCTTTAATTAATTAATGTGATCTACCATGGATCGTGGACCCTTGCCTAAACTAGAGTCTTAAGCCTATTAGGAATAAAGAGAGTAAACCTTTTACTAGTCAGATTCTAATTAGGAATCCTAGACCTATATATCTATGAGGAATAAAGAAAGTAGGCCTTTACTATTCAGATTATGATTAGGATTCCTGATTCTATAAATAGGGGATTAGAAAGCAATTAGAACCCCTACCACCCATAGTTATATTACATGAAATTATTCCCAAGAGATTCCTCACCACCAAGCCTAGGGAGATCAATCGGATGGAAATCTTAGAGAAGAACCTTAATAGCCAAGGGAGGATTAATTAAGGCTAAGAGGTAACCCATGTCTCAACAAAACCTATTTTCCTTGCTATAATCTTCTTCATTGGCTCCTTTGATATATGATTCTGTGCTTGCGTCTTGATAAGGCTTTGCCAAGATTGATATGGTGTTTATAAGATAATCTTGATGTTTATGGGATAATCTTGATGCTTATGTGTTGATCTTGATGCTTATGTGGTAATCTTGATGTTCTTGATCCTATGATGAATTATATGAACGATCTTGTGTTTTAATTATGACTAGAGCCCTAGGGTTAAAACGTGGATTTCGTATTATGTTATTCTTGGTATGTTTGGGTGGGATTTTGCATGTTCGGGTGTTGAGTCTTGGCATGTTTAGGAGTCATGTTAAAATGCATTTGGTGTGGTTCTTGGTTTTAATCGATTACTTGACTACGTGGTGTCGTCGTTTATGTTTAAATGTGTCTGGACATGGTTTCGAGTTCCACGAGGGATCCCTGTGCCAATTTATTACATAGGAATCAGTGGGGGTAGGTGGGGGCAGGGGTACCCGCCACCTACCCGCTGCCCAGCACACTCTTGGCAGCGGGCAGCCGGCGGGCAGGCGACTGCCCGCCGGGCACCCGCTGCCTCGTGACTCGCCGCCGGCGGGTGGCCCTCCACCCGCCGACCACCCGCTGGAATTCCGGTGCGAATGGTGGTGTTTTTCCCCGTTTGATGTTTCCCCGTGTCCCATTGTACCCCGTTTGTCGTATATGAGTCTAGTTTTCTCTGTTTAGCTCTGCTCTTTGTATTCTTTGTATACTTGCTTCTGCTTTCCACTGCTTCAATCTTCATCCTTTTATAGTTGGTAATGAGAATCTGTCCGTTGGAAAGAAACGTTCTCATTTTTGAATTTCTTCTAGCTGTATAGCCTTTTCAGAGGATAAGATAACGTTGCAGATATGTCAGAGATTCTCTGCAAGTTGAGCTTAAGGTTTTCGCAAAAATGGTGTCCCAACAACTTCATCTGGTGTAGATCACGCCTCTTGGGATTTCTATCTTTAAAATATAATCTCCAATTTAATCCCTTAAACCACTTTCACTGTAGTTCAAATATGATTTTTTGAGTGACAATGATACTTTTCCTATGATTTCTCATGCTCATTTACTTCATGCAAAAGAAGAGAGACTATGGAGAACATTGACTAAAGCTTGGCATGGCAAAAATAATTTTTGGAGAGAATTCAATGTAGGGCAAGAAGTTTTGTTGTATAATTCTTGTCTTAAGCTTTTTCAAGGGAAATTGAAGTCAAGATGGGTTAGTCCTTTCATGGTCACTAAAGTTCGTTCCTATGAGGCCATTGAGATTGAAGGAGATAAAAAGATATCGTTCATGGTTGCTACACCAAAAGGCAGTCCCGGAAGAAACTGGCAATTAACAGGGAAGTTTCCTGTTTATTTCATTTTCTCATACCTGCTTTTATATTTAACATTGAGGACAATGTTGAGTTTGAGTGTGGGGAAGGGAAAGTTTAGGAGGTGTTTTCTACAAGTTCTAGGCAAAATACACAAAATATCAAAAAAAAAAAAAAAATCTGCATTTTCCATTCATTTTTTTGCAATTTCTTAGCTAATAAAGTTTTTTTTAAAATGCATTCTAATGACTAAGTTGATTGGGAGATAAGTTCTAGAGTTTTGGGAGTGCATAATACCAATGAATGTGTTTGGCTATATGTATGCTTGCATAGAGTTGGTAGTCAATTCTGTCACACTGTGAGCTTTTTAGCCTAGAGGTTGCGCATTGCAACTTATTTTCCTTTTGAGTGTTTATTTGCCCTCTTTGATTGTGTTAGTTCTAGAACTTGCTTCATACCATTTCAGAACTACATGTTATATGATGACACGAGAATGATTTAGGCATTAGGATTTAGCCTTATAGCCTTAAAAATGACCATATCATTATACATGTTATTTTTCCCCTAGTGAACCATTTTGAGCTTTAAAATGAATATAAGACATTTTTCTTCATTAGCCAGTCCCAAAGAACCTTAGCTCATAAAAGGAAGCGTCTAAACCCGTCCTTGAGCCAGTAGATGTCATTATTTCATTTATCTGTGCAAGATGACCAAAAGTGATGAAGTATGGGTGAGATTGAAGTTGAAAGGTGATTGTATAGCTGGGTTGCTTTGGGTGAGGAATTGTTTGTGATCAAGGGGATGAAAAACGGAAAAAAAAAAAAAAAAAAAAAAAAAAAAAAAAAAAAACAAAACAAAACAAAATGATATGTTCTAATTTGTGGGTTGAAAATCTTGATAGTTCAAACTTTTGTGCTCATTTTATTCTTAAAATGATTTGGGAGCAATGAAGGCTTGATATAAATTTGATGATTATGGGAAGAGTACCATTGAGGGTTGTGTGAAAATGGAAAGCTATTTATTCGGTTTTACTAGAAAAAAAAGAGGGAAAAAAAAAAAGAAAACAAAAAAAACAAAAAAAATGAAAAAAAAAAAAAAGAAAACAAAAAAAACAAAAAAAATGAAAAAAAAAAAAAAAAAAAAAAAAAAAAAAAAAAAAGAAATTTTGAGAGTTGTTTTGAGAGTTTATAAGTGAAAAGGGTGAGGGAGAATGAAGCAATGATGGTTTGTTTTGGTAGAGTTCATTGTATTGGTAGAATACAAGTTCTTGCTCTTGATATGGTGAAACTATGGCTCTACTGATTCCTTGGACTTTATTTGTATTTCCTTATATCCTTTCTTTCTTAAACCACATACCCTTGGCCTCATTACAACCCAGAAATAAAGACCTTTTGACTCGTGTTTTGCATATAATTTTGGTAGCGGAGTTTTGGTGGACAAGCAAGCCTATGGCAAGTGCACTCTCAATAGAGGATGGTGTGTACCTTTCTTATACATATATATTTGAGAGATTGAGTGAACAACCGTGAGGACTACTATTCTCTATTGTCTTGTGTGCTTATGACTTTGAACACTCATGAAGTATTATGTGTTCACCAATTCTCTTGAATTAAATGCCTAGTTGACATGGTTATGGTTGGTAGTTTGATTTCATTGCATAAGATTGTTTGGGGACAAGCAAAACCTTGAGTGGGGAAGTTTGATAAGCTTAATTTCTAGACATTATTTAGAGTAATTTTAGTAAGTGATTTGCTTTAATAAATTAAGTTTTAGGGTCGATTTTATTATAAATATTATATTATTTATATGTTACTAGTTTAGATTGGTTTTAATAAATACTAGTATTTGCGCCCGTGCGATGCACGGAATAGATTTGTTGTAATATACTAAGAATATTTAGATTGATATATAATTATTTAAATTAGAACATCAAATATTATATAGTTCGATTGAATATACGGGTTGGATCATTTATGTGTTTTTATATTATCATTGGTATGAATTTAAGCAAATAATTGCTCAAATTAATAGCTAATGTGTAGATGTATGCATGTAGTGTTATAACTTTAGAGATTTTTTTATTATCATTGTTTAGTATTTTTTTTATAAATTAGACAAATGTGTTCGTTCTCTAGCAACTCAGTTATATGAATGAATTGTTATCTTAATTCATTTGTATGGAGGATATTTTTTTTGTCTATACATATAGCAATTTTGTCATTTAAAAAATATAATATCAACGATTTTATTTACATATTGTTGAAACCTCTTTGTAGACGACATTGGTAGTAGCAACACAATCTTGTCCATCATCGTTTAGAGCTAACACCTTCAATTGATCAGGATGGGTGACTCGGTGAAAATATATAATGGTATAATATTAGTCAATTAGCGATCCTTTTATATTTTAAATAAATTAGTAATATCATATTCATTTTCAGTCAATTATTCTTTTGTATTTTTAGTCAATTAGAATATTATATGGAGTGATATTTTTACCTAATTTGTGTTCCATTTTTAATTGAGGATGTATAATATTATTATTGAAATATTTCTGTTCCATTTGTAATTTACCTTTACTATTGTTTAAAATATGCATTTACTATTTATGATGTAGAATATTATTATTGAAATATTGGCGTTCAATTTTAGTTTCCCTTCCATTTTAATTAAAATGCAATGATCTAACCATTTATTTTTTTCATATTAGTCAATTATGGATAATTTTTTATTTGCAGTCAATTATTAATATTCATTTCCTTTTAAATTTTCAATCCATTAGTAATATCATATTTATTTTCATCTAATTATTTCTCTTTTATTTTTAGTCAATTAATCAATTAGCGAACTAAAATATCAAATGCAATGATATTTTTATCAAATTTTCGTTTCATTTTTAATTGATGATTTAGAATATTATTATTGAAATATTTCCATTTCATTTTTAATTTTCATTACATTTTTAACTTACCTTTACTATTGTTTAAAATATGTCTTTAGTATTGATGATGTAGAATATTATTATTGAAGTATTTCCTTTTCATTTTTAATTTACCTTTACTTGATAGTGTAGAATATTATTATTGAAATATTTCCATTCTATTGTTTAAAATTGTGAAAAATTTATGACATACTTGTGATTTGATGTATTATACTGTGTAATATTATTGTGAAAAATTAAAATGCAAAATGATTTGACCATTTTTTTTTCTATTTTAGTCAATTATGAATCTTTTCTTATTTTCAAACAATTATTAATATTCATTTCCTTTTTCAATTAACCTAATGTTTGTTGTCAAGCACCTTGTGCTCAGATGGCATGTAGTGACCTCTCTCATGTGGGAAGTCATGAGATTGAGCCTTAGTGAAGGTGTTGGTTGAGAAAATATGTTTGAACAGATACTTATTTATTTACCTAATTTCTATTCCATTTTTAATTGATAATATAGAATATTATTGTGAAATATTTTTGTTCTTTTTTTTTTCATCTTTTTTTTTTTTAATTTACCTTTACTATTTAGTATTGTTTGGGCGAGAAATCAAGTAAATAGAATTTTATTTTTAATTATATTATAGATTTTTTTTTCTTTTTCTATTGTTTGGGTGTGAAAGTAAGGAAGAAGGATTTTCTTTTTAATAATGGTATAGATTGAGAATCTTTTTATATTTTCCTATTTAACTGATTATTATTAGTATTAATCGGTGACTTTCATTTCTTTTTCTATTTTTAGTGAATTAAGGATCCTTTTATATTTTTCTATTTTAAAGCTAACTTTTAATTTTACTGATTATTATTAGTATTAATTATTCAGTGAATTCCATTTCATTTTCTATTTTCGTAAATTATGAATCTTTTTTTTTTCAATTTGTTTTGTAGGATTGTTTTTACTGTTATTTTTATTATGGCCCCTTTTTAAAAAAAAAATCTTTCATTTTCATTGAATTAAGAATTCTTTTTTATTTACAATTTTACTGATTATTATTAGTATTAATCAGTAAATTTCGTTTATTTTTTTCATTTTTAGTAAAGTAAGGATCTTTTTTTTTCTTCTTCATATTTTACTGCTAATTTTCTGACTGATTATTATTATTATTAATTAATCAGTGAATTCCATTTCCTTTTCTATTTCTCGTGAATTAAGAAACTTTTTTTTATTATTCTAATTTTTGGTAGAATTTTCTGTTTTTACTGTTATCCTTATTATGACCCTTTTTTTTTCACACCCTTACGTTTCTTTTTTCCATTTTCATTGAATTAAGACTCATTTTTTATTTTCCTATTTTACCAATTATTATTAGTCATAATCAGTAAATTCCGTTTATATTTTCATTTTTAGTGAATTAAGGATCTTTTTTTTACTGATTATTGTTAGTTTTAATTAATTAGTGAATTCCGTTTCCTTTTATATTTTTTGTGAATTAAGGATCTTTTTTTCTATTTTACTAATAACTTTTTTTACTAATTATTATTAGTATTATTAATTGGTAATTTTTTTATTTTTTATTTTATTGTTTGGGCGGGTAAGTAAGAAATGGGGGTTTTGTTTTTAAGAATAATATAGAATTTTAGTGAGTTAAGGATCCTTTTTATAGAATTCTCTTTCAATATTTAAATACATTAGCATAGTAATTACACGAAAGAATGAAAGAAAAATTATTAGAATAATAGTATTTTCACCCGTTCAATGCACGGAATGGATTTGTTGTAATATATTAACAATATTTGGATCAATATATAATTATTTAAATTAGAACATCAAATATTATATAGTGCAATTGAACATATGATTTGGATTATTTATGTGTTTTGATGTTATGATTGCTTAAATTTGAGCAAATGATTGCTCAAATTAATAGCTAATGTGTAGATGTACGCATGTGGTGCTGTAATTTTGGAGATTTTATTTATCATTGTTTAGTATTTTTTTTTATAAATTAGGCAAATGTGCTCATTCTCAAGCAACTCAGTTATAGGAATGAATTACTATCTTAATTCATTTGTATGGAAGATATATATTTTTTTGTCTAGATATATAGCAAATTTGTCATTTAAAAAAAAATATCAAGATTGTATGTACACATTATTGAAACCTCTTTCGATATTGGTAGTAGCAACACAATCTTGTCCATCATCGTCTATAGCTAACACCTTCAGTCCATCATGATGGGTGACTCGAGTGCAAATATATAATGGTAGAATATTAGTCAATTAGGGATTTTTTTATATTTTAAGTCAGTTTGTAATATCATATTCATTTTCAGCCAATTATTCTTTTTTATTTTTAATCAATTAGTCAATTAGAATATCATATGCAATGATATTTTTACCTAATTTTCGTTCGAGTTTTAATTGATTATGTATAATATTATTATTGAAATATTTCCGTTGTATTTTAAATTTAACTTTATTATTGTTTAAAATATGCATTTATTATCTATGATGTAGAATATTATTATTGAAATATTTCCGTCAAATTTAAGTTTCCATCAATTTTTAATTAAAATGCAATGATCTAACCATTTTTTTTTTCATATTAGTTAATAATAGATCATTTTTTATTTGCACTCAACTATTAATATTCATTTCATTTTATATTTTCAGTTAATTAGTAATATCATATTCATTTTCAGCCAATTATTCTTTTTTATTTTCAGTCAATTAGCCAATTAGAATATCAGATGTAGTGATATTTTACCCAATTTTCGTTCCATTTTTAATTGATGATGTAGAATATTATTATTAAAATATTTCCGTTTCATTTTTAATTTTCATTGCATTTTTAATTTAACTTTATTATTGTTTAGAATATGCCTTTAATACCAGGACTATGTGGTCTAATGGTATCCGGGTTGGACTTCCATTTGGAAGATTGTGATTTTGAGCCTCAGTGGAGGTGTTATTGGCTCTTTGTGTTTCAGTAGGTTGAGAAAGTATATGAACAGATACTACATTGTAATAGAGCTAGTAGCATTCAAAAAAAGAATATGCCTTTATTATTGATGATGTAAAACATTATTATTTAAATATTTCCTTTTCATTTTTAATTTACGTTTACTTGATGATATAAAATATTATTATTGAAGTATTTCTGTTCCATTTTTAAAATTTTGAAAGATTTATGACATGATTATGTTTTGATGTATTATATTGTGTAATATTATTGTAAAAAATTAAAATGTAATAATCTGACCATTTCCCTTTTCCATTTTAGTCAATTATGGATATTTTTTATTTTAGTCAATTATAAATATTTATTTCCTTTTTCAATTAACCTAATTTATGTTCCTTTTTTCATTTTTAATTTTCAGTCAATTATTAATATTCAGTTATTTTTTCAGTTTACCTAATTTCCATTCCATTTTTAACGGATGAGGTAGAATATTATTGTGAAATATTTATGTTCTTTTTTTTTTTTTTAATTTACCTTTACTATTTATTATTGTTTGGGTGGAAAATCAAGTAAATAGGATTTTGTTTTTAATTATAGTATAGATGGACTCATTTACGAATTGATTCAATAAATCGTAAATATTACCAATTGTTTGGTCACAAAATAAGCTTTATCTAATTATATCTATATTAAATTATATATATATATATATATATATATATATATATATATATATATATTATTTAATAAATTAGAAATTATAAAAATAAAAAATGATTAAATTGTGTAAAGTATATCAGTGAATATTACGAATTATTTGCTTAGAGGAATTACTTACTGAAAAAAATTTAGTGAATTATTTTATTAAAAGCAGCAAAAAATTGTGTATAGAAATTAATAAATTAGTTGTATAAATTAAAAATAAAAAAAAAAGAAATACATACTTAAAATTAGATTTCTAACTTATTTAATTTTCAGAATTTCGGAATAAATTTGTAAATGTATATAGTAAGGTAAGAATAATTCTTATGCAATATACGATTTGGCAACTCAATTAATATTAAGATTCCGGGCAATGAACATGTATATCATCTTGTGTACTCAATTGAACGGTAATTTATTTTTATACAATAATTATGCATAATAAATTAATATTATGCTAATTAATAACTAATAAAATTTATTATTAATTTGACCATTAAAATTAGTCTGGATGGAAAAAAACATATATGGATTGGTTCAATAAATCGTAAATATTACCAATTGTTTGGTTAGAAAATAATCATTATCAAATTAAAATTGATTAATTTGACATATTATACTTAAGATAAATATTACGAATTATTTACTTATATAAAACTTTTATTAAATTATTCTTTTATAATAAGGAGTGAAAATTTATATATATATATATATATATATATATATATATATATATATATATATATATATATATACCATATTGGTTATTGGTTATATACAATATTATGGATTTACGTCCATATGAGAATATGAAAAGAATAAATGTACAACCTAATTAATACTACGTATTACATAATATCATACCTAATATTACTATACATAATACCATACGTAATTATTATTTTTAATACCATGCATACGATTATCATACATACTTGAATTGGTTATCAATATAGATTTCTTAAATTGGTTATAAATCATATTATGGTATTACGTCCATATGAAATAATATTAACATACATAAAATTACCATACATACTTGTTAATATTTAGATTTATTAAATTGATTACAATTCATATTATGGTAAAATAATTCTTATGCAATATACGATTTGGAAACTCAATTAATATTAAGATTCCGTGCAATGAACATATATTCCATCATGTGTACTCATTTGACCAAAAATATGAAGGTTGGTTCAATAAATCGTAAATATTACTAATTGTTTGGTTAGATAATACTCTTTATCAAATAAAAAATAATTAAATCTCTATCATATTCATATGCTGTTGCTTTAGGCTTTTGTCAATGAGCACTACTCATGATCCTCAACACATTGCCATGGCTCCAAATCCTTGTGTTACTCCTATTGGTGCTGGAAGGACCATCACATTAGGAAAAAAAAATTATTAATAGTCCAAACTCATTCAATGATGTCCCCTCTCATGCAAATGACCTGCAGATCTAGTTGCTCAGAGTCCACTAATAATCAGATGGTTAGTTTTTTTTCTATCACTATGAATAGTGCATTATTTAATCCTGCCCAGAGTCCAATAATAAACAACTTTTAATGGATTGAGATAAGGTATTAGAGAAATACCTTTTAATGGGTTGAGCAAACTCATCCAGATTGATGATGAAGAAGATGAAGTGAAATGTTTAACGATATATATATATATATATATATATATATATATATATATATATATATATATATATATATATATATATATATGATCAATATAATCATAATTTATATAATATATGTAGATAGATTTTAAATTTCACCAATGGTATATATGATTTTCTATTCTTTATTAAAAAAAAAAAAAAAAAAGTTGAAAAAGGATATAGAGATTTACCAAATGTGCAGGTGTAGTGCAACAGCTCTTCTGGATATGGAAGTTTCGGCGGCCACACCTCACGCAGAGAATATGGGTCTTGTTCCTCCTCTTCTTGAAGGTCCCTGTTCTCTACACCATTGCTATGCAGTTGCAGAGAATATTCCATTTCGTTCTTTGTAACTTGGTATTGTTTGTATTGAAGAGAATGTGATGTATATATAGGTGTTTAGATATGATTAAGGGTAACATTTATGGTTTTTATTATATTACCAATTACCAATTACCAATTAAAATTAGAGTTACCATTTTACATTTGCTTACCAAAAAATTATATATAGATACTTAATTTATATTTGAAGAATATATTTACCTAATTTACTTTATATACAGTAATAAGTATGTCTACAGATAAATGAATAATATATAATATATAATTTCTATATTTTGATAATTAATTAAATTAAAAAATTAGGATATTATATAAATGTCGCTAAGTTTTGGGGAAAAATTTATATGGTTTTTATATTATTATTATTATTATTATTATTATTATTATTATTATTATTATTATTATTATTATTATTATTGTTATTATTGTTGTTGTTGTTGTTGTTGTTGTTGTTGTTGTTGTCATCGTTGTTGTTGTTGTATTGTTATTGTTATTATTTTTATTTTATTTTATTATGATTACATTATTTCATAAGATTTTTATTATACTTGAATAATAATATTTTCAATTATATTATAGAATAGAATACCATACATAATATTACCAATTATGTAATATAACAATTAATAAATTTTATTTAATTTCCATTTGACATTTACTTACCAAATAAACTTTACTACAAAAGTTTTTTTTTTTGGGGGGGGGGGGATATATATATATATATATATATATATATATATATATATATATATATATATATATATATATATATATATATATATATATATTAGGCTAATGTTGCATTTTTATTAATACAAATAGGAGTTTTATCTTAGCTATAGTATTAAATTTATTTGGTAGTTTTATATCTTAAATTTTAAATAAGTGTTTTAATTGTTAAGTTTAGTTAAGTAGTGTCATTAGGTTATTAAAATTATTTTTTTACTTTAACTTAATTTGGTTTTTGTTTCTTTCTTTTAGATTGCGCAGCACAAAAAAAAAAAAAAAAAAAAAAAAAAAAAAATAGAGATTAAGGTTTAGGGCTTGGTTTTTTATTTTTGGAGTTCGGCAGAACACTTACGGAAGAGACGAAAGTAGAAAGAAAAGGATAGGGAAAAAAGAAAGCTTGGGAGCGGCAGCAGCGTCGTCGTCTATGCGTGCGTAGATCATTGACGAGAAAATCCGAGACTCCATTGCAAGGAATTTTCGAGCTTCAATCGCAACTGTCATCTTTTAGGCTTGAATTATTTCCCTTCCTTACTTTATTTTGTTTAAATTTTCAGAATGCTATTTGTTGAACATTCCATACATTCAAATATGATTCTTGGCTAGAACTTTTAATTAGGGATTTGGATTAGCCTAGAATAGATTAATTGACTATTTTCAAGTGTTGATTCTTTCAATTTCAATTAGATAATATTATATTTGTCCTATGTATTTAAATTGTGGATTGTGTGACTGTCCATTGCATATTTTTTAATATTAGGGTTCATAAGAAGAACTGACAGGTGAATTATGAACCTAGAACTCGTAAGATAAATACAATTGACCTAAATTAGACATAGCTTTAGGTATTTGTGGTGATATTTGATTGTTGCTTAATGGGTTTAATTAATGTTGGTGAGATATCGACGGATGATCACAGTTAATTAGATACAACCTAGTAGCTCGACGGAGTATTAGGATATATTTGAAGCAATCATCACTATAGTTATAAGAATCAATATTTAGGAGAGTTAGTTAATTATCTAATAGGTGAAACCCAAATCCCTAGTTTTCTCTCAATTAGAATTTTCTTTGCATTAAATTCATAAATATTCTTTTTAATCACATTAATTATATTTATTTGAGATTTCCCTTATCAACAATTTGATTATTAAAGATAACAATTAATAGTGTTCTTCGTGGGATCGACCCTGGAATACTCCAGGAATTTATACTGTGATTGACTCTGTGCGCTTGCAGATTATAGCAATCAGCAAGAACATCAAGAACCTCAAGAACATCAAGAGTCTATCAAATAACCCTAATGACAAGCTTTAGACACGTCTAAACACAAGATCATGCATGTAATCAACTACGAATATCAGGATCATCAAGATTATCAAATAATCACAACATGCATAAACGCTAAGATAAGCTCTATCAAGACCTAATCACAAAATCACACATACGATTATCAAAGGAGCCAATAAATAAGATATAGCAAGAAAAATAGGTTTTGTAAGACATGTGTTACCTCTTGGCCTTAATTAATTCTCCCTTGGCTATTAAGGTTCTTTTCCAATATTTTCCTCTGATTGGTCTCCTTAAGCTTGATGGTGGGGAATTCCTTTGGCTAGGTTTCTTGGGAAATTTCGTGTATTAGATTTATGGGAGGTGAGAGGGTTCTAATTTCTTTCTAATCCCCTATTTATAGAGTTAGGAATCCTAATTAGAATCTGAATAGTAGAAGGTCTACTTTCTTTATTCCTATTAGGCTTAGAGTCTTTAATATAGGCAAGGGTCCACGATCCACTGTGGACCACATTAATTAATTAAAGGAATCCTAACCAAATTAAATTCTTTTTAACCATTTGTTAATGGGATTAATTCAATAATTAATCCGAGTTTGAAGGCCGTAACATTGGGTGTTACACCGCCGGTACGGTCATCCGTACCAGCGGGTGGACAACTACCTGCTGGTACAAGGCCGTCCGCCAGCGGGCAGACGGCGGGTGGTTGTCCAACCACCCGCCGTACCGCCCGCTGGTACGGCGGGATGACGTGCGTTGTTTTCCCCCGTTTGTTGTTTCCCCGTGCCCCGTTGTGCCCCATTTGATGTTTGTGAGTCTTGGTCATTGCATGTGGTTTAAATTGGTATCCCGTTGGCCTAGGATGAATTTGTATGTTCCCCCGTTGTGCTATTGTGAGTATTGAGTATTGGTATTGAGTATTGATCATTGCTGATTGTGGCTGTTGAATGATAATTGTTATGTTGTTGTCCACGATGTGATTGGTGAAAAAGATATGTTGGCGGTTTGGCACTACGAGTGCTCTCGGTTATTGTGCTATAGGCACAGACCATTTATTATTGTGCTATAGGCACAGATCATGTTATGTATTAGCACCGCGGTGCTATCATATTGGTGGTCTTGTTGGCGGTATGTCGGTGGGGAGCATGCGTGCTCCGGAGGGATAAAGGAGGCGATATAAGGGTGGCCTGGAGGTACAGGTTGGAACTGAAATAAGGTTGGAGAGGCGTAAAAGTTGGAACTTGGTATAAGGTTGGAACATGGACACGTTTATTGTTGTTGTTTATTGATTGAATCTTTTTATTATCTTGGTTTGTCGTTGAGTCTTGTTATTGTCTTATCTTGTGGTTTTAGGTTGCATGCTAGTATCTTTATGTTATCTTTTGATGTCAAGCCTGTTAATGCATCTCGAGTCTTTATCTTGGTTTTAAAGCTAGAGTTGTTCAGGACTATATATGTATTTCTCAGTCTCAAAATGGTTTTCTTATATCTACCAATATTGTACTCAATGCGTGGGAGTGGGTTACTCAGCATTATTCGTTGACGGTTGTTACACCATATGTTTTTTAAGTATTGACTAGTAGCTTCAGACCCCGCTAGTTGGACTCGTGGATTTAGCTTAGATAGCCCTAGTGTTAGTTAGATGGCCAGTGTGCCTTGAATTGTATTTGAATATTGATTCGTGGATTATACTTGTTTAGTTAGTTTAGTCTGTGCATCTAGGTTCTCAAACCTAGAAGTGGCATAGCACCCCGACTCTTATGCTTAGCTTCTACTCAATTTGGGTATTAATGACAGATTTGCCTTTATTTCATAAGTTTTAAATGTTTTAAAAATTAGGGAGGTTACAGTTGGTATCAGAGCCTAAGTTCGACCCTAGGATAAGGCCTTTAAGACAAGACTTTAGGATGCTAAGTTTGAACTCTAGGTGTTTAAGTACTTAGGACTTAAGAATTTTAGGGTGCGCGGCGAGATTGTGAGTTTATTTATCGCTTCCTGCTTAATTTTCCTTTAACCTGCTCTTTGCTTAGTTTAAAACTCTTGTAATTAAAGCACCAAGGTAGGGTGCGAGCTCCTGACTTACATCTATGACCGATGTTAACTCTGTAGAACCCGAAATGGCACCACTAAGAAACCAAGCAAGGACGGCCGAGACCCCGTTCATGACCCGTTGGCCCCGAACCTACAACAGTTAACTCAGATAGTCCAGACGCTAAGCCAATCCATCCTCTACAACGATAACCATCCTCAACCGAACGAAGACCGCGACGTGGCACACCAAGTGTCAAACTATGACCCCCCCCCCCCCCCCCTTTCTTCGCCGGGGAAGAGAATCCTGTGACGCTCGAAGAGTGGATTCGAACATTCGATAAGATCTTCGAAGTGGTGGATTTCCCAGCAGCGCGCCAAGTTGAATTGGCATCGTTTTATTTTAGGGACGCAACAGACTCATGGTGGGCTCAGGAAGGCCAAGCGTGTAGACTGGAACCCGGCTTCAGTTGGCAAAACTTAAAGACCAAATTACGGGAACGCTTCTATCTCGCACATGTAAGAGCAGTTATGCACGAAGAATTCCTCCACATAAAGTAAGGATCCACTACGGTATGGGAATACCACAAGAGATTTCTAGAGTTGGCTCGTTTCGTGCATGTGTTAGTCCCCATGGAGGCGGTCAAAGTGGAGAAATTCGTCGTGGGACTCAACTTTGAGGCTAGAAAAGCCTTGGTCGTGCATAAGCCAAGGACGTTCAATGAAGCCTACACTAAAGTGGCCGAACTCTATCAAATACAACGCACCCCACGAGAAGTTTTCGAAACAAACAAAAGGAAGATCTAGAGAAGCCCGGTGACTCCTTCAAGTAAACTACTAAAGACTGCTAGAATAATCCCACCCCGGAATCAAGATACGTCAATAGTTCAAATCTTGAAAAATGAAACTGAGACCGCCCGGGGAAAAATCCTTGCAATGAGTAAAGCCCGAATTGGAGACAGTGATGTGGTAACAGGGACGTTCCTCGTACATTCCGTACCCGCCATTGTATTATTTGACTCGGGAGCCACCAACTCGTTCATAGCGGCGGAGTTCGCAACAAGACTCGGATTGACAACAAGCACTGGTATACAGTTAAAAGTCAAGGTAGCATCCGGGGAAGTGTTAAAATGTGACCGTATGTTCAAAGAGGTTATGATCACCATAGGCGGAGTGGAATTTCCTAGTAATCTGATTCAATTTGGATTGGACGATATACAGGTAATTTTGGGGATGGATTGGTTGGGACAATTCAAAGTCCAAATCTTGTGTGGCGAACAGAAAATAATTCTAAGAGGCCCAAACGGGAAACAGGTGTCTTACCATGGCTCTGCCCAGGATCCAGAAATGAAATTGGTATCCATGATGAAGATGAAGAAATACATGACTAAAGGATGTGAGGTTTTCGTATGTACCGTGGAAGACTTGAATACCAAGATTAATGAGCCATAACCAATCCCAATAGTAAGTGAATTCACAGATGTCTTTCCCAAGGAAATCCCCGGTATACCACTGCCCAAGGAAGTAGAATTCACCGTGGACTTAGTGCCAGGGACCGCTCCCATATCAAAAACCCCTTACCGGATGGCACCCAAGGAGATGCAAGAATTGAAGGCATAGTTAAAAGACCTATTAGATAAAGGCTACATTCGCCCTAGCACTTCACCATGGGGGGCCCAGTGCTATTCGTCAAAGAGAAAGATGGGAGTATGCGACTGTGTATCGACTATAGGGAGTTCACAGTAATGCCGTTCGGATTAACCAATGCTCCCGCGGTGTTCATGGACCTTATCAATCGAGTGTTTCGGCTCTACTTAGATGACTTCGTGATTGTGTTCATTGACGACATCTTGGTCTACTCTCAAAATAAAGAGGAACACGAGAAGCACCTCCGAACTATATTACAAACATTAAGGGAAAAGTAGTTGTATGCCAAACTCTCCAAATGTGAATTCTAGAAAGATAGTGTGGCATTCCTAGGCCACGTAATAACCAAGGAAGGAATTATGGTGGACCCAACAAAGATTCAAGCAGTCAAGGAATGGTCTACACCAACGTCAGCTTCGAAAGTTAGGAAACATGTCGGAGAAACATTGTCTTTTTCTCACAGGGAGGTAATGGTAATGAGAGTGCCAATGGTTTAGGGAAACCGGTTTAGGGGACATGGTGGCTTTAGTAAAGGGCGCGGAGGAGGTCGAGGAAGACATAGGGTTTGCTTCAACTGTGGAGAACCCGGTCATCTACGCAACCAATGCTTGAGCCTCTCTGACAACAAAAGATTTGCTAACTCTGCCTCTAAACCAAAAGGAAACATGGTCATGATGACTAATGAAGAGTTGGCCATGTTTAATCAATTGAAAGTATCTTCATCGCAACCTCTTGCTAATCTAGAGACTTTGCCGTCTCCCTCATCTACCTTTGTTCAAACAAGCAATCCTATTGCTTCTGTCTCCTCCTCGTCTCGACAGTAGGTCATTGATTCTAGAGCCATTGACCATATGTGATGTGAGTCCAATTGTGCATATTTTTAGTATTGATTTAATTATATTTGTTAGGCTTAGGTCCATAATTTTAGTTTTTTAATTGCATAATCTGTAACACCCCGGATTTTCAACAACTTTTAAAACCAATTAAAGCTTAGAAAAGGGATAAAGTCTACTCATTAAGATTAAACAAGGCAGAAGCTAACTAAACAAACTGGAAGGTACTATGCCACACCTATAACAAACATAGGTGCACAGGCAGATACTACAACTACAACAGTCTAACAAATCAACTACTTAGGCTCACAGGCCTAAACAACTATTAAAGGAAGAGATTAATCTATCTACAGGCCACTAGCGCACTCTCCAAAGCTACCAACCTGTAAAGCAACAAATAGAAATGGGACGACGCCCGGTCATCGAATAATGCTGGTAACCCACCAATACTTGTTAAGTATTATACATAGATAGGATATATATACAAAATCATTTCGAAACGGAATACTGTATATATAAGTCCAAAACCAAGAGTAATAGTCAATACAAGACTCAAACACTCTCAACAAGAACACGAGAACACATCCCAAGACTACAAGAACAACAACGACTCACAAGAAGTTTCAAGGTATAATCTATCATCACACAATAGATTAATACCCGACATGCAAAACTCAAATGAATAAGGACACATCAAACGGAAACACATGCCTTTGTGACTACACACGTCACAAGAAGAGAACTCACAACAACGGCTACACAAGCCCTCGTGACATCACCCATCACGAGTTGATATGCCTTCCTTATGCCCGGTTCCAACCTTATGGCTACCCCCAACCTTATATCTAGTTTCAACCTTTACCTCTAGGACCCCTGTACACCAAGACCAACCTTATTCCTCCGGGAACCGTCGTTCCCCCTCCAACAGTCCCTCCAACAGAACCACCGATTTCATAGTACACGAGGGTACCGATCACACACACGGCAACACATGCCTCCCAAGAAATACGTGAACCTTACACAAAGGTCACAACTCCATAATCATGTCATGGCCACCACGAGGACCACTGCAATACCTTGGTGACTAGTGTCCCATACCACTAATCGTGCAATCCAGGTAAAGCCACACACACATCACACCACAACAGGAATCAATCAACGGATCACAACGAAGATATGAAACCATACTCAATCAAGGAATGGATCACAGTCCAACAACAACAACGATGAATAACACAAGTTATCATCAACCAATAAGAAGGTACAAACAACACACACGCTAGCATTTAAGCACCGAACTAGCATGCTTATCAAACGGGTAAACCAAACGTAGTTCCAAGGAACACACAAGACTCATCACGGTTCAACGAAGCACAATGTTGAACACTTAGCACGATTCAAGACACCAAAACCTACATGGATACTTACCACATAAGACACTTAATTAGTTCCACAAAAGAACATCGGGAAGTCAAAAGACCAAATACCGAGTCAAAAGAATTACGAGTAACAAATCCCCGCCAATCACCAAAATGTACCCCGCGGGTGGACCCACGGGTAGACCCCTACCCGCTGTTCCGCCCGCGGGCACATACCCACGAGGCCCTTTTACCCCGTGGGTAGGCGGCGGGTAGACCCCCTGCCCGCCGTTCCGCCCGCGGGTACGTAACCCTGTACAAAATAATCCCTTTGGGGATTTTCAACTCCAAGCTCAAATTTAAGTCCAAAACATGCCAAATCTCACCAAATACAACAAAATGACTTGAATCAAAGGAATAGCCAAGCAATGGCACACATGAACCCTAAACACAAGCTCTAGATATGCATTTTCACAAGACAATGCATAAACACTCACATTTCATAGCAAAACACATGTAGAATCCAAGAAATCATCATATAGGTAAGCAAAATAGATTGTGTAGAGCATGGGTTACCTCAATCGCTTATCCAACCAAAAAAAACACCAACATAGGCTAGGCTCAACTCATAAGCCAAATGGGAACCCAGAATCAAACCGGATCTCCAACTAATTAACAAGAGTACTAAACAAAACTAATTATGCTCATAAAGGGAATTAAACCCTAGATCTTTCCTTAATTACCCATAAGCTCAACCAACTAAGCTAGGAATCCTATTGTAAACTAATCACAATTATTAAACCATAAGCTAAGCTAAGGAACTAAGCATTAACAAGATTAATATTAAAACTAGATTACTTAATCTTATGGGGTTCAAACCCTAGCCAACAACCAACACTAACCACATGCTTACCACTACACCACTTAACCACTTATTAACCCTTACTAAACATAACTAATCTAATACCAAACTAAACGACAAAAACCAAGAAAAAAGCTCACCATCAGCCAACATCTTCTTCGTCTTCTTCATTGGGAGGCAGCGGGTAGAACACGGTAAGATCCTCCACCCGCCGGTCACCACGAACAGCCACCAAGCCGTGGAGCTCCGTCGATCCCGTCGAGAAGGAGACACCACGCCGCTACCTCCAAGCTGTCATCGCTGAACCCACACCGCCGAGGCTTCGAAGCCGACGTCTCCGCATTATCCGAGTTGCGCCACCATTTGCTCAACCACTGCCGGAATCAAGGGAAAGGTTGCCGCTGCTCACCAAGGTCGCCGGAGAGATGAGGCTACCCGCCGGATGTTGCTGCACGTCTCCTTGTTGATCTTCTTGTCGACACTGGCTGCTAGAAGCGAAGGAGAGGAGACGATGCTGCTGTTCCTCTTCAAGGGAGATGCATGGTGGTCGATGTTTAGCTGATGCTCTGCCTCCGGTGGTTGAGAAGAGAAACGCGAAGGGTGGGGGTTGACGATGGAAGGAGAGGACGGGAAGGGGAGGGTTGCCAGCTGCTCAATCATGCCAAAGCCGAGAGAGGAAGGGATGGTGTTGGCTGCTCTAGAATGGAAATGATACAATGCATACACATACACATTAGATGGTAGGGTTACTCAATGAGTGGGTTGGGTTAGGAAGTTGGGTTGGGTAACATAGGTTGGGTTTAAACACTTTAGGCTCACAAAATATTAATACTTATATTTATACATACATATGGGCTCTACTTGTGGGGTTCAAGACTTATATAATATATATATATATATATATATATATATATATATATATATATATATATATATATATATATAGTCTTAGGATAAATAAGCACTTGGCTCAAAGAATAATTATTAGGGCTTAGGGATTAAAACTCATTTTGGGTCTAGGCATATTTTGTACAAAAATATTGGTTCACTAAAATAGGTAGACACGAGTCCGTTTTAAAATAAATAGTTATATAAATATTTTTATTAAAAATATTTATTATCGGGACTATACTTTATTTTTAAGAAAATACGGGGTGTCACATAATCCCTTGTTTTATCATTTAGTTATGGTTCACACTCGTTTTGAATGTTTTACGGTGTTTGTTAGTATTTTTGAATCATTATAGGTCAAGGTTAAAAGCAAGGGAAGTTCAAGAAAAAATTTAGAGTCAAAATGGACAGAAAAGCACATGCACAATAAGTTCGACGCGTCGAGCCAAAGACTCGACGGATCCAAAATTTTCAGTACGCGTCCTGAAATTGAAGAAAGAGGTTCGACGCGTCGAGATGTGCTGAAAATCGAACAACGCTGAATTTCCAAAAGAGGCGCCGATTTATTTTCCAAATCAAAGTGCTGCTTCCAAATTAAGAGTGGCGCTGGTTCCAAGCAATTACAAGAGGCGGCAACAACATTCCAAATTAAATGGGCGCAATTTCCAAGCAAATCAAAGTTTGCTGCATTAATTTCCAAATCAATTTAGATGGCAAGTTCCAAAACAAAAAAAAAAAAAAAAGAGAAATTACAATCTCGCCCCGTTCGACTCCCACTATAAAATCCCGCCTTGATTCAACCCTAGAAGATTTATGCTCAGATTTGGAGACAAAAAAAGAGGAGAATTGAGAGCTACAAGGTGTCTTTGGAAGCAAGAAGAAAGCCAAGGAAATTTGGAAAAATTGCTTAGTTATGTTAATTGTTGTACTCTTTAGATTATTTTGTAAACTCTTTATAGTTGATATGTATTGCATCCAGGGTTGCAAAAATCTGGCCTAGGCACCGAGTAATCGGCGCCTAGGCGCTAGGCGCCCCTAGGCCGTGGCGATTTCCCCCCTAGGCTCCCGCCTAGGAGACCGGCCACCTAGGCGCCCGCCTAGTGCCTAATTCGGCCGCCTAGCGCCTAACTCGGCCAATTACGCCGAGTTAACTCGTCAATTTCTGTCGAGTTAACCCGGCCGACTCGACCTTGCTAATTTTTTTGCGTTTATATATATATATATATATATATATATATATATATATATATATATATATATATGTGTGTGTGTGTGTGTGTGTGTGTGTATGTGTGTGTGTGTGTGTGTGTGTGTGTGTGTGTGTGTGTGTGACATATATGCACCTACACACGTGCACTATTTTTTATTTTTTAAGTTAGCCGCCTAGGGCCGCTTAGACCCCGCCTAGGCCGTCTAGGCGCTAGGCGCTACTCTACCGCCCGACTAACGCCTAGCACTTATTGCAACCATGATTGCATCTTAGCCATTTGTGGCTAAGTTTTCTTAGAGATTCTTGGGTGATAGTATTTATGAACCTATGTGCCTAATTTTTTTAATGCTTTAATATATTATTATTTGAGTTTAATACTTATGTTGCAATTGTGATTTGTATTGTTGTTGTTAGTAGTTAAACGGTCGTAATTACTTGCTTCATAGCTATCTTTGTGTCACAACGAGATTTGGGCATAATTTAGGGCACACACAATTGCACCTGACTGTTGCACCTTGAGAAAGGGTAACATTGTTAGGGAGTTTAATTCTTGATTATTGCGCATCGAGAGATGGTAGTAGTTAGGAATTTATTATGATATTTGTTCTTGTTTTATTGGGTGTTTATACCACGAGAGTGGATATTCACTAGTGTTAGTGACTGCGAGAGTAGCTCTATACCACTTTGCATCCTCACACCCGTTTGAACCCAGATTTAATATAAACCATAGATTTGACACTAGGTGATTAAATACTTGTAACCCAGGGATCTCATCTTCTCTCTACTATTTCACAAATCTGTTGCTTTGCTTTATTTAAATTGTTTTATGCAAACATCCATGATAATTATTAGGATTAGATTCATAAGAATAGATTAGTAGCTAGTGATTGATACAACCACTTCCATGTGGATCGATAACCTGATACTTCAAGTATTTATTTGTTTGAAAATATACTACAATCAAATTGGCGCCGTTGCTGGGGAAGTGGTGTTCAGTATTAACATTAGTGAAAGCTCTATTCTAGGAAACTAGTCCATTTTTTTGTTATATTTATTTTATTTTTGCTAAGCCATAACCAGTTCTTTGTTGTTGAGTGTGATTTTGTTTTGAATCTAAGAACTTGGCTTTGTATGTGTACACGATCTTTTGGGAAAAAATGATTGTTACCTTTGAACCTTGAGATTGAGAAAAGAGCCAAGTTTCTTAGAAGACAAACCAGGATGGCACAGGTACTAGGAAACCAAGCCGAAGAAAGATCCATATCTTACTACATTGCTCTTGATGTTGAGGAGCATGATAGCATCAATATGCCAGGGGTGGATGCCAACAATTTTGAAATCAAGCCGGCCATTCTACAAATGGTTGCGTCGGATCAATTTGGAGGGTTACCCACAGAGGATCCCAATGCTCACATAAAAAAGTTCCTAAGGGTGTTCGGCACCTTCAAAATGAATGGGGTCACTCAAGATGCTATCAGGCTTAGGCTATTTCCCTTCACACTGAAGGACAAAGCTAATGATTGGCTCACCTCACTTCTGGACAACTATTTTGATACTTGGGCCAAATTACATGGAGACTTTTTGAAGAAGTTCTATCCAATCTCTAAGACTCAAAGGATGAAAAGGGCAATTCAAAACTTTAAGCAACTGGCAACTGAGTCCCTAATTCAGTCTTTGGAGAGGTTTAAGGAGATGAAGAGGCAGTGTCCACACCATGGCATTCAAAGTTGGGATTTGATGATGGCTTTTTATGAAGGATTGCTTGATAATTCTAGGATTTTGGTGGATGCTTCTTCGGGTGGATCATTCACAGTTTTGGAGCCAACACAAGCCGAGGAAATACTAGAGAAAATTGCTATGAATAGATCTAGTACTCAGAGAGATCTCCACAAAAACTTGTAGGAGGAATTCATCATGAGGTGGAGAAATTTTCCGCTTTGACAGCCAAGGTGGATAATGTGGCTTCCATGGTCCAAAAGCTTGCTCAAATCACCCTACAAAAGCAAAATGTGAGTCATGTTTCTACCCCTTCTTCTTTTGGTCAAGTTTTGATGTGTGACCTTTGTGGTGGTGGACATAATTCGGGGGATTGTCTCAATGATGTAAGTTCTCAACCCCCTATGGAGCATGTTAATCTGGTTGGATATAATAGGCCTCAACAACTGTAACACCCCGATTTTTACCACATTTTTAAAACTTAAATGCACAGGAAAACATCTAATCATCAAGACATAAAGCAAACGGAAGCTATATAAAATCGGGACATGTTATGCCACACCTATCTCAGACATAGGTGCACAGGCGGGAAAAATTATCAATTCAACAAATCATGAAGTATCTAGGCACACAGGCCGCTAAACTGGGCTCACAGGCCAATAAAAGATAACGTCTACACAGGACAGCTAAACTATCTAGCGATCCACGTCTAGCGCTCTCAGTCATCTACTCAAAACCTGTAGAACAAGGGAATAAACATGGGGATAACACCCGGTTAGCGAATATTGTTGGTAACCCATAAATACGCGTTAAATATCATATATAGATAAGTATAAATCAAAACCATTTTTGAAACGGAATACAGTATATAACATTTCAAAGCCAGGAGAGAAGTCAACTTCAAAGACTCATCAAAGACTCTCAAAAGAAATGGGAATTACCATCCTCCCAACAACGACAAGACAACAACACGAAAGACAAACAACTCAGGATGCATTCTACTGATCGCAAAGTAGAATACATCAAGACATGCTCATAAGCAAAGAATTCACATTCACACAGTGGCAACTACATGCCACAGTGCCAACTACATGCCACAGTGACAACTACATGTCACAAGTATCATAGTTCCAACCTTATGCCATGTTCCAACCTTAAGGGGGGAGGGTGTAACACCCCGTGTTACGGCCTCTAACCCAGACTAATTATTTAATTACTTACCCTAAAACGAGAATTAAATTCCCTTAATTAATTCCCGAAAGGGGGGAGGGTGCCAATTGCTTGCTATGTGTTATGTGTGCATGATACCCCAGTTTGGTTGCGATCAAATTGGCTATACGGGCAGTTGGATGGGTTGAGAACCATACCAACCGTTAACCAGGCCGGTTGCGATCGGTCAGGTATATAAATATTATATAGGGATGCGGTCCACCGTTTGGTTGCGATCAAACGTTTTACATGACATGCGGTTCATAATCTGGTTGCGATCAGAAATACACTTTTGGGCTGCGGTCCACTATTTGGTTGCGATCAAACATTATGATGAGCTGCGATTCATCGGTCGGTTGCGACCGACCCCTTCGTGTTGCGATATGAGGCAGGGTGCTGCGGGGCCGTGTTAGCGCTATATGCGTTGACCCTCATGTATGGGCGTGCGATTGGTCCTGTGGCGCCACCAAAGTGTGCTTATGTGTTGAGATAATGATTGAATGATAATATGAATGTTGTGAAATAATCTTGTGACCTTAGGGTATATGCTAGTATCTTTATATGCATGATTATAACTGCTGAATGTGCTTGTCCCTACCTGTTGAGTCTATTCTCGATTTTTAAAGCTAGAGTCTCCTAAGTATGGAATATATATATATATATATATATATATATATATATATATATATATATATATATATATATATATATATATATATATACCTATATTGTATTTTAACGCGTTGGAGTGAGTTACCAGCATTATTCAGTGAACAGATATATTTGGCTTTCAGGAACAGATGAGTAGCTCCGAAGCGCGCTAGAGGACCGAGGCTTAGATAGTTAGTTTTCCTTTCGGCCTGCGTGCCATGATGATGTATTGACATTGCTTTGGGGATATCTAGTTAGTATAGCCTGTGCATCTGAGTTCTCCAGCTCAGATGTGGCATAACACCCCAAACTCTTATTTTTAGTAATGCTCTATTTCGGTATTAATAATAGTATTACCTTTATTATATAAGTTTTAAAAGTCTCAAAAATCTGGGGTGTTACAGTTGGTATCAGAGCCTAAGTTTGACCCTAGGATAAGACTCTTAAGACAAGACTTTAGGACATTAAGCTTGAACTCTAGGTATTTAGGAACATAGAACTCAGGAATCTTAGGACGCGCGGTGAGGTTGTGAGCCTACCTATCATTATATAACTTCCCCCTCACTCTATTCTACATTTAATTTAAAGAACTCTCCCATACGCTTATCGCATCAAGGTAAGGGTGCAACACACTAACTCATCATTATAATAAACATTGGCCCTATAGACCATCAGCATGGCACCAAACAGAAGACAATTAAGGACCCCCGAACCCACCACCCACGATCCTCTGGCTCAGACTCTACAGCAACTGACTCAGGTCGCCCAGACACTGAGCGACGTAGCTCTCCGTAACAACAACCGACCACCACCACCACCAAACGGGAACTCGGATATCACTCGGCAAATCTCGAATCATCGGCTACCCATCTTCTCTGGGGAAGAGGACCCCGCAATCCTCGAAGAATGGATTCGAACCTTCAACAAAATCCTCGGGTTAGTGGAATGCCCAGAAGAGCGCCGCGTAGAAATAGCCTCATTCTACTTCGGACACGAGGCCGACCTTTGGTGGATCCACGAGGGGCCCACTTACAGACAAGAATCAGGATTCAACTAGGAAAGCCTAAAGACACGACTACAAGAACGATTCTACCCTGCACACGTAAGAGCAGCCATGTACGAAGAATTCCTCCACTCGAAACAAGGGATGGCCACCGTCATGGAATACCACAAACGGTTCCTCGAACTGGCCCGTTTCGCACCCGAATTGGTCCCTACAGAGACGACCAAGATAGAAAAGTTTGTGTCGGGCCTCAACTTCGAAGCCCGAAAAGCCCTAATCGTGAGCGGACCCCGAACCCTCAACGAAGCTTACTCCAGTGCCGCCAACCTCTATCGAATCCAACTACTGCAACATGGAATCCAG
Source organism: Ipomoea nil (assembly GCF_001879475.1). Lineage (NCBI taxonomy): Eukaryota > Viridiplantae > Streptophyta > Magnoliopsida > Solanales > Convolvulaceae > Ipomoea > Ipomoea nil. Next base: position 1,169,055 of record NW_017616621.1, on the reverse strand, counting down.
GAACAAATTTGTAAAAGGAACACAGGAGGTGGGGAACCACCCGTGAAAAGAACGAGAAACGACACTAACTCAGGGCCAAGCAACCCAACTAGCCAAGGGCCGCCCCTGAGAAACAACGAAACTAATACGAGACCCTTCCTTTGCCGGAGATGCAACAAAGACCATAGAGGCAAGGACTGCATGGAAAACCCCTGGCGATGCTTCAACTGCGGAGGAGAAGAACACAAGTCCTTCCAATGCACTCAACCCCCAAACTCGCGCCCTACAGTCAGGGGCCAACACGGGGGCGCGAACAATCAAGGGAATTACAATGCCCCCGGAAAAGTATTCGTCATGAGCCGCACTCGATCAGGCCGATCTTGATGACGAGGGAAACTTCGACGAAGAAAAAGTGGCCCAGGAGACGAGGACCCCGCAAATCAATCGGAAGGGAACCAGGGAGAAGAATTCTGCTTAGGGTGATCAGTAAAACCCCCTGTAAACCACCCTCGTAGTAAAAACACTTGTTTAGTTTAGTAACTTAGAAATTATTATAAATAAAAGGGGAGAAGTGTCAAATAGGCCCATGTACTATTGTTAAGTGCTCAATTCCCACCATTAACTAAATTAAATGCTAATTAACCACACTTACCTATTAAATTTAATTTGTTCAATTAACATTTTTAGCAGGTAATTAACCTTTTATTATAGGTTACCAATTTAATTATTAAAAAATAATTTAAAAATTTAAAAAAATAATAATAATACAACCACCGGCTGTCCTCGCCGGACAGCCGGTGGCTGCCATTTCAAAGACAGTCGTGGCTGTCCTCGATCATGATTAAATTGAATTCTTGCAAAATACATTAAATTGAAAGGACTCGATCATGATTTAATTTGATTCTCTCTTTCTCTTTAATTTCTTGAAGATGATCAGATCATCTCCAACTGCTGTGCTAGCTTGTGTCTGTGTTCGTTCATGTTTGATGGACACAGTACAGAACATGTGTCTTCATAGCTTGAAGCTTGAAACTCCACCAGGGAATTAATATGAATCCTCCTCCTCATTGTTCTCGTCGTCCCATAATAGATCATCAACAGTTTCCCCATGTTTCCGAGGCCGTCTCGGCGGCGGCAAAACCGAAGCTTAATTGGTGGTGTTTGAACAGAGAATTGTCGCGATCATTATACATACCGTTGTTGGTGCTGCTGCTGGGGAACAACTCGTCAACCGTCTAGCTGTCCGGCGAGGTGGCTCTATGCCTCTATTCTTTTTTTTTTTTTTTTTTAATTTTTAAATTATTTTTTAATAATTAAATTGGTAACCTGTAAAAAAAGGTCAATTACCTGCTAAAAATGTTAATTGAACAAATTTAATAGGTAAGTATGGTTAATTAGCATTTAATTTAGTTCATGGTGGGAATTGAGCACTTGACAATAGTACATGGGCCTATTTGACACTTCTCCCTAAATAAAAGACAAAGTCAAATAGATTAGCATAAAAAGAATGACTAAACATCCCCTAAGAACCCATGAGTCACCAAAATCAACACCCAATGAAGACCGGTCAAAAGAAGGATGAGAGAAGATCCAAAGGATGCACAACAAAGAAAACTAATGTTACTAATCAAGATTGAACCCTAGACCTCCCACTTATAAGACCAAGTTCCTAACCACTAAACTATAAGTGTTACTTAAAACCTCAAGGGAACACTCCCTTCTTAAACCCCCTAAAGTCCCTAAAACCCACAAAACCCCCAAATCAAAAACCCTTCTTCTTCCTCACTCACCCTCTCTCACCCTCTCTCACTCTCTCTCTCTCTCTCCACACCGCCAGCAACACCCAAGCACGCCATAACCATCCCGCCAAAAACCACCGCCCAGCAAGACCACCGGCGACCACCCGCACAACCTACCTCCACTGCCCGAAAGCTGCCTGCGACGGACCCGTTGCCACCACCGCCCGCAGGCCGCCCGTCGCTCGCCCACTGCCACGCGACACCGCAGCTCACACCAGCCAAGTTCCCACCATCAACGCAGTGGCCTGCACCGCCCAGGCCAGTCGCACCCTCGCCGTCCGAAACAAGCAGATCGCCGTCTCATCGCCGGAGCTTTGCTGGAGACTCGCCGGAAAAACACCACCACCTAGGGAGACCTCACAATGCCGAAGAAGCCTGTTGGTATCCGAACCCCGGAGTGGAACAACGCCGACTACACGGTGATCGAAGGTAAAGCCCTCGAACCCGACCAATTCTCTCCGGAATTGGTTGATATGCTTAATTTCCAAGGGCTTTTGGATACCTATCTCACAATCAAAGGAGATACGTACCCCGAGTTGGTGAAAGAATTCTATCGCCACTTGGTAGCCGTCAAACGGGGTGGCAAGTTGAAAATCACTGCCAAAGTCCGAGGCAAAGAGATAGTACTCTCTGAAGGCTGCTTGGCCAAACTCCTAAGACTGACCCCCACGGGTGTGTCAGACTATGACCGGAAGGGATGGATCGGTACCCAAGGCACGGGGTATAAGGATTACCTCGGGTACCTACTAGGTAAGGAAGAAGGTTTCACCTCGGCCACCTGGCCAAACAGGAAATGGCTAACCGCTGAACAGAAATTGCTAGTCATGATAGTAACTGACAGCTTGTTACCCACAAACAACAAGAGCAAGGACGTGGGGAGCCTAGAGTGCACCTTTGCTGTTTTGGGTTTGATTCGTTGTTTACATTTAATTTAAGAACTCCCCCTACGCTTATCGCATCAAGGTAAGGGTGCAACACACTAACTCATCATTACAATAAACATTGACCCTGTGGACCATCAGCATGGCACCAAACAGAAGGCAATCAAGGACCCCCGAACCCTCCACGCACGATCCTCTAGCTCAGAATCTACAACAACTGACTCAGGTCACCCAGGCACTGAGCGACGCGGCCCTCCGTAACAACAATCGACCACCGCCACCACCAAATGGAAACTCGGATGTCACTCGACAAGTTTCAAACCATCGGCCACCCACCTTCTCAGGAGAAGAGGATCCCACGATCCTCGACGAATGGATCTGAACCTTCGACAAAATCCTCAGGTTAGTGGAATGCCCAGAGGAACGCCGCGTAAAGATAGCCTCATTCTACTTCAGACACGAGGCCGACCTTTGGTGGATCCACGAGAGACCCACTTATAGGCAAGAACCGGGATTCAACTGGGAAGGCCTAAAAGTACGGTTGCAAGAACGGTTCCACCCCGTGCATGTCTCAACTTCGAAACTCGAAAGGCTTTAACCGTAAGTAAAACCAGGACCCTCAACGAGGCTTGCGCTAGCACCGCTGACCTTCACCGAATCTAACTTCTACAACGGGGAATTTAGGAACAGACCCGGAAAAAGAGTAACAGACCACCTGCAAAGAAAACTAGAACGCCAGTAGTGAAGTAGTGCATGAACAACGTCTTTTCTTAAATCTCTAGTGCGAGGTAAGTATATCGTGTCGACATGTGAACCCTTTGCCCCAGCTTAAAGTGTCATTCTCCCTTGAATCCCAGCCTCTCGATATTTCTAATTGTTGAAACTCTTGCCTCGAATCCTTGATTATCCTTGAAAGCAATTAAACACCCGTTATGCCCTTACTCACTCTTGTACCTAGTTTATCCTTGGAAACCTTAAATCGTTATGAGCTTGGAATCATTGCCATTGCTCTAAACCTATATCCATCTCTTCGAACGCTTGCTAAAACCCTACCAGTGGTGTAAACCCCTTGTTTCGTCTAAGTGGCATGAGGGTTGATGCTTATTAGGTTAGTGTTAGGGTAGTTATTGAAAAGGACTCAACGTGTCAAGTAGAGGCGACGGATGCGCGAAAAGTGTCGTGCACTAAACTTCCCTGCAATAAAGGTCTTACTTTGGAATAAGGATCCTGATGGTTCTAAGGCACCGTAAGAAGTACATGTGACACACAAAATCGTCAAACGCCATGCGACGTCGAGAGCAGTCAACCAAATGCATTCCAAGGAAGAGAAGGACATCACTAAGCATTTGGTCACTAAAGTATTAAACAGGGACCGGATGACAAGCTGAACTTCAAGAAAAACCAAGAAGGCTTGCCATTAATTAAGGCAAGGAAAAGACAAAGGTTGTTTATAACCGACTACCCTGTGAAGGTTACGAGGTTGCTAATTGGAAACCAGACACGACCTAAGGACATGCGAGAATCTTGACTAATCCAGAACTCGTGTTTAGGGTGCAATAACGTTGTTCGATGAGTCATTCTATGTATTCAAGCCCCTTTTGTTGTTCATAAGAGCGTGGAAGTGTTTAGACTTAATTAACAACCATCACGAAGAGAATTTCACCACCAATCTCGTCATAATTTTCTCTTCACCAAAGCTATTTCACCATTTTTTATTTGTTTTGACAATGTTATTCAAAATATAAAAATAAAGAAATTAACAACTAGTCGCATACACACTAAGAGCTGACAAAAATTGATGGACAATTTTAAATAGTCCTCGCAAGTGCACGAATCACTGTAGTAATAGGGTGCAATAGCAAGGGTCGAACCCACAAGGATTTGATACAATGCAATTTAATAAACTAAACTTAAAAGAAATAATTGACTTGATAATGTAGTACTAGAATCAAATGCCAAAGATAACGATCAATTAAACTTAGGAAGTTAAACAATAAAATTAAACCAGAATGCATAATAACAAATAGATTAAACTAAACGACAATCAACATGGATTAAACTAAATGAAACGCAGGCTAAAGTAAAGGCGGACAAGAAAAACAATTAATTTAACAATGTAAAATACTAGAGACAAATACCAATAATAAAGATCAATTGAATTACAATTCATGAAGCTAAACAAATGAATCACTAGGAACCAGTAAATCAAATAACAATTAAATTGGAAAAGCTTAGGATCATAAATCAACACAGAATTTTAAAGGTAAATTCATCAAAAGTTCATAGAACAAATTACTTAGCAAATCTTTGAAAGATTAACAACAATCTCATTAAGAGAAATATGCAGTAAAAAGCTCCTCAATTCAATCCAACATGCAGTACGAAATTCCTAAAAATCAAATGCTAAGTACGTAGATTAACCAGAATTCGCTAATATACTTGTGCCGAACGGAGACTTGTCAGGACTGTCGAATCACGAAATTCGCTGAAGCCGCCGGAAAACAACACCCAACCGTACCGACCAGAATTGATCCGGGATAAATTGATGATCGAAATAAATTAAGCTGCTCACTGCCCTCAGAATTAGTCCGGAGTGAAATTGATGATGAAGAAGCCTCCTTCGATTGCCCTCTTTTTATATTGCCTCAGACTCAACCTGTTCCGCACTTCTTCCCTGCAACTCGCTCGGATATTGGCGATTCTTCCGGATCTGTTGAATCGCGTTAGTTGTCGGTCGTGCGCCTCTTCCTCCAAAGCTTAGCCGTTCTCCTTCGATGCGATCGCCATGGCAGATCTCCTTTCTCGCCTCATCATATCGTTATTGACTCATAAATATAGGAAATTATTTTTATTAAAAAGTAAAAATTAAAAGAGTTATTAGTCTCTCAGAACTTTAAATAAATCTATCTAACTCTATAATAAAGCAAGAAGTTTTGCCAATCATTTTTTCCCGCTCAATGAAAACGGTGCCATTTTAATAGCCTAAATGAATCAGTGCGCATTTATTGTTGTTCACATTGCATATCAGTATTCTAGGTAATTTATCTTGGAACATCACCCAATATTCAGAATAATAAATACATCGAGAACATAAGCATAATGAATGTAATCTTGGACTATGAAACGTTTTGATCAGCCTTTCATATTTCCAAGACAGTTCAAATTCGAAAAGTCACTGTTCAGCATCTATATAAAGCTCCCATGATAGCAATCTGCAGTCCCAAATTCACCATCTATCCACTTCGAACCACCTGCAAATACACAAAGAAAAGACAAAAAACAGCAGCGAAGATACCATGCCATCTCAGTACATAGATGAGGTAGAGATTCGGAAGTTGATTACAGACCATGCTGGTATTCATTGGTGTTGGGGAAGCCATTCAGCTTGAACTTGAAAAGCATTGCAGTTGAGGATTGCAATGTATATTCAGAAGAATTAAAGGTATAGTTTTGAGCATACCTTACTTCAAAAATGGTTGTTACCACTTATTTAATCCTTCTCTATCTCTCTTTATCATGTTTATGTAATTTTTTTTTTCAAATTTCTCAGCTTTTCCTCTACATCTACATTGAAGCACAAAAGAAAGATCAGCAAACAAGAGGTGATTATCATTGTTTTCTTTTATATCATTTTAAAGCAGCTCTATCTAATGAAGAATTGAAATAATTGTAAAAGTTTTACTATATGAACTTCCTTCATTTTAAATATTTATGCAGTATAGAAACACTTTAGTTTTCCATGATATGAATTGCACAATGTAGAAAAAATTGAACTCTAGATGGGGTATTTTCATTATGCCTTTCACAATGTAATCTTCATAATGTAGAAAGAAATCTGTTTCTTGAATTGAATCTGTTTTCAGTTTTTTGGTTTATAATCTTTTTATTTATTTATTCTTAATACTAATCTGTTTTATTATACTAATAGTATACTAAATAATATTTATTTTTTGTTATTAAACTAATGTAATATGTTTTTTTGTACTAATCTATTTACTCCTATGGGAATGATCAGACACAAATTGTTAGCTAGAAAGAAGCAACTATTGAAGGTACCTGAGTGCAGCCTCCCGCCCTCCCTAACAGCATCCCTGGCTTCTGTTTTTCAGCTCTCTTCTTCTGAATGACCTCCAAGGTTGCACCAACTATGGATCTAGAGTAAGGATTCCTTTTGGTACTTCTTCTCTTCTTAACAGATTCTTGTGCAAGTAGAAAATAGAATCATATTTTAATTACTGTTTAGAGTTGGAACAAAAAATACTGTATCACATGGCTTAACTATAGACATACAGTAGACTAAGAATTAAAACAGTACCTACATATAAATTGTAAAATATATATAACTCAAATTAGTTGTATCACATTGCTTCACTATGGACATACAGTAGACTATTGACATCAATTCAAACATGTGAACAAAACTAATTAGCTACATAATTTAATTTTTTCAATTAATCCTATATTCATGTTTGATTTATTTTCTATTTCTTTATCTATTTTTTGTATTAGACTATTGGTTTCTGTCACTTCGAAATGTTGTATGATGTACTCCAACAAGGCAGTGAAGATGAATACATTTGAATTCCAAAATGGTATTAAAGCTTCATTTTTATTACCAATTCTAATATCAATATGTAATTAATACATTGTTTTGTAGGTAAAATGATGTAAGGAGAACATTCCATGATCTTGAGGTGATTGAGGCAAAATCAGGGCTTTATTGAAGAATATAGTCGTAAAGCAGGCCACCAATATTGTGTATTAGTCATAAAACATGCCACCAATATTATGTTGACAATAGCTTTTCTCTAACAACTTTATTATTTCCTAAAGTGTACACAACTTTACTTTGTAAAGCTAACTTATAAGATCATTAGAGATTTAAGTATATAAAACACATGCAAATTGTAAATTTCAAAATACAAGTAGGGAATAAGTTTACACTTACTCGGGAAGCTCTGGATATCAGGCTCTCATTTTGAACCACATATCCTATTATTTTATAGATAAATAGCCTGCATGTAATGAAAGAACATTGTAAAGTGACATCCATGCCTATTTTATTGACTATTATCACTACCTTTGAAAACGTGCATGTTTTCTGCCATCTATTAACTTCAACAAAAACACATGAGATATATTGTATTAAATAGAAGAAAGAAATATTCAAAAAAAAAAATTAGAAGAAATTGTTTTGAGTCTTGCGAGTTGCCTGTTTCTAAAATAAATATTTTCTAAAGATTCCAAGAAAAAAAAAGGAACAAGTGTAATGGAAACTGGTCAAGAACTTTCCTTGAAAATAATCAACTGCTAACAAACCAGTGCTGATGTACAGTCTATATAAAATAACTGTACAAAATTACAAATAACATAAAGCAAATCACAAAAATATAATATGTATCTATTTATATAACGATTAACATTGCAATTTGTTAAGTCTGGACTTTAAAATAACAAATTAAAAACAAATTGTGCAAAACAAATTAAAAACTGTGTTTGCAGGAATAAACATGTCTGGACTTTTAAAAAAAAAAAAAACTAACTAAAAAGTGTGAATTTGTTGAATCAAAATATAATCCCAATGTAAAATGCCTAAATTGAAAAGAAAATACTTAGAAGAATGTTTTCAAATCAAAAAACATCTGTCTACCTTATAAAATACCTTTAAAAGAATTGTTGGTTAAAAACTGGAAGAATAAATAAATGGTATTGATTTTACTTTTAGACCATTACAGAACAAGTGTAATGAAAACTGGTCAAGAACTTGCATTGAAAACAATCAGCTGCTAACAAACCAGTGCTGATGTATCTACATAAAATAACTGCACAAAATTACAAATCACATAAAGCAAACCACAAAATTATAATATGTATATATTTATATAATGATTAACATTGTAATTTGTTAAGTCTGGACTTTAAAATAACAAATTAAAAATAAATTGTGCAAAACAAATTAAAAACTGTGTTTGCAGGAATAAACATGTCTGGACTTAAAAAAAAAAAAAAAAACAGACTAAAAAGTGTGAATTTGTTAAATCAAAATATAATCCCAATGTAAAATGCCTAAATTGAAAAGAAAATACTTAGAAGAATGTTTTCAAATCAAAAAACATCTGTCTACCTTATAAAATACCTTTAAAAAAACTGTTGGTTAAAAAATAAAGTTAAAAACGGGAAGAATAAATAAATGGTATTGATTTTACTATCAGACCATTACAGAACAAGTGTAATGGAAACTGGTCAAGAACTTGCATTGAAAACAATCAGCTGTTAACAAACCAGTGCTGATGTACAGTCTACATAAAATAACTGCACAAAATTAAAAATCACATAAAGCAAACTACAAAATTATAATATGTATCTATTTATATAACGATTAACATTGCAATTTGTTAAGTCTGGACTTTAAAATAACAAATTAAAAACAAATTGTGCAAAACAAATTAAAAACTGTGTTTGCAGGAATAAACATGTCTGGACTTTAAAAAAAAAAAAAAAAAAAAAAAAAAAAAAAACTAACTAAAAATTGTGAATTTGTTAAATCAAAATATAATCCCAATGCAAAATGCCTAAATTGAAAAGAAAATACTTAGAAGAATGTTTCCAAATCAAAAAACATCTGTCTACCTTATAAAAGACCTTTAAAGAAAACTGTTGGTTAAAAAATAAAGTTAAAAATTGAAAGAATAAATAAATGGTATTGATTTTACTATCAGACCATTACATTTTAAGTTTGACTATCAGACCATTACATAACTTATAGAGCTTATGTTTTGGTTATAGCCACTATCAGTTCAAAATGACTACCACTTTGATTGGAAAAAATATAATCTTATGTTAAAAATCACTAAATTGAAAATAAAATACTTAAAAGAATGTTTTCTAAGTAAATAAACATATGTCCACCTTAAAAAATGTAAGTTACAAAAAAGGGTAACAGACTAATCTGGACTAATGCTAGGTTACAGTGGTTAATCAGCAGTAAATTAAGAAAATGGTTTGTTAGCAACTATCAGTTCCAAATGGAAGAACTGATGTTGGAAAAAATACAATCTAAATTTAAAAATCACTAAATTTATAATTTACATACTTTCAAGAATGTTTTCAAGTCAAAAAAGTTATTGAATGATACCAAACTTCAACTTTAAATTAAGTTTACAAAACCATTAACAAAAATTGTCTGATAGCTACATTACTCTTCAACAAAAGAAAAAATTACAAAATTTACACAATATACTACAACTACAGAAGACTTGGCCCATCTAACTATCAACTGTGTACACGTACAAACTGAAATGATCAAAAACTGAAAAATATTTGGCATCAGAATTGGGATTCATCATTTGTCAAAATCTGAAAACAAACAAGTGAGTAACCTTTACATAATCTAAAATAAGGCAAAATTGGGAACACAATTGTTTAATGAAGAAATTAAGTAGCACACATTGATAGCAATTTCAAGGAAAAAATGAATTGTCATCATGTTAATGGTTTAGTGAAAAGCTTTTTGACAACTGTAATTAATGAATATAAAATAAGAAAACTACATAATGCAACTATCAGGCTTCATACATCTCAAATACATGCTGACCATCAAAAATTAGCTAACAACATCAACGATATGAGGCAAATCAAAGCATCAAGAAGCAGTGTATTGACAACAAAGGTACAATTAGAACTCTTACTTGATGTATGCATGTTACATTAACAGTCTTTACATTTCTTTAACTACCTTCTGATGTTTAGCCTTCATCTTCTGAATCAATTATTTTTGAAATTGCATTAAGCTGCAAGAATTAGTAGTTGTTAAATTAGTTAGTATCAGTTTCCAACTTAGGATAGGATACATGAACTACAGAATTCATGCTCAATAAACAGGAGTTTATATTCCCAGTTTCTAATAAAGAACTATAATTAAACATACATGATCCACAGAACATTGAACCAAATCACCAAAATATAGCATAAAGGTCTAGAGTTTAAATAAACAGCTTTTGAACCAAATCACCCTATTTGATGTACATAGGAAAACACTAATCTAATCTTGAACTAACATGAACAACAAAATAGGCAAGAAAATCGAAATAATTAGTCGAAAAAGTCAGTATAAAATAGATAGACCAGATAACTTATCTCATAGGTTTTCTGAAATTAGGGTTTGAAATCAACCTCGCGATTTTATAGTACAAGTGAAAGACTGATGTAGAGAACGATTATTGGCATATGAGTTGCTCGACAAACACATTTACAGCCTTCTACAACCAAAAATTGGTCGTAGAGCTGAGATTATAGGTTGGATTGGAGACATTCGGACCAAGAGACAGAGAACGGGAGAATGTTCGAGAGAGAGGAGAGAGAGGATAAAGAAGGCGAAGCGTCCGCTCTAGATCAGAAATGAAGCCAAAATCGCTTAAATACTCCAGGGCGTTGGGTCGGGTCAGAAATTTGGATTGGGTCATAAGATTGGGCCACCGGCTTGGGCTTGGATTTTTAAGTATATATTGTATTGTTTTATAATATAGATAGGCCTGATTGTTTAATTATATTAATTAGCCTGATTATTTAAGTGTAAAATTTTGTTGTATAATTGTGCAATTAGTTGTGTGGATTCTGAATATCGTGTACATTTTAAATACACTAAATCTACACAATCATTGTCATACACTAAAATTTTGTGGAACGTCATTAACAGCACATTAACTAAATTTCTTTTCCGGTAAAAACGATGCCGTTTGGGACCGTGTTCACCAAGCATGGTGAACACGTTTCCACGGCATAATTTGCAAAATCTACATGTTTAAAATTACTAAATATACATTGTTTGATAAGATATATACCATAATGTACTTTTATTCTTTCAATCATGTATTTGACATAAATCTATTTCATTCTTTAAAATTAATGTATTACGTGTATATTAATAGTGTATTTGTTATTCATGGCCCATATTCCATTATTAAAGATATATTATATTATGTATATTAATACCGTATAGTAACAGTGTATTTCACTGAATACGCATTATTTTATGTATATTAATAGTATATATATTTATATTTGATAAAGCTAAATAGGTTCATACAATTAATTAAGGTAATCACAAGACAAGATATTGTTGGGGCAAGCATCAATTCCTCATATCTTTGGAGATCTTGTAAAGTATTTAGGCTAACTAAGAATCTACGCCTAAGAAGTGTACAATCATAGATTGAGACTAAAGAGATTAAACAGTTTGCAAAATGGATAGCTAATATAGGTGATGGAGTAGTTGGTAATTCAACTGATAGTGAAGCAAATATTACAATTCCATATCACTTATTGCTCAAGTGTGACGATGATCGTATTGCTGCAATTGTTGATAACACATTCTCTTTGTTTCGACGCGGTATAAGTGATCTGTCATATCTTAAGAACAGTGTTATTTTGACTCCAACAGTGGATGTGGTAGATAGCTTTAATCAATACATGAGTGATCATAAAATTACAAAGTTTATTATTTCAAATTTATTAGGTTTTCAAACTATATATTTTTTCATCTAATTATATTATACTGTATATATATCATACTATATATATAGCCGCGCATCGCGCGGGTGCACCTACTAGTATAACTTAATAATAAGGATAAAGCAAAACTAGTTATAACAATACTTACAAAAAAAACTACAAATTATTAACTAAAACTAAACTAACTGTAATAAAAATACCAAAAGCCCAAACTAAATTAATTATTAAAATAAATAAAAGAATATACAAAATTAACTAAAATTGTAAATAAATTATAAAAAGAATCTGCATAAATTAATAATAAAAATAACATTTATCAGACTTGGAAGTTTATCAAATGGATGTGTAAAACCGCTTTCTTAATAGACATGAAACGACCTGAGGGTTTTGTGGTTCCGCGCTATAGAAAGAAAGTGTGTAACTCGTGAAATCATTTTATGGTTTGAAACAGTTGCCTTAACAATGGCATGGGAAGTTTGATCATGCAATGATGACCAACAAGTTTAGTATAAACGAAAGTGACAAGTGTGTCTATGTAAGCCATACGATATACGATGATATCACTATTTGTTTATACACGATAGACTCACCGTGGGTAGTAACGATCAAATAATCAAATCTATCAGAAACATGTTAAATTTGAGATTTGACATGAAGGGCATGGGTTTGGCGGATTTAATCCTCAGGATTAAAATCGTGAGAAGACCGGATGGTCAGTGCTAAGCCAATCTCATTATGTTGATTAAATCCTTGCAAGGATGATAATCAAGTGACTTGGACACTGTTAGATACTAACGTACAACTATCCAAAAATCACGGAGATTGTATTTCTCAAGGAGAATACATTCAGATTATTGGTAGTTTAGTTGTATATAATGAGTTGTACTAGGCATGATATTGTATTTGCGATAAACTCTGTAGTTATACGAGTAACCATAGTGATACGCACTAAAAGGCAATAGTGAGAGTTATGAGATACTTAAGGTATACTCGTGACTGTGGACTACACTACGTGTGATATCCAGTTGTACTTGAAGAGTATAGCACGTTAACCGGATATCAAGCTTTAAGGACGCTAAGTCCATGAGTGGCTACGTGGTCACGTAAGCTAGTGTAGTCGTTTGTGTAGAAATTCTCGAAACAATCTGTGAGAGCTAGATCCATGATGGAATCTGACTCGCTCGTTTTTTACTCATGCGTCAAAAGAAAGTTTGTGTTGGGATGAATCCTGGATTATGTCGTACTCAAAGGATGGCAAGTCGGAGTTATCCCTAATTTGCTAATTTCAGAAAATAAAGACATCGGTATTATTTGACTGCATGTCACGCGCACACAAATAAGATGGATTGTCGTAGTGAACTAATGAAACAATTACTAACAAGTTGTAAACAAATGTAAAGTAGATAGGGTTGAATTGCTTAGTGTGGATTAAGATGCTCTTAGAATCATTTAACATAGGGAAAGAGGATGCAAATGCTATGTCTAGGGAATTGCTTGCGTCCTTTCAAAACTTAGACTACTAGGACTTGCTTAAGGCTCACCTAAACCTTTCATCGAATACCTTGCCTACAATTCCTCCCCAACCAAGGCCATAGGATTCTTTGAGCTAGGAAATGCTAAGGATGGGAGCTTGAATTAACCTAGCAAAGGTCAATCCCTCAACAGAACCATAGGAGGTGATCAAGCTCCTTAGATGCAAACAAATCAAACCCAAACAACAAGACATAGAAGCATTGCAAACAATTAATCCCTAATTCAAGAACTAAGTCACAAAGGCATCATCATCACACACTTTCACAATTCAAACCCTAACTAATCTAGCCTACAATAGCTATAGGAATCATAAAAGCATTCATGAATCTAAATCTAATCAAGTAAATAGAAATGAAAAGAATAGAGATTTACCAAACAAGTAGATTAGAAAATAAGAAGAAGTCTTGCAGGATCTCTTGAAATGGAGGTTGTCAATCTCCTCCTTCAATGAATCTCCCAAGAAATCCAAGCATAGATCTACTAAAATCTCTCTACAAAGTGTTTTCTCTCTCAAAACCACCAAAAAGCCTCCCTAAAATCTAATCTAAAAGTTATTAAATAACTTTCCCTTTCAATCCACTTTCACAGCTCATCCATGCGGCTCGCAACGCCCGAACAACGCACATTGTTCGGGAACTTATCCTGACCAACGCATGTTGTGATGCGTGTTGATCATTCGGGAAATCATCCTTGCTTCTGCTTTTCCACAACGTACGTTACAACATAACGTTGTGGCCTGCGTGGCTCTTTCGGCTTGCCTCTTTTGTCCTGCTTTCCTCTGAGTTGTGTCACTTTGCCTCGTTTTAGCCCGAAACTTACCTAAAAACATATAAAACACAAAGCGTCGTGGTAATTTATAATAAAATGCAAAACATAGCTAAATTGGCATAAAATGGATATACAAAGGATTGTTTTTGGCTTAGAACTCACCCCAAATGGACCTTAAAAGTGTGTGTCTTTTACACTTATTAGAATCTAAACTGAAAGTCTTAGACAAGTGTCACAAAGAGGCTGAATGGATACGTCATTTTCTCAAGAATATTCCTAATTGAGGAAAACTCATACCTCCAATTTGTGTGCATTGCGATAGTCAAGCCAAAATTGGTTAAGTATAGAGTTGTATGTGTATGGTAAGTCTAGACTTATAAGTCGTAGACATAATACCATTAAACAATTTCTCACAACTAGTGTTTTCTCTGTTAACTAGTGAGGTCAAAGGACAACGTAGCGGCTGCTAACCTGAGGGTAACCAATGGTTGTTAAGAAGTTGGCACGAGAAATGGATTTGAAGTCCTTGGAATAAAAGTTCTATAGTGTACACCCAACCTAGCTGGTACCTAGGTTCAATGGGAAAACAAAATTATGGAACAAAGCGTGTCACTGTGGGGGTCTTAGACTCCCTACCATTCCTCGTTAGAACAGTGACTCCCGCACGAGGTTAGCACGAGGATGCTTTAATGATTCGAATGTCGGTTGACATGTGTGAGTATGCGGGATACTCGGTAAAGAATCACCTATGTGAGAGAAAAGTGGGGTCGCTTCAAAGGAGAATTAACGGGCTCAATTCTTTAGAAACTCTTGCAGAACCAGGAAGGTGACCCATGACCAAAACGAGCACACCCATGAGAACAGAACAAAGGTTGGAAGGTTCCTGTGTGGGATATGTCATCGTCTACACAAACGGTAGTTGGTTCAAAGACATCAAGTTCTACCATACAGCCAGTAGAGTAAACATAACTTCACAAGGCAAGATTCAAATGGTAACACCTACCTATGCTATGCAGGGGTCGACCGTTGAGCATGTTCGTATCGTTTTTTCTCGTCCCAAAAATCAATTTTCATTCATGTGGAGTATTGTTGGAATTTTTAGCATAAAATAGCAATTTTGAGTGGTTATTTTGTGGTACAAATATATGTGGGGTCCACTTCCGATTTGGGTCGGGTCAAAGTGGATTCGCACTCTTCATAGTGAGACGAAGAATTTGATATAATGTATGCTCAAAATGGGTAATAGATGAAGGAGAAATTCATTTTCAAAGTGAACCTATTTGAAAGAAATCAAAATGTTGAATAATGCTAATTTGTTAGCAATTACTAAAGGTGGGTTAAGCATTTGAATTAGTACTTAATTAGCACTTTATTAAAGATTTAATTGAATGCTTTAAGTGCTAATTACAGCACTTAAATTCGTAGTGCTTCAGTTAGCACAAATTGTTGCTAACTATTTAGCACCAAATCAGTACTTATGGAAAAGCATCGATTCGTGCTTTGTATAGCACGACTCGTGCTTATTTCCTAAGCACTAGCACAAGCTAATGATGCTTTGATACACTGATTTGTGTTTTGTTTTGGATGCTTCGGTCAGCTCCGAATCGTTAACCTTTAATTCGTACGGATTTTTCGGTCACTCAGATATTTTTGAAACAGGTCATTATGGTCAGTACGAATTAATTTGACATTTAATATTTTCAACCTATCAAAACCTCGTCGTTCCTGCTGGGTGGGAAAATTTTACCTGCTTCATTTTGTTTTAATATATATAGAGATAGAGATAGAGATTGTATTATGAAGTAGTTATGAGGGAGTGGTTACTATAATGTAGGCATATATGTAAAGCAAAATGATCAATGAAATTAGTGACCTGCAGTTCTATGAGTTGAGATTCTTCTTCTTTCTTCTCTCCCTTATCTCTCTATTTCTCGATGTTCTTTATTATTTTACAACACTAATTAGATTATGGATTACTAAATGGGCTTTGAATTTGTTAGAGAACGGCGAGGTAGCTGGAGACCGATGGCGGTTGTGCAAACGATGTGGAAGACGATGGTAGCAGAGGCGACGTGGCTGAAGGTGGCGGAGGCAATTTTGTTCGCTGGGGAAGACGATGGAGGGCGCAGGCTATGGAGAGATGGCTGGTAGATGATGGGGCCGGGAAAAAATTGGGTTTTTGTTATGTTGAAAAACCCTAACTATTTGCTTCTGGTGCTATTAACATCGGACGCATATTGTATTTTATTTAATTAAAAAAATCGGAGATTATCTGCGGACGCAAATTGTCTATTATTTAAAAAAAATAAAGAATAATTAAATAGTGAACTTTTAATTATAACATATCACCGCGCGCGTCACTTTATGCGTCTGGTGTTTAAACACCAGACGAGAATTATCCTATTTTTATGATAATTTTTGTACTAGTGAATATTATGGGTATTTACAAGATGAAGCTTATTAATAGAAGTCTTGTATTATTCAACAATTGAAGTCTTGCCATATTCAATTCCTTTATTTCTCCCTCACCCAAACAAGATGAAGGCATTTAAGTAAAATACGGAGTACTTATTATGATATATATATATATAAAACATAACTCTCAATCAAATAAATTAATTTTGTATTATCTTAGTGTTAACCAAACACAAATTAAACACATTCACCAAAAAAAAAAAAAACACAAATTAAACACATTCCTAAGAAATGTGTCATTTCTGTGAATTTGACATTCTTAAAGTAATATATGTCATATTTGGCGTTAATGACCTTGTGATCGAGTGGCATGAAGTGATTCTTTCAAATGTGAGATCATGGGTTAAGCCCAGTAGGGGTGGGCATATTTGGCAATTGGTCATGGAAGAGGTTAGAAATTAATAGTGCGGTAGTAGTACTTAAAAAATGACATATTTGGCTTGAAGCAAATGCTCCAGCCTCCATGGCCCTCGGGTAGGTTTTTGTGATTATTAACATTGAAAAGATAACATTATTTAATGAATTGTATAATTAAAGTTGCTACAATAATGCAAACTTTCTTATGTGAGTATGTTAAAAGAACTTTTTAGCTATCAACTTTAGTAGTGGTATATGGAGTGTAAAGATATGGGGATGGAGCCACAATAATGCAAATATTTTAGCTATTAATTTTATTTTTAACATACTAAGAAGACAGAAGGATTAAAAAAAAAAGTACAAATAAACTATTGAACTATTTGAAGAATAATAATTAAGCCATTAAACTCAAATAAGTTTCAAAAATTATAAATGAATTCGATAAAAAAGAGCAATTAACATTTTTATCAGGTTAACAACATGTTTGTGCTGATTGAAATGTCATGTAATTATTTTATTTTATATTTTATTATTATTATCAGGTTGAAATCGAATGAGGCGTTAGACGCTTGGCTGTGAAACGACGACGAAGACAACAAATCGTATAATTGCATTATTAAAGTTGCCAAGTTTATTATATACGGAGTATTAATTAATATATAATGGGAAAGGAATTGTTTAGTTATGAGATGGAAGTGATGTAGTGATGAGAAGACGACAAATAAAGCATAATGAAAATTTAAAAAAAGATGATATGAAAAAGAGTAAATACTAAATGTACTCTCACTCTTTATTTCATTTTTTATTTTTTGTTGAGATATTATCTTTGATTGATTTAAAGAACAGAATGAGTCATTGTTTTTATACATTCATTTTTATTTACCTAATAAAATTTGTATACATGGCGAGAGTTATACTCCATGAGAGTACGCATATCATTTTCTGATGAAAAATAATGCATTCATGTCCTCAAATAGACCACTTTAATTTCAGATTATTAATAAACTTTGAAAAAAAACCATATATGCCAGCAAACTAAGCTAATTTAAGCTCTTCTCACTGAGACTCTTGCTTGCATATTTTATCTAGATTTCAGTGTGCAATACCAAAAATTAAAACTACACACATATTCTTACCAGCAAATTAAAGATTGGAATTGAGAGATAGATGGCTTGTGTTGCTTTAGCTTTTCTCATTAAAACCATTGAGATTGAGTTTGTTGGGCAAACACCAAGGGTAAGCCTGTCTCTCCATCATCATGATCAAGCAGGAATCAATTCTTTCCTTGAAAACCTTTCTTATTTGCAAGCCCTTCTCCGGATGGAATCCAGTGGTGATGGTGATGCAGTGAAAGTGAGAGATTTAGAAATGGAAATCAGAGAGTTTGCACTCAAAGCTGAAGACGACATTGAACTACACCTTAGCAACTTCATCCTTCATCAACAAGGAGGAGAAAAAGCTGCAGCTTCCCATCAACTCCTCCTCCATCAAACATTGCAAGAAGCTGCAAAAAATGCAACAGAGCTGTTGGAGTCATTAAAAATGGGTAGTGCTACTGTTGCTTTAACTATTCTCATCAAAAAAATTGAGCAACACTTCCGGATCCCAACAGTGTATGGTTGTGATAGAACAGCAAGGAAAATGGCATATTTCTCATCCCAGCTTTCTATCCTGCGAGACTGGTTATTGCAGGAGAGGAATTCCAATAATTCCGGTGCTGCAATCAAAGAATTGGAAACCAAAATCAGAAACTTCGCACTCAAAACTGAAGATGACCTCAAAATACAACTAAAAAACTTCCTTCTAGCCAAACACCCTGTACATCAAGAAAAAGCTTCCCAGAAACTCCATCACATATTGCAAGAAGCATCAGAAAGCGCAAGACAGTTGTTGAACATAATCATCACCAGAAATGAAGTGGATGATGATGATGAGGCAAATCAAACTCAACCATCAAATACTTGGTTAAAACATGCTAGCGCTGCGAATGTTGAGTCTGATGGATCCACCTCGCATGCCTTTCTAAAGCCTGAGGCCAGAATGGTTGGTCATCACCGTGATTGTACACTCATAAAGAACCAACTCTTTTCTGGCGGTTCTAGACTAAATATAATCTCAATTGTTGGAATGGTGGGTATTGGTAAGACTACTGTAGCAAGAAATGTGTATGAAGATCCATCAGTTGCATCCTATTTCCATGTAAGATGTTGGGTTACTATGCCTCCTCCTCAACACTACAATAAGAGCAGAATGCTAAGCCAACTTCTTCAGTCAATTACACCAGTAGAAGAGCCAAATGTAATTAAAAAGGGAAGCACTCCTCATGAACTACAAATGCAGGTACGCAAATGCTTTGGTGGTAAGAAGTATCTAATTGTTTTCGACAACATTACGAGCAAGCAAACTTGGAACCAAGCTTGGGCTGACATCATAGGGTGTGTTTCTAATGGATTAGTTGGAAGTTACATATTAGTAACCACTAGACTCTACTTCAACCTAGATGTCCACAGGATAAGATATATCCATAAGATGACTTTGCTAGATCCAAAAGAAAGCTGGGAACTATTTTGTAATATCCTTCCTATTGATGAAGAACACTTGGCCCCTAAATTTGAAAAAATTAGGAACCATGTTGTGGAGAAATGTGATGGATTACCCCAGTTAATTGTTGAAGTTGCCAAGCGTTTATCTAAATGCAACAACATACAACAAGGGTGGAAAAAGATTGAAAAGGAATTAGAGTCATTGGGACTTCTAGATCGCAATGCACTCAGTGTTAGTTACAATATGTTGCCACATCATTTGAAAGTTTGCTTTCTATACTTTGGAGTCTTCCCAAAACGTAAAAAAATTCTAGTTAAAATGCTCAAAAGGTTGTGGATTGCCGAGGGATTTGTGAAGTCATCCTGGTTAAATTGCTTAGATGATCAAGCTTATGTCTACTTACAAGAGCTTACTGATAGAAGTCTTCTCTTAATTGAAGATCGAAGTTGTAACGGAAAAATAAAGACTTGTAGAATGCACAGTGCCTTACATAGCTTCTGCGTAGGAGAAGCTCAAAAAGAAGGTATTTTATGTGCAGTAAATACTCAGCAACATTCAGGATTATCATTAAAAGCATTTACAAATTACTGTCGTTGGCTAAGTTCTTACTCACACAGTTTTGACTATTATGTGCTCTTTGGTACGAACATCGCTCGCTCCATTTTCTTCTTTCTTGAAAATCCTGAAATGTTTGTTCCTCCCAAGTTGTTAAGAGTTTTGGCTTTTGATACTTCTATCTCACTTCAAAGAGTGCCAGTGCAATTAGGGGGCTTAGTTTTTCTAAGATACCTATGCATAACACAATGGTTTGAGGATCTGGATGGTGTAGTGTCAAATAATCCAAATTTAGAGACACTTGTTGTTTCGGGTAATGGAACACCAACTTTCCATTTGCCATCTAGTATTTGGAAGCCACCAAACTTAAGGCATCTCGAACTTGGCAATTCATATATGGTAGATCCTCCAAGTGCAGATAAAAAGAATTTACAAACACTATCTTGGGTGGTGAGACCAATTCATTGCAGACAAAAGGTGTACAACAAGTTCCATGAGATAAAAAATCTGAAAATTTTGCTGAAGGATGACATAGAGCCCAGTCATATTGGAGGATGTCGCAGCAATCCTATTACTTTGGATCATTTTGACTATTTGAAAGCGGTTGAGAAGCTTAGCATTTCGGTTTCTATTGGTTGCAATGCAGCCCTTCCAGAACAGTGTATGTATCCTTCAAGACTGGAAAAGTTGAAGTTGAGTGGGACTAATATTTCTGAGAGGGATTTAAATGTAATTGCCATGTTACCCCAGCTTAAGGTGCTCAAGTTGGAAAATGCCTTCCATGGAACAGTATGGGAAGTAGCTGAAGGAGGATTTTTTCAATTAATATTCTTGCTCCTTGAAGCTAAAGAACTCAAGCAGTGGGTAGCTAACTTCGGTGAACACTTTAAGGAGCTCCGACACTTAGTCTTAAGATCTTGTAATTGTTTGGAACAGATGCCAAAGGATTTTACTGGTAACCTGGAGTCAATTGAGTTGAAGGGGTGTCACTCTTCCCTTGTTGCTTCTGCCATGCAGTTACAACAGAAGAGAAGATCCAAGGATCTTGAGGTTAGAAGCTAAAACAGTTCCATTCTTACTTTTTATTTCTTTTCTATTCAATGCTGATTTTATTTATTTTTATTTTTTTATTTTTTACAAAATCAGTTACTATTTTATTTTTCTGATCTCATTTCGTTTTCCGCATTATTTTTCACAGATCAAAATTTTGGACCCGAAATATGATGAATCACAGAATACACACACAGAAGTGTCTATGTAAGACAACTTGTGCAGCATCATAGGATATAACTGTTAGAAAATGGTATGTGTTAGGTTACAAGTGCTGATTTGTCAATTGTGTAATATTTGCATTTAGAATCAGGCTTGTATAGTTTCATATACAAAATATAAATTCATATTTATAAGTTAGAAATAATATCATTCTATGACCAATTAAGTTATAACCTGAAAGAACATCAGGGGTGGGGGTGGGAATGGTATTGCTTACTTGTACAGATATATTGAAGGTTTAATTTGGTTGTTTCCTTGGACCTCATATCTGGAAATGTGCAGTCAAAATGACACTATGATCTAATTTAATAACGTAATTGAAAGATGCAGTATTGCTTAACCTGGTTTTGTCACTGTAGTGTTGTCACTACTTCACATATCTGTTTCTGTTTATATTATGTTTTGCAATTAATCCCAAGTACAAATATGCGTTTGCAAATTGGTATATGCTAATTGAATACCATTTTGAAAAATTGTGAATCTAGGAAGCTGCTAGTCTCAAGTATTGAAGATCTAGAGGTATGGGGAATTGCTTGGTTATTGCTTTCTAATAGAAGGATATGTTTTGTCTAAACTTGGCTAATTAATATTGATTTACAAGGCTAAGTATAATTCTAAAAACTTCTTCATGAGATTCATTACATTCGTTTCATGCATTCTGAAAGGTATTAAATCAAAGATTTTATGGTGATCTTGGTTTCTAAGAGAGCGCTTTCAAATCTTGTAGTTAGTTTTCAAGTGATTTTTAAATTTTTTTTTTTACCATTTTCTTTTAAGCTACTGAATGCTCTAGACTGCAGATGCATCATGTTCTTGAAATTACTTGCAAAAATCGTAATCTTCAAAGAGGTTGCAGAACCAGCAAAATAAGCATTTTTTTTTCCCAAACAGAGTATGAAAAGTTTGTTAATAGAGAAATTTTATTAGGCTGATGTTTCTTTGTACTTTAGTTTCATAACTATTGAACCACATTCATCAACTACTAATTATATTCTATTCATTCGAAGATAAAATAGGATTACTATTTCAGTTAGGAAAAATACCTAGGATAAATGGACTAAACGTTCAATTTGCCAACAACTAAAGTATGGAACAAAAAATGGGGAAGCTGTATTTCTCTTGAATCACAAAACTTACACTTCTACAGTTGCTAAGAACTCTGCAATTTGTTTTTTATGATAATGTGTTTCTTGCATCCCTTTCAGTGTAAACATGGTGGTGGGGAGAGTTTGAAAAGATTTACCAGTGACTTGGAGAATGGCTTCTATTGAAAAGTATGGAAGAGTTGCTTTGGTGTTTTTGTTAAGTTGGATCAGTGTAGCCCTTCTGTTGTTGCTTTTTGCTATGGAAAATTATGGAAGAGCCTGTGGTCAATTAAGTTGGATCAGTGCGCCCTTCTGTTGTTGCTTTTGCTAAGCAGATTTGTGACTGGCAAGCCGAAATGGGAAACTGCATTTTTGAGGTTAGAATCTACATGCATGTGAATGATTCTCAATTATGTAATTCTTTGCTATTCCATATGGATGCTAACTTTCTTACAAACTTATTATTTCTTTTTTTTGATTTGATGTCATTTTGTTTTCTATATTTTGCACTATTTTTTCATAGATCAAAATCCCTGAATATGATGGATCACAAATAGAAGAGTCTATACTAGGCGACTTGAATTGGTCGGGCTCACAGTGAATTAAAAGTTACTCTATGTGTCTGGTTCGGTTAACGAGACTTGACCAAAGTTATTTTTAATTCAATTTTTCATAATATTAAGTTTAGTATTAGTATGCAAAATTTATATATTTAGAAACTAGACTAAAAGTAATATTAAACAGAAAAAAATCAAATTTAAAAATAAGTAAAAAATACTAAAGAAAATAAACAAAGAAGTGTGAATTGGTTTGACCAATGAATAGTGAGTAGGAGTGTAGAACAGATAAAATGGGACAGAGGGAGTATTTAAAATGGGAATAAGGTTCAAATTGGCCACTGAACGTAACCTGAAAATGCAATTAGCCCACTGAACGAAAAAAAAAATTGCAATTAGACCACTGAACACTCCAAAAATGTGCAATTAAGCCACTGAACTCTCTAAACGTATGCAATTTCACCGGATAGCAGGTTACCATCAATTTTAGCAGGTTACCTGCTTACGTGGCAGCTGGTTGACATTTTTAATAATTTTTAATAATTAATTTTAATAATAAATTTTATAAAAAATTGAAAAAAAATAAATAAAAAATAAAATAAAGTCGTTTTTATTTTTTAACAAAATTTTTAAATAAAAATTTATTATTAAAATTTATTAAAAATATTTAAAATTTATTAAAAATGACAACTCAGCTGCCACGTAAGCAGATAACCTACTAAAATTGAGGGTAACCTGCTGTCGGGTGAAATTGCACATTTTTGGAGTGTTCAGTGGCCTAATTGCACTTTTTTTTCGTTCAGTGGCCTAATTGCATTTTCAGGTTACGTTCAGTGGCCAATTTGAACCTTATTCCTTTAAAATGGTATTTCTGAGGCTTCATTTGTCTTTGTACCTGCATGCCAAATGAAATGAATGGTTTTGCTGCCTTGTTCAGATAATTGAAGGTTACAAATGGTAATTGCTCTTGATTGACAAACAAAGTTTTAATGGCAAAATGTTAGGGACCGGGATATTAGAATCGCGTCACAGACCTAAGAACTTAAGAATACAAATGAAGCGTTTCTGGAGTGCATCGCCTCCCCAATCTTTCCTTAATAGAAAGCCAAAAAATTCTGAATTTCCAAAGTCCCCTTCTTTAATTACATAGGTAGCTATTTATACATAATAATATAAAACTACCCACTACCTAAGTGCTTGTAACTACCTAAGAAAGTGGGCTATCCCACTACAATAATAATAATAATAATAATAATAATAATAATAATAATAGTAACAACACTATGGTTGTAACACAAAATCAATACTTGTAGAATGCATAGTGCCTTGCATAGCTTCTGTGTAGGAGAAGCTCAGAAAGAAGGTATTTTATGTGTAGTCAAAACTTTTTCATGAGATTTATTACATCCGTTTCATGCATTCTGTAAGGTATTAAATCAAAGATTTTATGGTGATCATGGTTTCTAAGAGAGCGCTTTCAAATCCTGTAGTTAGCTTTCAAGTGATTTTTTAATTTTTTTTTTTTTTTTACCATTTTCTTTTAAGCTACTGAATGCTCTAGACTACAGATGCATCATGTTCTTGAAATTACTTGCAAAAATTGTATTCTTCAAAGAGGTTGCAGAACCTGCAAAATAAGCATGCCTTTGCCCCACAGAGTATGAGAAGTTTGTTAACAGAGAAATTATATTAGGCTGATGTTTCTTTGTACTTTAATTTCATAACTATTGAACCACATTCATCAACTACTAATTATATTCTATTAATTCAAAGATAAAATAGGATTACTATTTCAGTTAGGAAAAATACCTAGGATAAATGGACTAAACGTTCAATTTGCCAACAACTAAAGTATGGAATAAAAAATGGGGAAGCTGTATTTCTCTTGAATCACAGAATGAAATTATCTCACAAAACTTACACCTCTACAGTTGCTAACAACTCTGCAATTTGTTTTTATGATAATGTGTTTCTTGCATCATTTTCAGTGTAAACATGGTAGTGAGGAGTGAAAGGTTAGATTCTACAGCATGTGATCCATTCTCCATTATGTAATTCTTTGCTATTTGCTATTCCATATGGATGCTAACTTTCTTTACAAACTTGTTATTATTATTATTATTATTTTTTTTTTATTTCATCTCATTTTGTTTTCTCTATTTTGCACTTTTTTTTTCATAGGTCAAAATCCCTGAATATGATGGATTCACAGATAGAAGAGTCTGTACTAGGTGACTTGAATTGGTCTGACTCACAGTGAATTAACAGTTATTTAAAATGGTATGTGTCAGGCTTCATTTGTCTTTGTACCTGCATGCCAAATGAAATGAAATGGTGTTGCTGCCTTGTTGAGATAATTGAAGGTTACAAATGATAAAGTCTCTTGATTGACAAACAAAGTTTTAATGGAAAAATCAAGACTTGAAGAATGCATAGTGATTTACATAGGAAAAGCTCAGAAGGAAGGTATTTTTATATGCAGTAAATACTCAACAACATTCAGGATTGCCATTAAAAGTGTTTGCAAATTCCTGTCATTGGCTAAGTTTTTACTCACACAGTTTTGACTATTATGTGCTCTTTAGAACAAACATCTCTCCCTCCATTTTCACCTTTCATGAAAATTCTGAAATGTTTTTTCATCTCAAACTGTTAAGAGTTTTGGCTTTTGTTACTTCTATATTCCTTCAAAGAGTGCCACTGTATTTAGGGGGATTTAGTTTTTCTAAGATACCTATCCATAACACAATGGTTTGAGGGTATGGATGATGTAGTGGCAAATAATCCAAATTTACAAACACTTGGGGTTGTTTCTAACAATGAATCACAATTTGGAGCAGCAACTGTGCAATTTGGATCCTCCAAGCATGGTTAAAGAGAATTTGCAATCATTATCTTGGATGGTCAGACCAATTCATTGCAGAAAGGAGGTGTATGATAACTTACCAAAAAAAAACTGAAAACTTTCTTCAACGAGACATAGATGCCAGTCATACTCGTGGATCTTGCAGCAATCCCATTGTTTTGGATTATCTTGGCTATTTGGAAGAGCTTGAGAAGTTAACTATTTCTGTATCAGTTGTCTGTGCGGTAACTCTTACAGAAAGTTCTTTGTTTCCTTCACAATTGAAAAAGTAGAGGTTGAGTGGGACTAATCTTTCTAAAAGGGATTTGATCGTAATTGGCATGTTGCCCCAACTTGTGGTGCTCAAGTTGGAAAGTGCCTTCCATGGAGCAGTATGGGAATTATCTGATGGAGGATTCCATAGATTAAGATTGTTGTTGCTTGAAAATAAAAAACTGAATTGAAGTGGTGAGAAGCCTGCCATAATCACTTTCCAATGCTTGAGCACTTAATCTTAAGATTCTGTAATCGTTTGGTTGATATCCCTCTGGGGTTTGCAGATATTCTCACTCTGAAATCAATTGAGTTGGAGTGCTGCAGTTCCCTTATCACTTCTGGCAAACGAATTCAAGAAGAGCAACAAGATTGTGGAAACGATATTTTAGAGATTAGAAGCAAAAGTGCTACTCAGTCTTGATTTTTTACTCTGTATTTCTTTCCTATTCAATGATGACTTTCTTTACAAAATCAGTTACTATTTCTTTTTCTGATCTCATTCTGTTTTCGATCTACATTGTTTTTTCATAGGTCAAAATCCCGGGCACTGTATATGATGAATCACAGAGTACAGAAGAAGACATAGCCAGCCTGCCTCACCCTCTCAGAGTGAATTACTGTTAACGTACTGTTGTTACAAATGATACATGGGCTCCTGCTTTCAAATCGTGTAGTCTGTTATCAGGTGATGTTCTTTTTTTAATCCATATCATTTTATTTTAAGTTAGAATGCTTTAAACTATAGATCCATTGTATTCTTGAATTAGCTTAGCTTTGTATTTTAAACTATGTGTATGTACACATACATTGCTGTACTTGGTTTTGTCACTATACTTGGTTATTGAAGATCTACAGCTTCTTGTCGAGGAAGCGGGAAGCTGCTAGTGCTCAAGTATTGAAGATCTACAGCTTCTCCTCTCTACAGGTAAGATATACTTGGTTATTTCGTTCTACCTTTGGATAATTGGTATTGATTTGCAAGGCTAAGTTTGAGGTTAGACTGAATAAGCATGCCTTTCCCCAATAGAGAATGAAAAGTTCTTCAATACAGAAATTATAATAGACTGATGATGCTTTTTATCTTATCTTTGACAGACAAATAGTTTCTCATTTGCAGGTGGTTAAGATGATTTGGAGCCCTATGTCACTTGTAGATCGGGAAGGGCTGCATCCATTACGATGAATAATGTTTGAGGTTAGAAGCTACGTACAACATGCTTCATTCTAAACTTTTTACTTTCTTTATAAAAGTCTTTACTATTTCTTTATCTAATCTTATTTCGTTGTCTTATTTTTTCGTAGATTAAAATCATCAGGCTTGAATGAGGAATCACCGTATCCACATGTAGAAGACGACTTGACCAAGCTCACAGTGAATTTACTGCTTTTTGAAAAATGGTACTTATGTTGAGACATATTACAATATACTGTTTGATCTATTATAAAACATGACTAGTTTTCTGCTTTCTCATTCAAAAGATATTCTTCGACAGCCAAATGTTTTTCATTTGCAGGGCATTAAGGATAAACTTCCTCAATCCCAGATAATAGAAAGATGCAGTATGATGAGACCCGGTTTTGTGAATATAGTACTCCCAATTAAGCAAGGCAATGGATAGCTGAATAGTTACTATGTTTGGTCAAGATGCTATTGCAGAGTATCCAACATATGCTAATAGATGGTGTTGAAACACAAGCTAAGATGCTTCCTGTCATTGGTGAAACCCCCTCTTGCCAGTATGCTTGAGTTAACTAATTTTGATGGTTTTCAAAGGATTCATCTTGGTGGTTGTAGCTGGCAAGTTTATCATCCATCTGGTGCCTTTATGAGATGATCATACGAGTATATGATTTTACATCTAGCTTTCTTTTCTATTTTTCAATTGATTTTTGTTTGCAGATTGGTGTGGCGATTGAATATGTTGCAGAAAATTTTCAATTCATGATTATCAAGATTTTTTGCTATCTAAAAACGCCTCACGTTCACCTCTTTATAGATATGCCTCATACAACACTGCTAATCTTGCAAGAAGTTCCCAATGACTCATATTTCAAAGAATGCCCGTGCAATTAGGGGATTTAGCTTTTTTTTTTTTTTAGATATATTTATTCATAACACAATGGTTCAATCTAGATTTAGAGACGCTTGTTATTTCCGGTTGTGGAGCACCAACTATCCATTGGCATCCAGTATTTGGAAGCCACCACACTTAAGACATCTCAAACATGGCAATTCATATATGGTAGATATGATCCAAGTACAGATAAAAAGAATTTACAAACATTATCTTGTGTGGTTGGGTTTACAACAAGTTCCCTAACATAAAAAAAGCTGAAAAATATTGGTGAAGGATGACATAGAGCCCCCCTCCCCCCGTCACATTGGAGGATATTGCAGCAATAATTCTATTATTTTGAATCATTTGGAAGGGATTGAGAAGCGGTATCTCTATTGGTTGCAATGCAACCCTTCTAGAAGAGTGTATGCATCCTTCCTTGGAACAGTATGGAAGGATTTAAATGTAATTGAATGTGATTACTATTTGTGAGAAGGATTTAAATGTAATTGCAAAGTTACCCAAGCTTATGGTGCTCAAGTTAGAAAATACCTTCCTTGGAACAGTATGGAACTCAATAACTAAAGAGGGATTTCCGACCTGCATTAGTTTTCTTGCTCATTGAGGCTAAAAACTGAAGCAGTGGGTAGTTGGGCAGAAGCACTTTCAAATGCTCAGGGAGTTAGTAGTCTTAAGATCTTGTAATTGCTTGGAATAAATGTAACACCCTGTGTTACGGCCGCCAAATTCGAACTAATTATGGAATTAATTTCATTAATATATAATTAAACAAGGATTTAATTAGGCTTGAATTCCCTTAATTAATTAGTACGGTCCACAATGGACCATGAACTCTTATCCCTAGCACAGCCTTATCCCGTTGGGAATAGGGAAAGTGGGCCTTCAGATTCTACGTAGGATTCCTGAATCTATATATAGGGGATTAGAAAGCATTTAGAAACCCTACTATGGATAGCTCTGCCACCCGAAATATTCTCTCAGGTAATCTAGCAAAGGAATTCCCTCTACCGAGCCTAGGGAGAATCAATTGGAAAGAGTTTAGAGAAAAACATTAGTAGCCAGGGGAATTTTATTAAGGGCTAAGAGGTAATCCATGTCTTACAAAATCTATTTTCCTTGCTATTGTATATTGATTGGTTCCGTTGTTGATTGAAGGTGTGATTTTGTATGTATATCTTGTTAGAGCTTGTCTCTAGGTTTATACAATGAATTCTTGTCATTCTTGACGATCTTAATGGCCATGTGTGGTTACTGATATGATCTTGTATTTAATTATGTCTAGAGCTCGTCCCTAGGGTTTATATCGTGAATCTCGTTATTGTGATGTTCTTGGTGTTCTTGGGTGGGTTTATGCATGCT
Source organism: Ipomoea nil (assembly GCF_001879475.1). Taxonomy (NCBI): domain Eukaryota; kingdom Viridiplantae; phylum Streptophyta; class Magnoliopsida; order Solanales; family Convolvulaceae; genus Ipomoea; species Ipomoea nil. Next base: position 1,139,182 of record NW_017616621.1, on the reverse strand, counting down.
CGGGTATTGATTTTAGTCTAGGACTTGTCTTTAGGGCTTTTCATATAGATTTCTTTATATACTTGAGGTTCCGGATGCTCCTGAACTGTTATGTGATTGATGTCGAGTCTTGGCATATCTAGGAATCGTGACAGAATGTAATTGGAATGATTCATGGTTCAATCTTTGTTAATCGAATCCGTGTTGTTGTTGATACGTGTTGGGATGTGTTTGGACATGGTTTTGAGTTCCACGAACGAACACCGAACCAAATAATCTTCCTCGTACCAGTGGGGGGGGGGGGGTAGGTGGAGGGAACGAGTCCCCGCCACCTACTCGCGGGTACGCTGCCCGATTCCAGCGGGCAGTCGATTGCCCGCCGGGCACCCGCTGGAATGTGACCGCCCCACCGACGGGTGGTCCCCACCCGCTGGAACGGAGTGGCGCGGCGGGTCGTTTTTTCTCGTTTGTTGTTTCCCCGTGTCCCGTTGTACCCCGTTTGTTGTTTATGAGTCTCGTATGATGTTTTAAGTACCGTTCTAGGAATTTATGTGTAGTTCGTATCGTTGTTATTATACATTGACTGTTATTGCTGATTAAATGTTGATTGATTGAATGATGATGGGTACCGTGATCATTGCGCAATGATGATTGAGATTGTGATTGGTGGAAATGAATTGTTTGCGGATAGCACAACGAGTGCTCGGTTATCGTGCTAAAGGCACGAACCACCCCTTAGACTTGCTGCCTAAAGGCTTGGGTCAGGGTATAAGCGCCGCGGTGCCATGTCAGAGCTATATGCACTAACCCCTTGGTAGTGGTGCTAGAGGCACGGATCATGCTAATGGCACTTCGGTGCTACCATGTTGGTGGACTTGTTGGTGGTATGTCGGTGGGGGTATGTAGTTGCCCGGAGGGATAAGGGAGGCGATATAAGGGTGGACTAGAGGTACATGTTGGAACTGATATAAGGATGAAGAGGAGTAAAAGTTGGAACTTGGTATAAGGTTGGAAGATGGATTGTGTGCTTTGATGATTACTTGCTAATTGATTTTCATTGGATCCCATTGTTGCCTTTAATTGCTATTTAAGAGCTTACTTGTCTATTATGCCTTGCAAACGTAGAATGCATGCTAGTATCTCTATAATATTCCAAATGTTGCCTTATTGATGGTGTCTCGAGTCTTGATCTTGGTTTTAAAGCTAGAGTTGCTCAGGATTATATATGTATTCCAGTTTCAAAATGATTTCTTATATTTATATTTATTGTACTTAACGTGTGAGAGTGGGTTACTAAGCATTATTCACTGACGGTTGCTATACCATATGTTTTACAGGTGCTGATCATTAGCTACGGAGCGCGCTAGTCGGACTCGTGGACTTAGCTTAGTTAGTCTTAGTAGATGGCCTGCATGCCGTGGATTGTATTTGAATATTGACTTATGAATTACACATGTTTGGATAGTTTTAGCCTGTGTATCTAGGTTCTCAAACCTAGGTGTGGCATAGCACCCCGACTCTTTTGGATAGTTCATGTTCTGTTTGGATGATTATTGTTAGATTGCCTTTATTATATAAGCTTTAAATGTTTTAAAAATTAGGGGTGTTACAATAAATGCCAAAGCGTTTTTCATGGTTGAGAGCATCTCTAACAGTTGTGGTTTTTGAGAAGTTTTTGCAGGTGTGATTGGGAAAGATAAGATGTGAGGAGAGAGAAAAAGAAAAAAAACAAAACAAAACAAAACAAAACTGAAAAAAAAAATAAAAATAAAAAGTGTTGTAACTCATTAACCATAATTGATCAAAGGAATTGCAGAAAGAGAAAGAAAATAAGAGACAAAGCAAGAGTATAATTTTTATTCAACTTCATCATCTAATACAAGGGGTACACCTCCATATATATAGTGAAAGGATATAAATCTACACTCGCATGGGCTTAGCTTAATGGTTTAGTGGTAATATTTGGGAGATGAGACCAAGGTTCAAACCTTGGTGGTGGTAGTGTGTGAATTATGTTCACGGTGGGCAGATTCTTTGTGCACACTGGCATTTGTCTCTAAGTATATAAAGAGCTATAAATGTGTCTTTTACAAATATTGTCCACTACATAACACTCCCTGCACACTGTCATTTGTTCCTCTAAGGATATAAATCTACATAATGAGCTATAAATAAATAAATGCGTCCTTTACAAATATTGTCCACTAAATAACACTCCCCCGACATGTTAAGAAAAAAGTACAAGATATAGTATATTTAATTTAAATATATTCACGTCTCATTAAAAACTTCATTAAAAAAAAAAACCTAAAAAGCAGTCATTAACATGCCACTATATCTAAATATATTCCCGTCTCATTAAAAACTTCATTAAAAAAAAAAACCTAAAAAGCAGTCATTTAAAAACTTCATTAAAAAAAAAAAAACCTAAAAAGCAGTCATTAACACGCCCGGCTAGGCACGTGGACATACTTTTTTAATAAAAATCAACTCCTTGCAGGAGGATTTTTATTTTTCTCTCTCCACTTCTTATGTCCTCCTCCACATAAGCTTATTAGTGTCAAATACCGTGTAAAAATCATACCAAAAACACAAATACAGATGCTCTGAAGTCAATTCAGTTGGAAGGGTATTATTCTTCCCTTGAGGCTTCTGCCAAGCCCTTGGAAGCTAAAGCATGTTTCCTTTTTAATTTTTATTCAAAGCTAACTTTGTTTACAAAATGAGTTAAATATATATATCTTGTTTGGTAACATAGTTAATTTATTAGTCAATTTTGATTTATTTGATCACTATTAACTATTTAATTTGGTTAAACAATCAATAAGTAATTTATATCGTGCACCAGAGCGCGCATTGCATTGTGCGCCCTGATGCAAAACGACGTCGTTTAAGTTTTTTTTTTTTTTTTTTTTTTTAAAATTTCGTTGTCCTGTGTTGGCGGTTAATTTTTAATTTTTATTTTTTAAAACTCATGTTCAAAAATGTACATAATTTTATACTAGAATACACATAATTGTATACATGAATGTACATAATTGTATAACAAAATACACATACTTTTTTTTTTTAAAATTTCCTGATTCGGATGTACATAATTGTATAAAAAACATGTACATAATTGTATAAACAAATACACATAGTTGTATAAACAAATACAAATAATCATGTCAACTCCCTACATGACTTACCAAAACGACGTCGTTTTGGAAGGCGCAGGGCGCACACTACTATGTGCGCCGTGGTCATTGTTGCAGTAGGCGCTAGGCGCTAGTCGGGTGTCCGGACAGCACCTAGCGCCTAGGCGGAATAGGCGGCGCTAGGCGGGTGCCAAAAAAACAGTGGTAGACTTGCAGTTTGACAATTTTAATGAGGTTGTTTTCAACATTTAATCAAATAACACATCCAAATAAATGAATTAATGATAATTCATAAGCCATAACATCAAAACAATGATTTAAAAAAAAAAACATTAAAACAATATTAAAAAATAAAAATACTCAAATATGAAATACTCAAATACTTCAATCATCCAAAGATTCAAAGTGTCAAACTAGTCTACGAGTGTATATATGTCATATTATATATATGTATGCGCGCGCGCGCACACACACACATATATATAATAAAAAAATAGGCCGAGCCGAACGAGTTAACTCGACCGAAATGGACGAGTTAACTCGACTAACTTAGATGCTAGGCGGCCAAATCGGTCGAGTTAGGCGCTAGGCGGACGCCTAGGCGGCCGGTAACCTAATAGTAAATTAACTGTTAGAAAACGGTATGTGTTAGGTTACAGGTGATGATAATTTTTCTATTGTATAATTTTTGCATTTTCTAGAGTACGTTACATCCCACTTTATTTTATTTTATCCAAACTAGTTACATCCCACTTTATTTTATTTTATCCAAACTAATTATTCAATCATAGCTATCGTGGTTTGAGTTTCCACAAGTGTCGGGCTTAACTTGTATAGTTGCATATCTACCTCTACAAACTTAATAAGAGCCAATAAAGTAAGGTCCTTAACGGGAACTAAAAAATATTGGTGTGAATTGTTTGTTAAAATGAATGATTCATATTATTTTGATTTTGGTATTTTTTATATTAATTTTTCTACTTTATCTTTTATTATATCATTTACTTTTTCTAAATACCTTGCATTCCATTAGTGTAAACTTTAGAAACAGAATAATGAGAATATTCCGTTAACTATTTATTATTCTTAACTTACTCATTGATTTTCATAAGAAAGGTCTTAGGTTCAAACTCCATCCCAATCAAAATTGACATAATTGTTAAACATATACTATGAATATGTTAGAGTGTATTAATAAAATACGATATAACAACCAATGTGATTGCTCACTCTCTGGCCAAAGCTTCTTGCTGGTATACAATAATTATGGCTTTGTTTGGTAGAACTTATGGTTATTTTAAGCTACAAATAAGTTATAAGCTTTGTTTGGTAAAACAAGCTTAAAATAATAACTTATTTTGAAACGCTATCCAAGTAATATAATGTGAACTCCTCGCTTTTAACTTTTTTTTATTAATTTTTTTTATCTTTATTAATTTACAAAAATAATATCATTTACTATTTATTAATCAAAATTTTAATATCTTAGTTTATCTTTTTATGTCTTTTTTACACTTATCAAGAATTAATTTTACTAAACACTTTAATTTTAATTAATTAACTTATTAACTACTAACTTTTTAGCTTTCAGTTAGGCGTGCCAAATAGAGTCTATGTATATGCAAAACTTTTATGCATGTATTATATAGAACACATTTGCAGGCCATTAAGATGATGACCCAATTTCACTTAGCTTTCGGGAATCGTGCAGGACTCACCGTATCTACATATAGAAGAGGACTTGGCTGAGATCAAAGTGGGTTAACTACTACTCCCTCCGTCCCGAATTGGTTGTCTCATTTGCTTTTTGCACGCTTTTTAAGGAATTAAAGTAAATGCTATGTATTTTCCAATTATGACCTTCACTTTTTCACTTTTGGAAATAAAAGTAAAAGTCATAAGGGTAATTTGAGAAAAAGTAGAATGATGGTGATGTTCAATTTTAGAAAGAGGACAACATTTTGGGACAAACTAAAAAGGAAAGTAAGACATGCAAAATGGGACAGAGGGAGTATTAGAGAACTGGTATGTACGTAGATAGATACATATATATCTAAAATCTGCTATTCAATTCCAACATACTTTTTGGTTTATTATGAAAATAAACGTGATTAGTTTTCTGGCTGCTTTTACAAAAAATGCATTTCATGTTCTTTGACAGCCAAATGTTCTCATTTGCCGCAGGACATTAAGGATAAACTTTTTCAATCCCACATAATTGAGAGTTGTGGGCTCCAGTCACAACAAAGCAACTTTTTTCAAATCAAAGTAACAGAGTCTAAAGAAAAAGCTTCCGGAATTATGGCATCAAGCCTGGCCAAAGCAACAGATTAACGGAATACAGTTGTTCAGGGTTATAACAAGTGTTGCAAAAATCCCGCCTAGGCACCAATTAATCGGCGCTAGGTGTTGGCCGGGCGCCTAGCATATCACCATAACCGGTGGTCTAGGCGGCTGACCGGCTAGGCAGGCGACTAGGCCGCCTAAGCGCTGCATAGGCCGCTTAGGCGCTGATCGCCTAGGCCTCCTAGGCACCGACTAGGTCGCTTAGTCGACCGATTAACTATTGTTCATTTTTTTAAAAATGAGTTATTTCACTCAAAACGACATCGTTTTGAACAAAATAATCCTAAATTGTTCAAACTCTAGATGTTTTTTAGGTTAATATTTAATATTTTAGTATTAACTATTAAAGTATAAATGCTTTATAATTATCGAGTCTTAAAAAATCTAAAAATTTTAAACATATTTTTAAAAACTAAAATAAAAAATAAAAAATATACGGGCGCCTAGGCGCCCCTCAACGTCTTAGGAGCGCCTATCGATTTTTTCAACCATGGTTATAACCACTGTTGCAAAAATCGGTCTAGGCGCCCTTAGACCGTGTCGATTTCCCCCCTAGGCGCCCGCCTAGCGTCTAACTTAGCCGAGTTAACTCGTTCATTTCGATCGAGTTAACCCGGCGGTCAGCTCGACCTTGCTAATTTTTTGTCATTATATATGTGTGTGTGTGTGTGTGTGTGTGTGTGTGTGTGTGTGTGTGTGCGCGCGCGCGCGCGAAGACCTTGTGGTCTAATGGCACCTGGGTTGGACTCCCATATGGGAGGTTGTGAGTTCGAGCCTCAGTGGAGGCGTAATATGACACATATACACCCGTAAACTAGTTTGATACTTTGGATATTTGAGTATTTTTGATGTTATGACTTATGAATTATCATTATTTCACTTATTTGGATGTGTTCTTTGATTGAATGTTGAAAACAACCTCATTAAAATTGTCAAACTGCAAGTCTGCCACTATTTTTTTGGCGCCCCCTAGCGCCGCCTAGATTCCTCCTAGGCTGCCCGACTAGCGTCTAACGCCTACTGCAACCATGGTTATAACCAAAGAAAAGAGTAGCATAAAAGTGCGAGACAGATGGCTAGTGATGCTTTAAGGCCATTTTGGTAAATGACTGTTAGATGATAGCTGTTAGCTGTTAGCTGATTGGGTTAATTAGAGGGTATAACTAGTTCATAACATTAGCTGATTGTAGAAAAGTGTTTGGTAAATTAGCTGTTAGTTGATAGTTTTTTGATATAATTTCTTTTCTCAAAAAGTTGATTGAAAATGTTGTTTTGAGTATGAATTTTAACATTTTGGAGTACAAAAAGCTAATTAATCAAACACTTGTATTGATTTTTAAACAAAGTCAAACAACTAATAGTGATCAAATAAGTCAAAATTAACCTATAAGTTAACTATTTTACCAAATAGGGTCTAAATGTTTTCATGAAAGACTTTTTGCATTCCATCCCAATAGTGTTTCTAGAGGATAAGGCAACAATGATATCTTTCTTTGAAAACACTAAAGTTATTTCTAAAATTCCTAGCATGTGGTCAAGGGGTCCCATGGGGAATAAATTATGCAAATTCTTACTTGGTATGAGGTTTCTAATTGTTTTGTACAATGTGTTAAGCAATCAAGCTTTGGCTGACATCAAACAATGTGTTCCTGATGACAATGATGACAAAGTTGGAAGTTGCATATTAGTAACCACTAGCCACCTCAAACCATATTACTTCCATAATAACTGTTGGATTTTTAGCATAAGTGGCAATTTTGAGTGTCTATTTTGTAGTACAAATATATGTGGGGTCCATTTCTGATTTGGGTCGGGTCAAAGTGGATTTGCACTCTTCGTAGTGAGATGAAGAATTTGATATAATATACGCTCAAAATGGGTAATAGGTGAATGAGAAATTTATTCTGATCTCAAGGTGAACTTATTTGAGAGAAATAAAAAATGTTGAATAATGCTAATTTGTTAGCAATTACGAAAGGTGGGTTAGCATTTGAATTAGTTCTTAATTAGCACTTTATTAAAGCTTTAATTGAAAGGCTTTAAGTGCTAATTATAGCACTTAAATTCGTAGTGCTTCAGTTAGCACAAATTGTTGCTAACTATTTAGCACCGAATCAGTGCTTATGGAAAAGCATCGATTCGTGCTTTGTATAACACGACTCGTGCTTAATTGCTAAGTACTAGTTCGTGCTTCAATTCGTGAAGCACGAGCTGATATGTGTTTTGATGCTTTGATGCATTGATTCGTGTTTTATTTCGGATGTTTTGGTCAATTCCGAATCGTTAACCTTTCGTTTGTACGAATTCTCAGTCACTGAGATATTTTTGAAACAGGTCGTTATAGTCGGTATGAATTAATTGTACATTAATTTCGTGACCGTTGATATTATTTCGATAATAAGTATTACCGTTTCAAACATTATAATCCTATTATTAAATTGGATTAATGTGCCATGAATATGCTACTTAATTCCCCTCTTCCTACAAATACTTGATATGTTGGCATATTGTTTTCACGCCATTTGAAACTCTCAAAAACTATTGCTTTTTCTCTCCACTCTCCCTGATTTCAAAAGAGAAAAATTGTCTGCCTACAACAATTCCGTAAAATATCGGAGTGCTCAACTTGTGTTGTTGTTCGCCAGGCTTTGGGTTTGAGTGCTCGGACGCCAAAGTCGTAGTCTATTTTATCCTGGGAGACTGGCGCCACAACGCTCCTAGCACCTTTGGGAGGGAGCATCGGTTTTAAGGAGAGTGTGTGTACACACGACTCGGGCTTCCACTTCATTATTTCCTTCTCGTTGGGTTAAAACCTCAGGTTAGAAACCCTTTCTCGATTTATTTATTTTGTTCTTGGTTTCGTAACAAGTGGTCGGATTAATCTCGTAAAGATTAAATCTCTTGTACTAGTTTCGTACTAGTTGTGGTGGATTATTTTTGATAAAATAAATATATTATATATATACTGTTATATATATTTCGTATATATATATGTATGTAATTTTGGTTTTGTACCAAAATTGGTTGGAATTAATTTTCTATAAATTAAATTCTAATTTTTAGTGTATATATATATATATATATATATATATATATATATATATATTGTATCGACATCCAACATTAATTATGTCCATAAAATGACTTTGCTAGATCGAAAAGCTAGAAAGTTTGGAATTATTTTGTAATACCCTTAATATTGAAGAGCACTTCCCCTAAATTTGAAAAAATTAGGAATCATGTTGTGGAGAAATGTGATTGATTACCCATGTTAATTGTTGAAGTTTCCAAGCGTTTATCTAATTGCAACAACATACAACAAGGGTGGAAGAAGATTGAAAAGGAATTAGTTGTGGAGAAACGTGATGGATTACCCCAGTTAATTGTTGAAGTTAACAAGCGTTTATCTAAATGCAACAACATACAACAAGGATGGACGGAGATTGAAAAGGAATTAGAGTCATTGGGAATTCTAGATTGCAATGCAATCAATTACAATCCATTGTCACATAATTTGAAAGTTTGCTTTCTATATTTTGGAGTCTTCCCAAAACGTAATAGAATTCTGGTTACAATGCTTATAAGGTTGTGGATCGCTGAGCGGTTTGTGATGAAGCCATTGGAACATAAGGAGTTAGATGGTCAAGCTTATGAGTATTTACTAGAGCTTATTAATAGCAGCCTTCTCTTAATTGAAAATAGAACTTCTGACGGCAAAATTATGACTTGTGGAATGCACGTATAGTTCTATGCATAGCTTCTGTGTAGGGGAAGCTAAAAAAGAAGCTAAGGTATTTTATGTGCAGTAAATACTCAACAGCATTTAGGATTTTCATTGGACACATTTGCAAATTCATGTCGTTGGCTAAGTTTTTACTCACATAGTTTTGACTATATGTTCTCTTTGGTACAAATATCACTTGCTTCATTTTCTTTTTTCATGGAAATCCTAAAATGTTTTTTCTCTCAAGCTGTTAAGAGTTTTTTTTTTTTTTAATTTTTTTTTAAATTTTTTTTTATACTTCTATATCACTTCAAAGAGTGTCAATACAATTAGGGGATATAGTTTTTTTTTTTTTTTTTTTTTTTTTTTTTTTTTTTTTTTTTTGTGAGATACCTTTCCATAACACAATGGTTTGATGAGTTGAACGATGTAGTGTCAAATAATCCAAATTTAAAGATACTTGTTATTTGGAAGCCACCAAACTTAAGCCATCTCGAACTTGGAGATTCATATATGGTAGATCCTCCAAGTGCAGATAAAAGGAATTTACAAACATTATCTTGGGTGGTGAGACCAATTCATTGCAGACAAAATGTGTACAACAAGTTCCCTAATATAAAAAAGTTGAAAATATTGCCGAAGGATGACATAGAGCCCCCTAGTCACATTTGAGGATGGTGCAGCAATCCTATTACTTTGGATCATTTTGACTATTTGGAAGGGCTTGAGAAGCTTAGCATTTCGGATTCCATTTGTTTCAATGCAGCCCTTTCAGAACAGTGTATGTATCCTTTAGGACTGAAAAAGTTGAAGTTGAGTGGGACTAATATTTCTTAGTGGGATTTAAATGTAATTACCAAGTTACCCCAACTTAAGTGTTCAAGTTGCAAAATGCCTTCCATAGAACAGTATGGAACTCACTATTTAAAGGAGGATTTCCTGTACTAATATTCTTGCTCCTGGAAGCTAAAGAACTCACTTTCGGATGCTCAGACACTTGTCTGAAGATCCCGTAATTGTTTGGAATGGATCCCTATGGGTTTTAAGATCCTGAATTCTATTGAGTTGGAGGGGTGTATGTGACGCTCCGTAAATCCAAACATTAATCGAAGATTAATTGAAATATTAATCCAAGTCTCTTTGCTAATCTATTCCTAAAAATTCTGAAATTTAATAGTAGAGGAACTAGATTTTGACTAGTCACTTAAGTCAAAGTGTTGTACCTTGTGCTTCTTGAGTTGTGCCCTTGTTCCATTGTCTTTCCAACATTAGTAACGGTAGGAATGTCTTTCTACCTAAGGATCTTGATTCAAGCTAACCTAGCAAGACTCTTTCATTTCATTCACCCTTCAACCTAAAACACAAAAACTCTAGCTTCTCTTTAAAATGATTTAGCTTCTTCTCCAAGCTAGAATTTGAGCATCCAAGTCTTGCAAGATTTTCTCCCAAGATTCCTACTTTCTTCATCTTGAGCATAGGGAAGGGTAAGATCCATGGCTTTTTGGTGTTTCTAACCTCCTTTTAGGTGTCTTTTTCTAAAGTTAGGATCTTTGTTGTGTTTTGCTATGTGTAAGAAGTTGGTGTGGAAGAGGAGCTCTGGAAAGGCTTTTGAGGGTGAAAAGAGGAAGTTGTTAGGCTACAAAGGTAACCCATGCTTTACAAAACCTATTTTCTTACTTATATGATGATTCTTGGTTTCTACTTGTGATTCTTGTATTGATTTGTGAGATTTGATGCATTATCTTGTGGTGATGCATGTTTAGAGCTTGTTCCTTGGGTTCTTGAGTACCATTGCTTGGCTATTTCTTGGGTTCAAGACATATTGTTGTTGTCTGTGAGATTTTGGGTGTTTTGGACTTGAACTTGGCCATATTGTTGAAAATCCCCGAAGGGATTGTTGTGTACAGGAGGGTGTACCCGCGGACGGAACGGCAGATGGAGGCCTACCCGCTGCCCCATCCGCGGGGTACAGGGCTGCCTCGGGTATGTACCCGCGGGCGGAACCGCGGGTGGAGGTCCACCCGTGGCCCCACCCGCGGGGAACATTATTGGTGATGTTCGGGGATTTGTTCCCCGTGATTCTTTCTTCTCGGTATTGATGTTTTGACCTCCCGTTGTTGATTTAATGGGTTATTTGTGAGTCTTCTTAATGTTTCGTATGTCTAGAACGGTGTGTTAGGAATCCATGTAGGATTTGGTGTCTTGAATCGTGCTAAGGGTCTGACTTTGTGATTTGTTGGGCTAACATGAGTCTTGAATGTTCTTTGGAACTACTTTTGGTTTACCCGTTTGATAAGCATGCTAGCTTGATATTGAAATGCAAGTACCGTGGGAGCTGGCTTGAGGGTGGTATATATGTTGGCACCAGTGGTTAGGGAGCCATCGCTTGGAACTTTGGGCCGTTGAAGCCCTCTGTGATAAAATGCAGAGCTCTGTACGTACGGGGGTGGCCTGGGTTCCAAGGGTGGGTGGAGGTGAGTACCATTGCTCATGTGGCGGACTATTCACGGTCCCCCCGGATAAAAATGCAGAGATCTGTACCGGAGGGGATCAGTCCAACGCATGAGGGTGGTTTGGGTTTGGCGGCTGGTTTCATTGCTCCTGTGGATGGTCATATAGGTTCCCTCGGATAAAAATGCAGAGCTCTGTACCGCGGGGGACCGACCTGACGCTTGAGGGTGGAATTGGTCCGTCATGGCTTCTGGAGCATCGTTCCCACCCTTTGTGTAGGGCATGACGCCCAGGAATTGTCTAGCTTTCTCACTCAGCTTCAGGTTGCTTGCTTTATGGGTGTTGGGCCCACTTAGTAGTCTAGAGTTTTCTCCTTTACTTGTTGCCTTTTAGGCCCTCATGCTTTATTTGTAGACTTGGTCACTTTTGGGCCTTGTCCTTGTCTTTTGTTAGCTTTGGTCACTTTTGGGCCTTGGCGAGACCTTGTTCGTTTCTTTGTTTTTATAATAAGATGAACCTTTTAAAAAAAAAAATGCAAGTATGTGTGGTTTGTTCCTTCGTATTGGGATTGACAACTTGTGTTGACAATCATTTGGTGTTGAATTGTAATCCTTTGTTGTTGAGTATGGTCTCATGTCTTTATTGTGATATCTTGAGATGATCGTATGTAAATCGTTGTGCCTTTGTTGATACTTGATTAAGACTATTGTTGAGTCTTAGTCTTCTTGGTAATGATGATGACTTTGTGGGACTATGATTGAGACGGTGGTTGTATTCGAGCTTTGCTCACATGTAGGTGGTTGTGTGAATGAAATTAATGGAACCCTCGTGTACTGAGATGTAGGTGGTAATGTGGGTGGTTGTAGGTGGGGGAATGACGGTCCCCGGAGGCATAAGGTTGGACTCAGAAGTACAGGGTGGAACTAGGAGGTAATGGTTGGAACCGAAATAAGGCCGGGGGTAGCCATAAGGTTGGAACAGTGCATAAGGTTGGAACAATGACACTTGTGACATGTAGTTGTCACCATGTGAATGTGTTTTCCTTGTTATGAGCATGTCTTGATGTATTCTACTTTGTGATCAGTAGGATGCATCCTGAGTTGTTGTCTCTCATGTTGTGGTTTTGTTGATGTCGTGAGGGTGATGATCCTCGTTTCTTTTGAGAGTGTTTGATGAGTCTTTGGTGTTGACTTCCCTCTTTGGTTTTAAAATGATATATACTGTATTCCCGTTCCAAATGGTTTTGTTTATATCTATCAATATATGTTATTTAACGCGTATTGCTGGGTTACTAGCAATATTCGTAGACCGGGTGTTATCCCTTGATTCTACAGGTTTTGAGTAGATGCTGAGAGCGCTTGATGTGGATCACTAGATAGAGTAGCTAACATGTTTAGACGTTACCTTTTGTTGGCCTGTGTGCCTAGTTTAGCGACCCGTGTGCCTAGACATTTACTGTTGTTGATTGACTTGTTAGTTTTCCCGCCTGTGCACCTATATTTGAGATAGGTGTGGCATAACACTTACCGATTTTATATAGCTTCCGCTTGCTTTATGTCTTGATGATTAGATGTTTTCCTTTGAATTTAAGTTTTAAAAATGTGGTAAAAACTGGGGGTGTTACAGTTGGTATCAGAGCCTAGGTTTGAGCCTAGGATTTTAGGATTTGGACTTTAAGAAGTTAAGTGTGGTTTGAGACCATAAGATGACGTTTAAGTACCTAAGTGTTTAGGACTTAGGACTTCTAGGACGCGCGGTGAGCTGTGAGTTGTTTGTTGTGTTTGTTTCTTTGCTTCTGTTTAGTTTTAGCGTTCTCGTCTTAAGCGCCGGGTAAGGGTGCGTGGTTTGTTTGTGCCTACCGTAACAGTGTTGTTTGTGTAGAAGTCTCGCCATGGCTCCGCCTCGTCATCGTGCCCGTACCCCGGAGACGCCGACCAACGAGCAGTTGGCTCAGAACCTGCAGCATCTGACCCAACGATGCAGACGCTGAGTGATGCCCTCTTGCATAACAACAACCCTCCACATCCGCCGCTGCCTGCCGGGAATCGAGACTGGGATGCTTAGTCTCGGGGCATAGGCCGCCAGTTTTCGCCGGAGAGGAAGATCCCGTGTTGCTTGAGGAGTGGATCCGGTCCCTCGATAAGATCTTCGCTGTTGTGGGTTGCCTAGAAGATCGCCGCATGGAGTTGGCTTCTTTCTACTTCAGCCACGAGGCCGACCTCTGGTGGGTGCACGAGGGCCACGCGTGCCAAGAAGAGCCTGGTTTTGACTGGCCTGCTCTGAAGGACAAGTTGAGGGAGAGGTTCTATCCATCTTACGTTAGAGCAACCATGTACGAGGAGTTCTTACATCTTCAGCAGGGGTCGTCATCTGTGGTAGAATACCACAAGCGTTTCCTTGAGCTCGCCCATTTTGCTCGGATGTTGGTTCCCACCGAGTTGGCAAAGGTGGAGAAGTTGGTGGCGGGGCTCAACTTCGAAGCCCGGAAGGCGTTGACTATGAGCAAGCCTAGGACGCTGAATGAGGCCTATCTGAGTGCAGCAGATCTGTATCGAGTGCAACAGCTTCAGCGGAGGTCTTCTGAGTTTGCCAAGAAGATAAGTGAAGGAAGTGTGTCCCATAGTTTCAAGAAGCCGAAACAAGATTTCAGAGCCAGATCCACACCTCCTCCGTCTCAAGGATCGACTCGGGTCGAGAATGGAGCACTAGTGAGGACTTTTGGATGCAAGAGATGTGGGAAGGATCACGTTGGGAAGGATTGCCATGGGCACGCACTTCGATGCTTCATGTGTGGGGAGAGCGGCCACAAAGCTTTCGAGTGCCGGCTTCAATGCAATCAGAGAGCCTTGCCACCTAGCTCGGGTTCCAGTGGACTTTCGGGAGGGAGTTCCGGTCGAGGTGTGGCTGGGACGAAGCCTTCGGGCAGAGTGTTCGTGATGAGCCGGTCGCAAGCTGAGACCGAAGGTTTCGTGGAGGAAGAGCCAGCAGGTAATCCTCTAGAGCCTACCTTTTACCTTGCGAGTGTACCATTTTCGTGTTATCCTTGCATCATTTTGTGTGTTTCCCCCTATTATCCTTTGAGTGAATTCCTCCTCCCGAAGCTTTATGGGTATACATTTAATTCAAACCCCTCACTCCTTCGTGTCATCTTAGCCTAATTCGTTAACTTAAAATTTAGAATAGTCAACCTCTTAAGTTAAGCCTAAAAAGCTAGAAGGGATTTATAGCTAATGAGTTTTAAACCCAGGTCTGTGAGTTTCCAACCCAATCTTTAAACCATCTAAACCAATTATCTTTCCTAGACTTTATCCCACTTAAATTCCCTTTAACTTTTTATTTTCAACTTACCCAAAAATCCCCAAATTAAAACCTTCTTTCCCCAAATTTTTCCCCAAACCCTTCTCTCTTTTTCTTCCCTCCTACACGTGAGCTGTAGCTGAGAAGCCACCCCTCACCCCGTCGCACCACCCCTGCCTGTCGATTCAACCACCCGGCGCCGCCCTGCCTCGCCGGAAGCTGCCGGAGTTCGCCGGTCACCGCCGCTGCTCCGCCACACCGTCGCCCAGCCGAGAAGCCGAGAAAGAAGAGGAGAAAAAGGGAAAAGAAAGAGGAAGAGAAGCTTGGGTCTACTTTGGTCTTTGGACATCTCGAAATCATGCCTAGAAGGTCTAAATCTGCGAGAAGAGTGGAATGGGTGGATGCCCATTACCTAGTCTTGGAAGGTAAAGCTTTTGATCCTAACTCTTTTTCGAATTCTTTGTTGGAGTTGTTGAATTACCAAGGTTTGTTGGATGGGTATCTCACAATTAGGACTGAGACTTACCCGAGTTTGGTAAATGAGTTCTATCATCACATGAGTGTGACCAAAGATGGTGGGAAATTGGAAGTTACCTCGAAGGTAGGAGGTGTAAAAGTTGTCTTGACCGAAAAGCGGTTGACTCAGCTTTTAAGTTTGACAGCTACGGGAGTCTCGTAGTACAGTGGTGACTCTTGGATTGAGACAAGCAGCATGAGTTATCGGAATTACCTGAGTTATCTGTTGGGAAGAACTGGTGAGTTCACCCATGCCATGAGGCCTGAGAGGAAGTGGCTTTCTGCAGAGCAAAAGATTTTGGTAATGCTCGTTTCGGATTGTTTGTTGCCTAACAACAATAAGAGTCGTTTGTTGGGTAAACTGGAGTGCACCTTTGCTTTCTATCTGAAATACAAGGTGAAGTTCAATTTTCCTTCGTTGATGTTGTAACATATGGTCTATTGTAGAAATCATAACCGGAAGAGTTTGCCTTATGGCATGGTTTTAAGTTGGATCTTTGTTAAGAAGGGGGTGAGTGTTGAAGGCTATGTGCCCAAGCCGGTGGGCAAGATGGTTCTGGATGCCACAAATCTCCGAAGTTGCAATCTGTTTCAGCTGGATGATGGTGACTACATCACTCTTGAAGAGGTCGCAAGAAAAGCCCCTGCCGAGAGGAGTTCTTTAGTGGAAGAGCTTGAGATTCCTGCTGGAAAGTTGAACCTAGCGGTGCAGAGCTTGGGTGGAGATGCTGAGAACGAAGGCGAAGAAGCGAGAGAAGAGGAAGAAGAAGGAGGATAAGCAGAGGAGGTTGAGGAGAGTGACTCCGAAAGCGAAGAGAACGTAAGGAGGAAGGAAGTAAGGACCAAGAAAGAGCATGATGCAATGACACACGAGGAACGTGTGGTGACCCTCCTTCGACAGTAGAATCAGATGATTGAGGAAGGTTCTCTTTCATGAAGGCTCAGTTTGTTACTGTAAATCAGAGGTTAGATAGGTTGGAGGCTGGTTCTAGTCGTGGTGGAGCTGAAGAGGATTCAGACGAGGATGCCGAGGATTCGGAGGATGATTCCTCTTAGGCCGGAGTTTGGGGTAAGCTCGTTTCTTCTCTCGTTTGTTTGTTTGCAGTTTGGTAGTTGTTGCTTGTTGGCTGTGTTTAGTTGTTTCTCTTGTTTGCTTTGGTAGTTAGCTTGTTGTTTGAGTAGTCGGTTTAGTTGTTTTGCTTTGTTAGAATCTAGTTGTTCTGAGTTTAGGGTTGATGTAGAAGGTTCTTAGCTGTCCATAAGGTAGTGTTAGTGTTGTGTTGCTTGAGAAACTCCTTTTGCGACCTTTGAAACCTTGCATTTTTCTTGTTCTTGAAAAATCTTATACCTTTTGGATCCTTGAAGTCTTGTTTAATGGCATTTTGCTTCCTTTTTGTCACATTGTTGATTCGTTGCTACCCATTTGGTTGGACTCGTCGTGCCCAAGCTTCGGGGACGAAAGTCCTTGTTAGGGGGAGAGGATGTGACACCCCGTAAATCCAAACACTAATCGAGGATTAAATGAAGAATATAATTAATCCAAGTCTCTTTGCTAATCTATTCCTAAAAATCCTGAAATTTAATAGTCGAGGGACTAGATTTTGGCTAGTCATTTAAGTCAAAGGGTTGTACCTTGTGCTTCTTGAGTTGTGCCCTTGTTCCCTTGTCTTTCCAACATTAGTAAGGGTATGAATGTCTTTCTACCTAAGGATTTTGATTCAAGCTAACCTAGCAAGACTCTTTCATTTCATTCACCCTTCAACCTAAAACACAAAAACTCTAGCCTCTCTCTAAAATGATTTAGCTTCTTCTCCAAGCTAGAATTTGAGCATCCAAGTCTTGCAAGATTTTCTACCAAGATTCCTACTTTCTTCATCTTGAGCATAGGGAAGGGTAAGATCCTTGGCTTTTTGGTGTTTCTAACCTCGTTTTATGTGTCTTTTTCTAAAGTTAGGATCTTTGTTGTGTTTTACTATGTGTAAGAAGTTGGTGTGGAAAAGGAGCTCTAGGTAAGGCTTTTGAGGGTGAAAAGAGGAAGTTGTTAGGCTATAAAGGTAAACCATGCTTTACAAAACCTATTTTCTTACTATATGATGATTCTTGGCTTCTACTTGTGATTCTTGTATTGATTTGTGAGATTTGATGCATTATTTTGTGGTGATGCATGTTTAGTGCTTGTTCTTAGGGTTCTTGAATGCCATTGCTTGGCTATTTCTTGGGTTCAAGTCATATTGTTGTTGTGTGTGAGAGTTTAGGTGTTTTGGACTTGAACTTGGCCTTATTGATGAAAATCCCCGAAGGGATTATTGTGTACAGGAGGGTGTACCCGCGGACGGAACGGTGGGTGGAGGCCTACCCGCCACCCCACCCGCGGGGTACAGGGCTGCCTCGGGTATGTACCCGCAGGCGGAACCGCGGGTGGTGGTCCACCCGTGGCCCCACCCGCGGGGAACGTTATTGGTGATGTTCGGGGATTTGTTCCCCGTGATTCTTTCTTCTCGGTATTGATGTTTTGACCTCCCGTTGTTGATTTAATGGGTTATTTGTGAGTCTTCTTGATGTTTCGTATGTCTAGAACGGTGTGTTAGGAATCCATGTAGGATTTGGTGTCTTGAATCGTGCTAAGGGTCTGACTTTGTGATTCGTTGGGCTAACGTGAGTCTTGAATGTTCTTTGGAACTACTTTTGGTTTACCCGTTTGATAAGCATGCTAGCTTGATGTTGAAATGCAAGTATGTGTGGTTTGTTCCTTCGTATTGGGATTGGCAACTTGTGTTGACAATCATTTGGTGTTGAATTGTAATCCTTTGTCGTTGAGTATGGTCTCCTGTCTTTATTGTGATCTCTTTATTGATTCCTATGATATGATGGTATGTAAATCGTTGTGCCTTTGTTGATACTTGATTAAGACTATTGTTGAGTCTTAGTCTTCTTGGTAATGATGATGTCCTTGTGTGACTATGATTAAGATCGGTGGTTGTATTCGAGCTTTGCTCACATGTAGGTAGTTGTTTGAATGAAATTAATGGTACCCTCGTGTACTGAGATGTAGGTGGTAATGTGGGTGGGGGGACGACGGTCCCCGGAGGCATAAGGTTGGACTCAGAAGTACAGGGTGGCATTAGGAGGTAATGGTTGAACCGAAATAAGGCCGAGGGTAGCCATAAGGTTGGAACAGGGCATAAGGTTTGAACTGTGATACTTGTGAAATGTAGTTGTCACCGTGACATGTAGTTGTCACCATGTGAATGTTTTTTCCTTGCTTATGAGCATGTCTTGATGTATTATACTTTGTGATCAGTAGGATCTATCCTGAGTTGTTGTCTCTCATGTTTGTGGTTTTGTTGATGTCGTGAGGGTGATGATCCTCGTTTCTTTTGAGAGTGTTTGATGAGTCTTTGGTGTTGACTTCTCTCTTTGGTTTAGAAATGATATATACTGTATTCCCTTTCCAAATGGTTTTGTTTATATCTATCTATATATGTTATTTAACGAGTATTGATGGGTTACTAGCAATATTCGCTGACCGGGTGTTATCCCTTGATTCTACAGGTTTTGAGTAGATGCTGAGAGCGCTAGATGTGGATCTCTAGATAGAGTAGCTATCATGTTTAGATGTTACCTTTTGTTGGCCTGTATGGCCTGTGTGCCTAGACATTTACTGTTGTTGATAGACTTGTTAGTTTTCCCGCCTGTGCACCTATATTTGAGATAGGTGTGGCATAACACATACCGATTTTATATAGCTTCCGCTTGCTTTATGTCTTGATGATTAGATGTTTTGATTTGAATTTAAGTTTTATAAATGTGGTAACAATCGGAGGTGTTACAGTTGGTATCAAAGCCTAGGTTTGAGCCTAGGACGTTAGGATTTGGACTTTAAGAAGTTAAGTGTGGTTTGAGACCATAAGATGACCTTTAAGTACCTAAGTGTTTAGGAATTAGGACTTCTAGGACGTGCGGTGAACTTTGAGTTGTTTGTTGTTTGTTGTGTTTGTTTCATTGCTTCTGTTTAGTTTTAGCGTTCTCGTCTTAAGCGCCGGGTAAGGGTGCGTGGTTTGTTTGTGCCTACCGTAACAGTGTTGTTTGTGTAGAAGTCTCGCCATGGCTCCGCCTCGTCATCGTGCCCGTACCCCGGAGACGCCGACCAACGAGCAGTTGGCTCAGAACCTGCAGCATCTGACCCAAATGATGCAGACGCTGAGTGATGCCCTCTTGCATAACTACAACCCTCCACCTCCACCCTGCCTGTCGGGAATCGAGACGTGGGACGCTTATTCTCAGGGCTTAGGCCGCCAGTTTTCGCTGGAGAGGAAGATCCCGTGTTACTTGAGGAGTGGATCCGGTCCCTTGATAAGATCTTCGCTGTTGTGGGTTGCCCAGATGATCGCCGCGTGGAGTTTGTTTCTTTCTAATTCATCCACGAGGCCGACCTCTGGTGGGTGCACGAGGGCCACGCGTGCCAAGAAGAGCCTGGTTTTGACTGGCCTGCTCTGAAGGACAAGTTGAGGGAGAGGTTCTATCCATCTTACGTTAGAGCAGCCATGTACGAGGAGTTCTTACATCTTCAGCAGGGGTCGTCATCTGTGGTAGAATACCACAAGCATTTCCTTGAGCTCGCCCGTTTTGCTCAGATGTTGGTTCCCACCGAGTTGGCTAAGGTGGAGAAGTTTGTGGCGGGGCTCAACTACAAAGCCCGGAAGGCATTAACTGTGAGCAAGCCTAGGACGCTAAATGAGGCCTATCTGAGTGTAGCAGATCTGTATCGAGTGCAACAGCTTCAGCGGGGGTCTTTTGAGTTTGCTAAGAAGAGAAGTGAAGGAAGTGTGTCCTATAGTTTCAAGAAGCCGAAACAAGATTTCAAAGCCAGACCCACACCTCCTCCGTCTCAAGGATCGACTCGGGTCGAGAATGGAGCACCAGTGAGGACTTTTGGATGCAAGAGATGTGGGAAGGATCACGTTGGGAAGGATTGCCATGGGCACGCGCTTCGATGCTTCACGTGTGGGGAGAGGGGCCACAAAGCTTTCGAGTGCCGGCTTGAATCCAATCAGAGAGCCTTGCCACCTAGCTCGGGTTCCAGTGGACTTTCGGGAGGGAGTTCTGGTCGAGGTGTGGCTGGGACGAAGCCTTCGGGCAGAGTGTTCCTGATGAGCCGGTCGCAAGCTGAGACCGAAGGTTTGGTGGAGGAAGAGCCCGCAGGTAACCCTCTAGAGCCTACCTTTTACCTTGCGAGCGAACCATTTTCGTGTTATCCTTGCATCATTGTGTGTTTCCCCCTATTATCCTTTGAGTGAATTCCTCCTCCCGAAGCTTTATGGGTATACATTTAATTCAAGACTCACTCCTTCATGTCATCTAAGCCTAATTCGTTTAGCCTAAAATGCTAAAAGGGATTTATAGTTAGTGAGTTTCAAACCCAGGTTTGTGAGTTTCCAACCCATCCTATAAACCATCTAGACTAATTATGTTTCTTAAACCCTATCCCACTTAAATTCATTTTAACCTTTTATTTTCAACTTAATGAGTCACAGAATACACGTACAGAAGTGTCTATGTAAGATGACTCGGCCTGCCTCATAGTAAAATAACTGTTAGAAAACGGTATGTGTTAGGTTACTGTTGGGAAATAATAATTTTGGTGCCTCAAATCCTTGAAGAATTAGTCTTCCATTCTCCATGCAACATCAACCACGTAGCATCTGGATGCCGCACCATCCATCACCCACGTACACATGTTCCCATTTTTACATGCACAATTATCTCTTTTGAAATGTATAAATAGTTTTGATGTTTTGCTTTGTAAACACACCTCTTACATCATTTGAATTCATTCTTCTTTTTTTTTTTTATTCTCACGTACAAATATATATATATATATATATATATATATATATATATATATATATATATATATATATATATATATATATATATATTTCATTTGTTATTCTCTTTTGAGAATTTATATATATATATATATATATATATATATATATATATATATTATATTTTCCCATTTTATATTAGATTCATTTGTCATTTATATAATTTTCTTCATTTACACATTTTCCCTATTATTTAACTTCTATAATTCTCAATTTTTGATTCTTCGCTTCCGCATTATTCCGCTATATTCCTAACAAGTGGTATCAGAGCCAGGTTTAATTGAGAGTTATTTTCAAAGATATCGACTGTTACCAAGTTCGATATCGAGAAGTTCGATGGAAAAATTAGCTTTTCTATCTGGAAGGTTCAGATGGAAGCCGTTCTAACCCAGAACGGTTTGAAGAAAGCGCTAGCTGGGAAGAAGAAGAAACCGGCTACAATGACAGATGAAACTTGGGAAGATTTGGATGACAAGGCACGTTCAACCATTCTTTTGTGTCTGTCTAAAGAGGTTCTACGTGAGGTAGTAAGTGAGACGACTGCGTCAGATTTATGGTCCAAGCTGGATACGCTTTACATGGCCAAAACTCTGGCGAACATGCTGCGTTTGAAGGAGCGTCTGTACACAATCCGTATGACGGAAGGTACTTCTATTAAATCTCACTTGGATGAATTCAATTCTATTTTATTGGACTTGGAAAATATTGATGTCATAATTGACGATGAGGATCGTGCTGTTTTATTGCTTGTTTCTCTCCCTAAATCATACAAGCATTTCAAAGAAATTATGTTGTATGGTAATAGTAGTGATACCCTTACTTTCGACAATGTTAAGTCAAACCTATTGTCCAAAGAAAAGTTTGACTTTGAAATTAAGTCTGAGGACAAAGGTGAAGGCTTGACCGTAAGGGGTTGTTCACTTGAAACCGAGAGTAGCAATAAAAATTCGAAATCCAAGTCCAAAGGACATAAGTCCTGTAAGTACTGCAAGACGCATGGTCATGATGTGACTGAATGCTTCGAGTTGAAAAACAAGCAAGAGAGAGAAAAGAAGTCCGCTGAAGCTAGTGTTGTTGAAAGTGATTCAGAAGGCGATGTTTTGTTATCTGTTAGCTCCGATTGCAAACGGAGCGAAACCGAGTGGATTCTGGACTCTAGTTGTACATTCCACATGTGTCCTCACAAAGACTGGTTCGTCTCTCTGGAACCGGTTGATGGTGATCTTGTCTTGCTGGGTAATGATACCCAATGCAAGGTTAGTGGAATTGGAAGTGTTCAGATTAAAACACATGATAACGTTATCAGGACTCTTACCAATGTTCGGTATATTCCTGATTTGAAACGCAACCTGATATCCTTGGGCACCTTGGAATCTTTGGGGTGCAAGTACATAGCTGAAGGTGGAGTTCTGAAGGTCATAAAAGGTTCTCTTGTTCTCATGAAAGCTTCTCGTTCTGGAAGCTTGTACGTCTTGCACGGCAGTACTGTGACGGTTCAGTAGCGGTATCCTCATCGATGTCTGATGCGGATCTCACTGAATTATGGCATATGCGTCTGGGGCATATGAGTGAGAAAGGCATGCATCTCCTGAGCAAAAAAGGCCTCCTTGGTGGTTCAGGTACGGGTAAATTACAATTTTGTGAGCATTGTATTTTTGGGAAATAAAAGAGGTTAGTTTCTCTACTGCTACACACCGTACCAAAGATGTATTGAAATATATACATTCTGATTTATGGGGACCAACTAAATTCCAGTCTATGGGAGGCTGTAGATATTTTATGTCTATTATTGATGACTTTTCTCGTAAGTCTGGGTCTATTTCCTGAAATATAAAAATCAGGCATTTTCTATTTTCAAGAAGAAGAAAATACTTGTTGAGACTCAAACAGGTAAAAAAGTCAAGAAGCTCAGGACAGACAATGGCTTGGAGTTCTGTGAGTCAGATTTCAATGACTTATGTGCGGCAAATGGAATCGCCAGGCACAAGACCTTGCCTGGTAAACCCCAGCAGAATGGTGCTGCCGAACGTTTGAACAGGACTCTATTGGAAAGAGCTCGTTGTATGCTCTCTAATGCTGGGTTATGGAAACGGCGTGATTTTTGGGCCGACGCCGTTTCTACTGCTTGCTATTTGGTAAATAGATCTCCACATTCATCCCTTGATTTCAAAATTCCGGAGGAAGTTTGGTCAGGTAATCCTGTTGACTACTCTATCTTAAGAGTTTTTGGATGTCCTGCTTATGCTCATTTCAATACGGGTAAATTAAACCCGAGAGCTGTCAAATGCATTTTCCTTGGTTATGCCTCTGTGTCAAAAGGGTATCGTCTATGGTCTCCTGATTCTCGGAAAATCATTTTGAGTCGAGATATCACTTTTGACGAAAATGCACTACTTTCTTCTGGAAAAGTTCCCAGTACAGATGAGACGCATAGTACTGGTGAGAAGGTGGAGTTTGAGTTCAGGCCTATTGATAGTATTACTACCAACGATGGTAATACTAAAGATGATGCATCTACTAGCATCGCACCTCTCGTCGAGCCACAACGAGAGTACTCTATTGCCCAAGATCGTCATAGGAGGACAATTAAAAAACCTGCTAGGTATGCTAGTGATGATGAAAACAACTTCGTTGCTTATGCTCTTTCAGTCACACAGGAGGTTGATGGTGATCCAGTTATTAATACCCACAGTGGATTTGATCCAAGGTGGAGATTGTTGGGAAATAATAATTTTGGTGCCTCAAATCCTTGAAGAATTAGTCTTCCATTCTCCATGCAACATCAACCACGTAGCATCTGCATGCCGCACCATCCATCAACCACGTACACATGTTCCCATTTTTACATGCACAATTATCTCTTTTGAAATGTATAAATAGTTTTGATGTTTTGCTTTGTAAACACACCTCTTACATCATTTGAATTCATTCTTCTTTGTTTTTGTTCTCACGTACAAATATATATATATATATATATATATATATATATATATATATATATATATATATATTTCATTTGTTATTCTCTTTTGAGAATTTATATATATATTTTATATTTTCCCATTTTATATTAGATTCATTTGTCATTTATATAATTATCTTCATTTACATATTTTCCTATTATTTAACTTCTATAATTCTCAATTTTTGATTCTTCGCTTCTGCATTATTCCGCTATATTCCTAACAGTTACATAAGCTGATTTTTCAATTGTATAATTTTTGCGTTTTCTAGAGTTACATCCTACTTTATTTTATTTTATCCAAACTAATTATAGTTGCGTATGCAAAAAAATAAATTCATTGCTGGTTAAGATTTAATGATTCCTCATTAATGGAAGAAATTTAGCTTGCAGAGTATTAAGAAGTTGCTAATAGATGGTATTGAAACTAGGGCTCAAATAGCTTTCTGTAAAAAAAAAAAAATTGTCCAAAACGGACAACCGAGTCAAAAGTTATGCCTTCCCGAAGTTTTCGCAATTCAAAACGCAAAAAAAAAAAAAAAAAAAAAAAAAAAAAAAAAAA
Organism: Ipomoea nil; assembly: GCF_001879475.1. Lineage (NCBI taxonomy): Eukaryota > Viridiplantae > Streptophyta > Magnoliopsida > Solanales > Convolvulaceae > Ipomoea > Ipomoea nil. The sequence goes on along the minus strand of NW_017616621.1, from coordinate 1,114,317 downwards.
AAAAAACTAAAGCGCCGGTTCAGCCGGCTAGGCGGTCTAGGCGGCCGCCTAGCCGGCCGGCCGCGGAGGAGGCCGATTCCGGCCTTCTTCGCAGCAGCGGCTGGGCGCCTAGGCGCGATTTTTGCAACCTTGCCCGCTGGTACCGAAACATAGAGAAGAAATCCACTTCAGGAAAAATTGCTAGAATGCACAAGTTCAAGTCCAAACACCTCAAAACTCACATCAACAACAAGAGGGACTTGAATACATAGAATAGATAAATAAATAACATTATAGAACCCTAGATACTAGCTCTATAAAAGCATAATCAATGTTGAAAAAATCACTAGGCGCCCTCTAGGCGCCTTGGGACCGCCTAGGGCGCCTAGAGCGCCTAGGCGGGCACCTAGAACGCCTAGCCGGGCGCCTAGGCCGCCTAGGAGGCCGGGCGCCTTGAACGCCTAGGCGGGCGCCTCGAGCGCCTAGCCGGGCGCCTAGGCCGCCTAGCGCCTAGGCGCGATTTTTGCAACAGTGAGCATAATCACGAGAATATGCATTGAATCACTCAAGAGCATCAATAAATCATAATAGCAAGTATAAATAGATTTTGTAAGACATGGGTTACCTTCTTAGCCTGTTCAACACTTCCCGAAATCCTAAGATCCTTCTTGAAGGTCCTCTTCCAAGTTATCTTCATTACACAAACTAAAACCCACCAAGCAAAGAGAAAAGACTTAGATAAAGAAGGTGAAAAACTATGAAATAAAACTATAGAAGCCTAAAACTTATCCTTCCTAAGCTTGAAGATGGTGAAAGGTGAAATCTTGCTTGGTTTCCTTGGTGATAAGGTGAGGAGTTTTCTTGGTAGAATGAGAGGGTTTAGGGTAGCTTGGAGGATAAGCTAGAATTTAGAGAGAGGTTTTTCCTTGGCTAAGTGTGGAAGACTAGGGTGAATGTGTCTAGGAAATATCTTGGGTTCCAATTTAGGACTTGTGAAAATACCAAATGGACCTCTCCTTCCCACAAACAAGTTAGGAGAAATTCTTTTAATTAAACACTTGAGTACAAGAAATAAAGCACAAGGTCTAACCCATTGATCACATTTAAAAGACTAAGGGATTTGGTCAAACTAGGTCCCTTGACTATATTCAATGGGAATTATGAAGGAATTGTAAGGCAAATAGGAATTAATTAAGTAATTAATTCGCATTTAAAGAATTAATTTTCGGAGTGTCATAATAAATATAGAATTTTCTTTTAGAAATATCATTACTTTTTACTTCTTTTTTTTTTTTTTTCTCAGCATGATTCCACTTGCCTCATTTTTGGTATGAAAATATGTGTTTGATTGTCACATCCGAATCACTTCCTATCATTCTTCCAAAAAGTTGAACCCCAACCCCAAGGTCCCGACAGAGCATTTGGGAGGATGATCATGGTGACTCAACTAAACATGAACCATAGATGCTAGACCGGTGCTCACTGCGCACAAGGAGCCCCCCTCACTCGACAGAGCATTTGGGAGGATGATCATGGTGACTCAACTAAACATGAACCATAGATGCTAGAATGGTGCTCACTGCGCACAAGGAGCCCCCCTCACTTTAAGAGGTTGCTCCCACACTGTCGCTGGTGAAACTCGATCCCTGGTAATTCTTCCAAAGTTTCACCTCTATGACCAATTGAGCTACCCATGCGGGCGAATCACTTCCTATCATGATTTGATGGTACGTGATTTAAGGAACATCTGCTCTCTCTTTTTGTTGTGGCCATCCACGTGAACGGTTAGAATAATTTTAGAATTAGTTATATTAATTAATTAGGATGATTATCTTACAATTATTTTAGATTTAGTTTGTTAGAATTATATTATTATTCAAGATAGTGTTAATTCCCACGTAAGCGATAGATAAATAACACAAGTCCAATCAAAGCAAGTAAAATCTTTTATTGATCGGGGTGAATAACCTAAATACAATCTACACTGGCTATTCTGAGGGCCGACTGACTGCGGTCGGGATGCTCTAACAATTGCCTATCGATCGTTCAAAAGTCCCTCACACTGTTGCCGCCGCGGGTATTTATAGCCGCTAGGCCGGAGACACAATTCCGGCCGGTCGGCATGTAACCCACGTAGCAATGACGTTATACGTGATTCTTGCTTTTGATCCATTAATTGACTACGTGGTGTCGTTAATTGCGTTTAAAAGTGTCTAAGCATGGTTTCGGGTTCCACAAAGGATCCCGGGACGGATTTGTGATGAATGATTCAGTGGGGGGTAGGGGTACCCGCCACCTACCCGCTGCCCGAAGATCACCGCCGGGCAGCGGGCAGGCGCCGGGCAGGCGTCCGCCCGCCGGCAACCCGCTGCCGGGCAGTGATTTCCGGCGGGCAGCCAGCGGGTGAGGATCCCTCACCCACCGGCTACCCGCTGTTCCGTTACTCACCCCGGGTCCCCGACTTCCCCGTTTGATGTTCCCCATTCCCCGTGGTGTCCCAACGGACCCCGCTTGTCGTGCTTGAGTCTAGTTTGATGTTTCGGTTGCCGTTCGTAGGATAAAAGAGTCTTAGGAATTGCATGCTAGTTGAATCGGTAATCCGTCGACCTAGGTGAAAGTAGTATGAACCCCTTAGGACTATTCTTAGTATGTGAATGATCACACGTAAGCTTAATTATATGTCTCCCCTTTCCCAATATGCTGTTATGTGTTATTGTGTGTTATTATGTGTTATGTGATGCATGATCCCCCAACTTGGTTAAGATCAAGTGGGCTATACGGGCAGTTGAATGGGCTGAGAACCATCCCAACTGTTAACCAGGCCGGTTAAGATCGGTCAGGTATATAAATATTATATAGGACTGAGGTCCACTATACGGGCAGTTGAATGGGTTGAGAACCATCCCAACTGTTAACCAGGCTGGTAGAGACCAGTCAGGTATATAAAGATTATATAGGACTGAAGGTCCACATGGGCCTCGGTGATATGACCCACCGACCTGGACGCGCCAGGCGGTGTGTAGGGCCAACAAGCCGAGGAAGGCTGTAGTTCATCGACCTGAGTAATCAGGCGGTGTGTAGGGCTACGGCTGGCTGCGATCCACCGAGTGATGGGACATCGGTATGTAGGGCCGTAGTCTCCGAGGATCTTCGCCCACCAACTGAGCTTAGCTCAGCGGTGTGTCGGGCTTGATCCGCTACGGTCCACCGATTGTGCGCATCAACGGTGTGTAGGGTCGTAAGTCCCCCCTTGTAAAGGGGATCGCAGTCCACCGACTGTGCGCGTCAGCGGTGTGTCGGATCGTGGTTCGACGTTGAGTTCGTCAGCGGTTCTCAAAGGGTTGGTTGCGATCAACTCCCCTCGTACCACAGTACTGAGGTAGGGTGCTGCGGGGCCGTGTTAATGCTATAAGCATTAACCCTCATGTTCGGGGCATGCGATTGGTCCCGTGGCGCCATCGATGATTATGTGATATGAATGGTGATTGGATGATGATGTGTTTTTGAATTGGAAAGTGACCTGTGACCTTAAATGCGTATTCCTTATGATGTTATCACTACTTAACTGCTTATTGTGTCAGATGTGCTTATCCCTATTTGCTGAGTCTACTCCTGGTTTTAAAACTAGTGTCTCTAAAGTATATATCTTCCTGCTTCGAAATGATTTTCGTATATATATATATATATATCTATAATGTATTTCAACGCGTTGGAGTGGGTTACTAGCATCTCTCACTGAACAGATACATTTGACTTTCAGGCACAGACGAGTAGATCCCAGAGCGCGCTAGAAATCCGAGGCGTAGAGTAGCTAGTTCCCTTTCGGCCTGCGTGCCATGATTATGTATTGACGTTATTTAAGGATTTTAGTTAGTTAGCCCGTGCACCTGAGTTCTCTAGCTCAGGTGTGGCATAGCACCCCATACTCTTATGCTTGATTTTGGGATTGTATGAGGAATTACCTTTATTATATAAGTTTTAAAAGTTTAAAAATTTCGGGGTGTTACAACAACGGCTAAGAAGATAACCACAGCTAAGAAAAGGGCAAAAAAGACGGCCTCAGCTCTACTCTAGAAGGACTCGCTCTCCGACTCCTCGAATTCTTTGTCAAACTCTTCGTCGGCTCTTCCTCGGCTAGAACTGGCCTCAAGCTGGTCCATCCTCTGGTTAACTGCGAGGGACGGCGTCTTCATAAAAGCAAAGCAACTAAACCAACTACCCAAACTACAAGCTAACAACCACGGCAAACAAGAGAGAACAACTAAGCACAACCGAAAAGCGACAACAACAGAGCGGCAACAACAAATGAGAGAAGAAACGAGTTACCACAACAAAATGGTCGACTTGCAAAAAGGATGACAAAGCTTAAGGGATGGGTTGCAAATGAGGTTTTAAGCAACAAAAGTGTTCGCCATTAACCAAAGTTAGGGGAAACAAGGGTTCAAATTATGGTGGTAAGATTGATAGGCTTGGTCACAACAAAGTTCAACACCAAAACCGTCGATTGACAAAACGAGAGACAAGGCTTAGAGATAGGTTGAGGGTTCACAAAGGTAAGAAAAGAAAGAAAGAAAAGGTGATAGATAAAAGATTTACCAGAAAGGAAAACTAACTTTACACCGAGCCTAACTCCTGTTCAGAACTAGCCAACGATCTACTCAAAATGAGACGGCTCAGCTAAGGAACAAGCCACAAACAGAAACTAACACCACAAGAACTCTAAATTAGATCACTCGGGATCACAGAACCAGGGTTGCATCTTCAACTGATCTCTGCTGGCTTCTTCAACCCAAGGAAACAAGGTACTCCCACTACTTAACTTGAGCTCGGCATCTGCGTGAACTTGATCCGCCACTTCCGACAAAGGCTTCAGCTGCTAGATCCAAAACACGAGTTGGATATCCTTCTCTCCGGCTCTAGGGTGATCTTGATGCAGGCTGCCAACTTAACACTTGCATTAGCACACAACCCACAACTCGCGGCAAGGAAACACTTGAAAACTTCAAAGCTTCAGCTCGGATGAAAGGTCCAAAGTAGGAACGGTAGCAAAGGAGAAAGGTAACTCAGGGGAAAGAAGGCTCACAAGAAGAGATGCGGTTCAACGGAAAGGATTAGAGTGAAAGGTTTGGGTTCAGAAACTCAAGGACCACGTTACTTAGGAGTAGGATCAAAGTCATCAAAGTTGCAACTTAGGAAATAAGGTTGCCACCTTGCACAGAATCTTTAGAAGCGGGGAATACAAGAACAAGGTTTGATTTAAAGGGAAGGATCAAGGTAAAAGTTTAGGTTCAACAACTCGAGGACCATGTTGATTAAGAAGAGAAGAAAGGTAAACAGGACTACAACTTAAGAAGTAAGGAATCAAAATGGGGTTTTAGGGAGTTGAAAAGAATTTCCTCACGGAGGGTATCCGATTTAAACTCTAGGATAACGATAACTAGGAAGGGAATTAAGATTCTCAAAGTCACAACTTAGGAAAGATGAGGTCATAACCTTGGACAGAGTCAAATCAAGAGAGGAACAAGAACGAGGTATGAAAGAATTGAAAGGATTTCCCATCGAAGGGTACTAGATTTAGGCTAAAGAATAGCGTAGGTTAAGGAGGAAATCAAGATTTTCAAGATTACAACTTAGAAAAACGAGGTTGTCATCTTATATAGAATCAAATTAAGAAGGAAACGAGAACGACGCTCGAGGAGATAGGAAAGATTTCTTAGAAAGGGGCAAGGGATGATGAAGATCGGTTTCAAGAGGTAAAAGGGTTCACGAATTCTGGCGCAACTTCGGCTTGACGCTGAACACTAAGCTTGTCAAACTGAAGGCTCTCTACCATGACTCAGACACGGCTTACTCTTAGACCTTGCCAGATTTCTTCATAAGCTGATGACACCGCCGCCTTGCACAAGATGGTTTGGTAAAGAACAAGGTTCGAAAGAAAAGGATTACTTGGCAAAAAGGGTGATGGGGTTTGTCCAAAGGAAAGAAGAGATTTACGAGGGTCAAGGGCAATACTCAAACAAGCTAACGCCCGAAGCTAACACGCAGGGAGGCACGAGGACGAAAGAAGGTGCAACAAAAGGGTACAAAACTTACTTCCACGGTTCCCACTTGCATCTGTCTCACAACTGTTGATCTTGCCTTGCCGAGGTTGTTGTTGAGTCCGTTGAAGTCTTCCTCTTAGCCCTGCACTCAAACAACCGGTGACCTTTCTTGCCACAAGCAAAGCACTCTATCGGTTTCCCATGACAGCCAACGCCGGGGTAGTCACTTCCACACTTCTTGCAAACGGAGCGCCTTCCCTTAGCCTTGATCTTCCGGCTTGGTTTGGGAGCCTTACCTCTCTTAGAGTCATCTCTTTGCAGGCTTCTTGTTGATCCAACACTAGTAGCCATCAAACTCCTAACCACAGGTGAAACACTTTCATCAAGCTTCTTCTTACGATTCTCCCGGATTCCTTTCTGAACTTGCTGAACTCGGTAGGGGGTTGGTTGCACAAAGGTAGGCCTCCTTGACATGCGCAGGATAGAACCGCTCACGTAGCTTAACCTTCAGGTCTTCTCAACTGAACTTCGGATCTTGTCTACAGGCTGGCCTTTCAAGCATCCACACAAGACCGCTTCTTGCCCAGGTTAGAACGTAGCTAACTGTTCACTGGTGACTGCTTCTGAAGACTTTGCACGACATCTCGATGGTGCCATCCTCGACTTCTACAGCAACAGCACGATCATGGGAGGAAACTCAAGGCTCGCACCCTTACTTGGTGCCTTAACTAAAGAGAACCAAAACTAAAAGGAAAACAAAGCACAGACAACACAACAGAAAATGATAAGAGAACTCACAACCTCACCGCGCAACCTAGAGTCCTAAGCCTAACACTTAGCTTCTTAAGGTCGCTTAAGGGTCTCAAACCACACTTAGCCACTTAGAAAGTCTAGACTTAACCTTCCTACGCTCAAACCTAGGCTCTGATACCAACTGTAACACCCCCCAAAACATGCTATATAAAAAGCCTTAACACATGCAGATATCACAACAAAACACTAGCACAGCGGAAGATAAAAGGTAATTGGATAAACGAAAATCCAAAACATGGGGTGTCACGCCACGTTTACCAACAACGATAAACGCTACGGCAAAGTCTGCATGGTTCACAACTATCCCAAAACCTCACGAGTCTATCACTACATCGGCGCACAGGCCGTAAAGCAAAGGAATGGTACTATACTATCGGGCACTAGACATCGCGCTCGTCTAGACATCACTTGAAAGAACACAAATAAACATGGGACGACGCCCGGTCAGCGAATAATGCTGGTAACCCACCAATACATGTTAAGTATCATACATAGATAGGATATATATACAAAAATCATTTCGAAACGGGATACATATATAACAGTGTAAAACCAAGAGTAAGCACCAACTCAAGACTCATCACTCTCAAAGATAACACGGGAACACATCCCAAGACCACCAAAGGACAACAACAACTCAAGGATAAAGACACGACAAATGGCAACACATGCCTTTGTGACTACACACGTCACAAGAAGAGAACACACAACCATGGCTACACAAGCCCTCGTGACATCACACGTCACGAGTTGATATGCCTTCCTTATGCCCGGTTCCAACCTTATGCCTACCGCCAACCTTATATCTAGTTCCAACCTTTACCTCCAGGACCCCTGTACACCAAGTCCAACCTTATTCCTCCGAGGAACGTCGTCCCTTCTCCAACAGATCTTCAACAGAACCACCGATTTCATAGTACACGAGGGTACCGATCACACACACTGCAACACATGCCTCTCCCAAAACACGTGAACCTTACACAAAGGTCACAACTCCATAATCGCATCACGGCCACCACGAGGACCGCTGCCGTACCTTGGCGATTAAGGCCTCATAAACCGAAATCGTGCAATCCAGGTACAGCCACACACGCATCACACCTCAACAGGAATCAATCAACGGATCACAACGAAGATATGAAACGTACTCAATCAAGGAGTGGGTCACAGCCCAACAACAACAACGATGAATAACACAAGTCATCATCAACCCAACGGAAGGTACAAACAACACACACACTAGCATTTAGACACCGAACTAGCATGCTTATCGAACGGATAAACCAAAGGTAGTTCCGAGGAACACACAAGACACATCACGATTCAACAAAACACAATGTTGAACACTTAGCACGATTCAAGACACCAAAGTCCTACATGGATACCTACCATATAGTTCTAGACATACGAAACATCAAGAAGACACACAAATAGCTCCACAAAAGAACATCGGAAAGTCAAAAGACCAAATACCGAGTCAAAAGAATCACGGGGAACAAATCCCCAAACATCACCACACATGTACCCGCGGGTAGGCCCACGGGTAAGCCTCTACCTGCGGGTACAGGCTCCCCATCTTGTGTACCCCGCGGGTGGGCGGCGGGTTGGACGCCTACCCGCCGTTCCGCCCGCGGGTACAACCTGTACTACAAATCAACACTTCGCGGATTTTCTTCTCCAAACTCAAATTCAAGTCCAAGACATGCCAAATCTCACCAAATACAACAAAATGACTTGAATCAAAGGAAATGCCAAGCAATGGACACAAGAACCCTAAACACAGGCTCTAGATATGCATTTTCACAAGATCATGCATCAACACTCACATTTCATAGCAAAACACATGTAGAATCCAAGAAATCACATATAGGTAAGCAAAATAGGTTTTGTAGAGCATGGGTTACCTCTTGTAGACTAAAAGACTTCACTTTACACCTAAACAAGCTCCTCACAAGGCTCACTTTCCAAACCCACTTCAAGAACAAACCAAAAGGTCATAAAGATCCTACCTTTAAGAAAAGACATCTAAGATGGAACCAAAAACACAAGATAGGCTTAGATCTTACCCTCCTAGATGCCCAAATAGGTGAAAGGTTGAATCTTGGAAGCAACTCTTGAAGTCTTGGCAAGGTCTCAACTTAGCTTGGAGGAAAAGCTACTCACCTTTCTAGAGAGAAGGTAGAGCTAAATTTTAGAAAGTATAAGGGGTAGAATGAAGATGTCTACTAGGTTAGGTTACAATACTAACACTAGGTGAAAGGTCAAGAATGCCCTTACTAACCTTAGAATGTGTAAGGAACAAGGGAACTCTCTTCAAAGCTCAAGGTACAACTTGACTTTGGAGTTGACTAGTCAAATACTAGTCCTCAAGTATTAAATTTCAGGATTTTAGGAAATAATTCCTTAATAGAAATAGGATTAATTACTCAATTAATCCATGAATTAAATTTGGATTTTTGGGGTGTCATAGTACCCACTACAGGAAGCAAGTGTTGCCGGTCGAGACAAAGGCTCTTCAGGACGCCGTCTCCAAGATCTCGAGCGAAATCCACGAGTACAAGATCTTTCGCTCGAGGGAGTGTTATGATGAAGCCCGACTGCCACCGCCAAGATACGACCTGGAGGAGAAGTACCTGCCCGTGCCTAGCGTGACTATTGCGAGGGCGGCTGCTCGGGTGGAGGCGGAGAACGAAGGTCTAACACTAACTGACCTTCCCCGACCCTAACTCCCCGATCACTTTCCGACCTCAATCTAACCTTCTTGTTTTTGTTTCCAGAAATGGCAGGTTTTGACAAAGACGAAGCGCCCCGAGCCCCCCGCGCCAAAATCATGCTCGGGAAGAAGAAGACAAAGGCCATGCCGGCCGGGGAGCAACAGATCCCGACCGCCCAGCCGATGGGCGCTTCTACAACCGTCACCACGTGTAACACCCCGTGTTACGGCCCTAAAACCAATTAATCATTAACCAATTATCCAAAAGAAAGAATTAAATTATAATAATTAATTAAGAAAAGGCCCACCATAGTCCGTGGGCCCTCACCTTTAAAATCCAGCCCTAACCTAAAAGGAATAGAGTTAGCAACCTATAGTACCTAGACCCAAATTAGGACTATTGGGTATATAAATAGGGAGCATGAAAGGCACCTAGAACCCCCACCACAATAATCTCTCACCACCAAAGGAGCTCCAAGAATTCCCTTAGGAGAAATCAAGAAAGAAGAAAGCTTAAAGAAAGACCCTTCATAGCTGTAACACCCCTGATTTTCAAGACATTTAAAACTTAATAATAAAGGTAACATCTCATTAAATCCCAAAACGTAACATAAGTGTACGGGGTGCTATGCCACACCTGGGCTAGAGAACCCAGGTGCACAGGCTGTCTAACTACTATCCTCTGAAATATAAATGCATAATATGGCACGCAGGCCGAAAGGGAAACTATACTACTTCTACGCTCCAGTTCTAGCGCGCTCCAGTGCTCTAATCCTCTGTGCCTGAAAGCCAAATATATCTGTTCAGCGAGAGATGCTGGTAACCCACTCCAACGCGTTGAAATACAATACATATAGAGATATATATAGATATACGAAAACCATTTTGAGCATGAAGATATATCCTACGAACTCTAGCTTTAAAACCGGGAATGACTCGACAGATAAGGCCAGACACAAGCAACAGTTATAACAGTCATAAGCAGTTCATAACAGATAAGGCAAATAAGGCAAAGCATAAACAATGATCATAACCCAACATGAATAATCCCCAATATAAATCCCATAGACACATTCCCCAAGACACTCATAATCACAACTCGTCCATATCACAACACATAACGCACGTTGTTGGCGCCACAGGACCACTCGCATGCCCATACATGCGGGTCAGCGCATATAGCTCTGACACGGCCCCACAGTACCATGCCCCGTATCGCAACACGGGGAGGCCGATCGCAACCGACCGATGAACCGCAGCTCATCATAATGTTTGATCGCAACCAAACAGTGGACCGCTGCCCAAGAGAGTATGTCATCTGACTGTAGCCAGGAATTCCCATCTGACTACAGCCAGCCTCTGAACCGCAGCTCAGGAAAATGTCATCTGGTTGCAGCCAGGAATTCCCATCTGACTACAACCAGCTTCTGGACCGCAGCCCAGGATACCGTCATCCGACTACAGCTAGGAATTCCCATCTGACCATAGCCGGCTTCTGAACCGCAGCTCAGGATAACCAATCCGATCGCAACCGAATTGGGGTAACACGCACACATAACACATAGCAAGCACATGCAACCCACATTACACATTGGGAAGGGGGATAAAGCGTATAACAACCTTATGCGTGATCCATCACGTACTAAGAATAGTCCTAAGGGGTCATACTTCTTCCACCTAGGTCAACGGGATACCAATTCAACTAGCATGCAATATAATAGACTCATAAACCTACGAACGGTACCCGAAATATCAAACTAGACATAGGCACGACAAACGGGGTCCGTTGGGACACCACGGGGATCGGGGAAACATCAAACGGGGAAGCCGGGGTCCCGAGGGGGGAATTTCCAGCGGGTAGCCGGTGGGTAGGGGTCCACCCGCCGGCTGCCCGCCGGACAATACTGTTCCGGGCAGCGGGTCGCCGGCGGGCAGCTGCCCGCCCGCCGGCTGCCCGCTGCCGGAACAGTGTTCTCGGCCGTGGGTAGGTGGCGGGTCCCCTACCCCCCACCTACCCCCCACTGACTCTTTCATCAACTTTTCGCCCCGGGAACCGTTGTGGAACCCGAAGCCATGCTTAGACACTTTACAACACAATTAACGACAACACGTAGACAATTAACGGATCAATTACGAGAAACGAACGACACATAACCTATCATGCTTTTCTAACTATAATCAACACCCAAACATGCGATTTCCCCACCCGATAATCCAAGAATAAGATCATACGATACAACCTAGGGTTCTAATTACTTTTATATCAACAAGAATACGATTCATCTTCTAATTGCAAGATTCGGTAAGAATAACACACAACATCAAGGATGCCAATTAATCATCAAGAACATCATAATCATCAAGAACAACACATAATCATCAAGGATCCCGAATTTAATCATCAAGAATATCATCATTATCAAGAAACTCCCAATTATCAAGATTATCAAGATTCCCCATGGAATCATCAAATCAACATCAATAATAATCATCATAATTTCGCCATTCACAATAATATGGGGGGAAACCCTAAGGGGAAATCATAGCTATGAAAATAGGTTTTGTTGAGACATGGGTTACCTCTTAGCCTTAATTAATTCCTTGGCTATGAAGGATCTTTCTTTAAGCTTTCTTGCTTTCTTGATTTCTTCTAAGGGAATTCTTGGAGCTCTCCTGGGGGCGATGGGGCGTTTAGGCGTGTGGGAGGGTTCCGGGTGTCTCCTAAGTTCCCTATTTATATATTTAAGATTCCTAATTGGGGCCTGAATGGTATGGGTTTACTAATTCTATTCCTTATAGGACTCAGGGACTTGCTTTAGGGATAAGGGTCCATGTTAATTAAAGCGGATCCTAATCATAATCTGAATAGTAAAAGGTTTACTACCTTTATTCCTAATAGGCTTAAGCCTCTAATTTAGGCAAGGGTCCACGGTTCACGGTGGACCCTAATAATTAATTAAAGGGGAACTTAACATAATTAATCATATTTAATTATTATTAGCGGGATTAATTAAATAATTAATCCAGGATTAAAGGCTGTAACACGGGGTGTTACAATAGCCAAGGAATTAATTAAGGCTAAGAGGTAACCTGTAACACCCCGAAATTTTGAAACTTTTAAGACTTATAAAATAAAGGTAATTCTCATTAAATCCCAAAACATAATATAATAGAGTACGGGGTGCTATGCCACACCTGAGCTAGAGAACTCAGGTGCACAGGCTAACTAACTAATATCCTCAATAATGTAAATACATGAGCATGGAACGCAGGCCGAAAGGGAAACTATCTACTCTACGCTCCAAATCTCTAGCGCGCTCCAGTGTCTACTCCTCTGTGCCTGAAAGCCAAATATATCTGTTCAGCGAGAGATGCTGGTAACCCACTCCAACGCGTTGAAATACAATATAGGTATATATATAGATATAGATATAGGAAAACCATTTTGAAGCAGGAAGATATATACTTAGGAGACTCTAGCTTTAAAACCAGGAATAGACTCAGCAAATAGGGACAAGCACATTAATCAATGATAAACAGTTAAGTAGAGATAACATCATAAGGAATACGCATCTAAGGTCACAGATCACTTTTCAATTCAAACACATCATCATTCATATCACATAATCATCGATGGCGCCACGGGACCAATCGCATGCCCCGAACATGAGGGTTAATGCCTATAGCATTAACACGGCCCCGCAGCACCCTACCTCAGTACCGCAGTACGAGGGGAGTTGATCACAACCAACCCTTGGAGAACCGCTGATGAACTCAACGTCGGACCACGATCCGACACACCGCTGACGCGCCCAGTCGGTGGACCGTGATCCCCTTTACAAGGGGGGACTTACGACCCTACACACCGTTGGTGCGCACAATCGGCGGGCCGTAGCGGATCAAGCCCGACAAACGCTGAGCTAAACTCAGTCGGTGGGCAAAGATCCTCGGAGACTACGGTCCTGCATACCGATATCCCACCACTCGGTGGATCGCAGCCAGTCGTAGCCCTACACACCGCCTGATTACTCAGGTCGGTGGACTACAACCTTCCTCGGCTTGTTGGCCCCATACCGCCTAGCGCATCCCGGTCGATGGGTCATATCACTGAGGCCCATGTGCACCTTCAGTCCTATACATAATCTTTATATACCTGACCGGTCTCTACCAGCCTGGTTAACAGTTGGGATGGTTCTCAACCCATTCAAATGCCCGTATAGTGGACCTCAGTCCTATATCATATCAATATCCCTAAGCGATCTTAACCGGCCTAGTTAACAGTTGGGATGGTTCTCAGCCCATTCAACTGCCTGTATAGCCCAATTGGTCTTAACCAAGTTGGGGTCATGCATCACGTAACACACAATAGCACATAATGACACATTGTTCACATAGGGAAGGGGGAACATATAATTAAGCTTACATGTGATCATTCACATTCTAAGAATAGTTCCTAAGGGCTCATATAACTTCCACCTAGGTCCACGGGTTACCAATTCAACTAGCATGCAATTCCTAAGACTCGTTTAACCTACGAATGGTACCCGAAATTCCAGACTAGATTCAGGCACGACAAACGGGGTCCGTTGGGACACCATGGGGAACGGGTAACAAAAAATGGGGAAGCCAAGGACCCGGGGTGGGGTGTGGACCAGCGGGTAGCCGGTGGGTGGGGGTTACCCGCCGGCTGCCCGTCGGTGGGCGCTGTTTCGGGCTGCGGGTAGCCGGCTGCCCGGTGGCTGCCCGCTGCCGGGCAGCGCCTCTCTGGGCAGCGGGTAGGTGGTGGGTTCCCCCACCCCCACCTACCCCCCACTGACTCATTCATCACAAATTCGTCACGGGATCCTTTGTGGAACCCGAAACCATGCTTAAACACTTTTAAACGCAAATAACGACATCACATAAGCAATTAATGGATTAAAAGCAATAATCATGTAGGACTTATCTTATTATAACTTCTAAATATAAACAACACCCGAACATGCGAATTCCCACCCAAATATAAATCAAGAACATCCTCAATACAAATTCCCAATCCAACCTAGGGCTCTAATCCCACCCAAATCATCAAGAATATATTTTATTCTTAACATCAAGAAAATATCAAGATTCGTCAAGAATCATCATATCATAATCAAGAACTTCTTTTTAACATCAAGGTCATCAAGATTCCCAAGAAAGCATATAAATCATCTTATCAATCATAATTATCATAGAAGAAATCAATCAAGACACAAGAATATAGAGGGTGGCCAAGGAAAGAGATTATAGCGAAGAAAATAGGTTTTGTTGAGACATGGGTTACCTCTTAGCCTTAATTAATTTCCTTGGCTATGAAGGGTCTTTCTTTAAGATTTCTCCTTTCTTGATTTCTACTACGGGAGTTCTTGGAACTTTCTTGTGTGGTGAGGAATTATTTGTGGTGTGTGTTCTAGGTGCCTTCTATGTCCCTATTTATATAATTAAGAGTCCTAATTATGGTCTAAGTGGCATGGGTTTACTAATTCTATTCCTTATAGGACTAAGGGGTTGGCTTTAGGGATAAGGGCCCATGGACCATGGTGGACCATATTAATTAATTAAAGAGAATCCTAACCATAATCTGAATAGTAAAGGTATACTTTCTTTATTCCTAATAGGCTTATGACTCTAGTTTAGGCAAAGGTCCATGATCCGTGGTGGACCACGTTAATTAATTAAAGGGATTTCTAATCAAATTAAATTCTTTTTAATTATTATTAATGGAATTAATAAATAATTAATTCAGGATTAAGGGCCGTAACACAGGGTGTTACACTCTCCCCCCTTACAAGAAGCTTCGTCCCCGAAGCTTAGAAATCATTTTGGGGTAAAGAGCCCGAATTAGTATAGTAGTTCATAAGGAAAGTATTATATGGAAAATATATACACATACACATATAAATTCACTGGGTTTGAGCCTAACTAAAATGCATCAAATAACAAGGTCATGAATATGCAACATACAATATGTAAGTTTTACGGGTGACTAATACATAACATAGGAGTCTTACACATGGCATGTTCTTTAATTAATTATTTTATAATGATTTAACATATAGGATCGCAAGTTGTGTTGATCATGTAATTATTTATGTACCTAAATGAGAGGAAAATATTATGTGGTGCAGATTCGGATAGTCACATAATTATTATAAAGTATATATGCACATATATCAACACAGGCGAACCTCATTTACGAATGGATGCAGGTGTTTAATTATGTAGTGTAGCATGTTGTGATCCTAGATGCCATATATGTCGGACCTATGCCTAATCTTTGTGCTTTAGCAGTTATACCAAATATTCACAGTTACAAAATAACAAGCCTAACATGTATGATAATTAGCTATTTATGTTATATGCGAAACCTGCAAGTTGGCATGCCTATATGTGTTCAATCGTAATTATGCTAAATATGCAATTTCTTAAGTCTATAGGCATAGAGTGTGAAGGCATGTGGGCCTATTTCAAGTCTTAAATAATCGCTAGTCCCATGGAATCACAAAGCACATATATGTATTATTCCACATGTTAGTCTAGTGCATGATTTAACAATTAAATTTACGTGCTTAATATCATTGCATAACCAAACTTTTGTCATATAAATTCAGGAGGGTCGTAAATCATATAACAATATTATTCAAATAGTGAAATTTAGATTCTGAGGAAAAGATTGTAAGTAGTTAGGAGGAAGGCTCTTGCTTTTTATGGGGTAAATAAATTCTGGGGAGACAATAGAATTAGGATCTTTATTTTGTACATCATGGGTAACGGTGGGTGATCACATAACAAGTATTGACACTTATATGCAGATTGCTTGTAATCAATAATATTGTATATATGTATAGTGGGACGCCTTATAACATACTGTTTTTGTCTAACGTGGTTTGTATATATACATGAATGCGTGTAAGTGTGTATTTTACATAAACATGTGATCTATGTGATTTGACATGTAATGCACAATGTAAATTTCAACCTATAGTTTGGACCATGCAATTTGCATACAAATATTTTAGAAATTACGAGTAAGATAGCCTAGGTTCACAAGTACTAGAGGTTCTATCTTGAGAATTTAATCGCACAAGCACTTAGGAAAATTAGTTTTATCTTGGTGGTAATTAGATTTTAGGTAGGCATAAATCTTACCTCTAGAAGCCCGGGATACCTAAATAACTTTAGAGTTGAAGACCCTTGGTTGCTAATTCCTAAATCAATTGATGACCTGATGATGAGACTAAAGTTTTTAATTATTTAGGGAAGGTAGGAGTGTTAACAGGGAGGTCATGCGAGGGGGAAAAGTAGAATTAGGGCTACCCCAGGATATGTGTATATATATGTATATATTTAATAGTGATGTAATTTGTACGGAATGATATTTCAGGGTTAGGATATGCTAAGGGCAAGCTTATAGGTGTGCGTAAGATTATTGTAGCTAGGGTGCACGTGTATGGTTTGGGGGCTAGGGATTTATTGTATATAATGTAACAATTTATATGAATACGTATGAATAGGGGAAGATGTTCTATAGGCTCACAAGTTTATACACATATATATAGATTTAAGCGTATAGGGACGAACCGTACATGACGCAACCATTTTTAAGATTAGGCAAGGTGATTTAGGATTAGGGTGCAATAAAAATGAAAATAATAATAATAATAATAATAATAATAATAATAATAATAATAATAATAATAATAATAATAATAATAATAATAATAATAATAATAATAATAATAATAATAATAATAATAGTAACAATAATAACAATAATAACAATAATAACAATAATAAAAATAATAATAAAAATAATAATAATAATAATAATAATAATAATAATAATAATAATAATAATAATAATAATAATAATAATAATAATTTGGTGTAAGTGTAGCATATGAATGTAATTGGGGTTTACTACATATTTTGGATATATATATATATATGATAGGAGTTTTAGGGGAATATATCTAGAATAGTAGTGATGTACCTATTTTTGTATAAATGTTTGTTTAGGGGGGTCCTTATCTTAGTGGTAAAGGGTCCTAAACAAGGTATGGGAAGCTCGTGGTCTATTATGCAACATGGACCAAGGTCTAGAGGGATAGTTTTAGGATAGTTTGGGGGCGCAATATATTTTTCCAAGGATAATTTCTAGATGACCACTTGTTTTAGGTTTCTACCGGTCTCACTCAGATTGAATTTCGGGTCGAAACTTAATACACAATGTATCCGAGGGTTTAGATTTCTAGAAATAGGATCAGTCCCTATAGTTTCTATGTGACATATAAACAAATCAATTAGGAAGATAATTCGATTTTCATGTTCAAGCATTAGATTGTTATTTATACGTTTAAACACATAGGAAGTATCAAGGGAGACACACAAAGGCACAATGGGTCAATAAAAATGAGAAGTCAAGAAAACATACCGGACCAGTGGGCGGTCGACCGCCTGTCAAGTCCCCACTGGAATGTGGCAGCGGGCACGTGGTGGGTGGTCGACCTCCTGCCAAGGCCCCACTGGAACGTGACTGTGAAGGAGGAATCACTTCGGAAAAAGCCCCGAGAATGCACAATTATAAGTTTCAAGGAATTCCATACTTATGTGAACAATGAAAGGGGTATGGAAAACTCAAGGGATCACTTTATTATAATACTAATGAGGAATATGGGAGACTTCAACTAGATATCATAAGGATCCTACGCCTCATTCTTCCCCTTCTTAATTAAAGCTATGTTCCCCAGAATTTCCCTCCATGCAACTCATGTAAGTACTTATCGGGTTATTAGTGAGTTAACTATATTGGTCGATTATGATTAGGACAAGTGAGCTCTTATAGGCCGAATAAAATTACTAAAAAAATACTTTATCAAGTAATAGATATCCAAATAACGCATGTTTGATCAAATAGTTAAGCAATAGTATGCAGTTCCTAACTTGGTCTAAAAATCAATTAGGAACATATGCTTATGCAAATGAACAAGTATGGTAATCAAAGAGTGATAAGCAACAAAGTAGGTAAAAGCATGCAAGGACATCACAAATTTCTAGGGTAAGTATGTGGAATGAAGAGTTAATGTGTTGTACCCTTACCTTGATGTGATAAGCGAAGGGGGAAATTCTTTAAATTAGTGAGGGATAAAGTGAGGGGAGGTTATGTGATGATAGGTAGGCTCACAATCTCACTGCGCGTCCTAAGATTCCTAAATCCTATGTTTCTAAATACCTAGAGTTCAAGCCTAATGTCCTAAAGTCTGGTCTTACGAGTCTTATCCTAGGGTCAAACTTAGGCACTGATACCAACTGTAACACCCCGAAATTTTGAAACTTTTAAGACTTATAAAATAAAGGTAAATTCTCATTAAATCCCAAAAGATAATATAATAGAGTACGGGGTGCTATGCCACACCTGAGCTAGAGAACTCAGGTGCACAGGCTAACTAACTAATATCCTCAATAAAGTAAATACATGAGCATGTCACGCAGGCCGAAAGGGAAACTATCTACTCTACGCTCCAAATCTTTAGCGCGCTCCAGTGTCTACTCCTCTGTGCCTGAAAGCCAAATATATCTGTTCAGCGAGAGATGCTGGTAACCCACTCCAACGCGTTGAAATACAATATAGGTATATATATAGATATAGATATAGGAAAACCATTTTGAAGCAGGAAGATATATACTTAGGAGACTCTAGCTTTAAAACCGGGAATAGACTCAGCAAATAGGGACAAGCACATTAATCAATGATAAACGGTTAAGTAGAGATAACATCATAAGGAATACGCATCTAAGGTCACAGATCACTTTTCAATTCAAACACATAATCATTCAATCATCATTCATATCACATAATCATCGATGGCGCCACGGGACCAATCGCATGCCCCGAACATGAGGGTTAATGCTTATAGCATTAACACGGCCCCGCAGCACCCTACCTCAGTACCGCAGTACGAAGGGAGTTGATCACAACCAACCCTTGGAAAACCGCTGACGAACTCAACGTCGGACCACGATCCGACACACTGCTGACGCGCCCAGTCGGTGGACCGTGATCCCCTTTACAAGGGGGGACTTACGACCCTACACACCGTTGGTGCGCACAATCGGCGGGCCGTAGTGGATCAAGCCCGACACACCGCTGAGCTAAACTCAGTCGGTGGGCAAAGATCCTCGGAGACTACGGTCCTGCATACCGATGTCCCACCACTCGGTGGATCGCAGCCAGTCGTAGCCTTACACACCGCCTGATTACTCAGGTCGGTGGACTACAACCTTCCTCGGCTTGTTGGCCCCATACCGCCTAGCGCATCCCGGTCGGTGGGTCATATCACCTAGGCCCATGTGGACCTTCAGTCGTATACATAATCTTTATATACCTGACCGGTCTCTACCAGCCTGGTTAACAGTTGGGATGGTTCTCAACCCATTCAACTGCCCGTATAGTGGACCTCAGTCCTATATCATATCAATATCCCTGACCGATCTTAACCGGCCTAGTTAACAGTTGGGATGGTTCTTAGCCCATTCAACTGCCTGTATATCCCAATTGGTCTTAACCAAGTTGGGGTCATGCATCACGTAACACACAATAGCACATAATGACACATTGTTCACATAGGGAAGGGGGAACATATAATTAAGCTTACATGTGATCATTCACATTCTAAGAATAGTTCCTAAGGGCTCATATAACTTCCACCTAGGTCCACGGGTTACCAATTCAACTAGCATGCAATTCCTAAGACTCGTTTAACCTACGAATGGTACCCGAAATTCCAGACTAGACTCAGGCACGACAAACGGGGTCCGTTGGGACACCATGGGGAACGGGGAACATCAAACGGGGAAGTCGGGGACCCGGGGTGGGGAGTGGACCAGCGGGTAGCCGGTGGGTGGGGGTCACCCGCCGGCTGCCCGCCGGTGGGCGCTGTTTCAGGCAGCGGGTATCCGGCGGGTAGCCAGCTGCCCGGTGGCTGCCCACTGCCGGGCAGCGCCTCTTTGGGCAGCGGGTAGGTGGTGGGTTCCCCCACCCCCACCTACCCCCCACTGACTCATTCATCACAAATTCGTCCCGGGATCCTTTGTGGAACCCGAAACCATACTTAGACACTTTTAAACGCAAAATAACGACATCACATAAGCAATTAATGGATCAAAAGCAATAATCATGTAGGACTTATCCTATTATGACTTCTAAATATAAACAACCCCCGAACATGCGAATTCCCACCCAAATATAAATCAAGAACATCCTCAATACAAATTCCGAATCCAATCTAGGGCTCTAATCCCACCCAAATCATCAAGAATATATTTTATTCTTAACATCAAGAAAATATCAAGAATCATCATATCATAATCAAGAACTTCTTTTTAACATCAAGGTCATCAAGATTCCCAAGAAAGCATATAAATCATCTTATGAATCATAATTATCATAGAAGAAATCAATCAAGACACAAGAATATAGAGGGAGGCCAAGGAAAGAGATTATAGCGAAGAAAATAGGTTTTGTTGAGACATGGGTTACCTCTTAGCCTTAATTAATTTCCTTGGCTATGAAGGGTCTTTCTTTAAGATTTCTCCTTTCTTGATTTCTACTACGGGAGTTCTTGGAACTTTCTTGTGTGGTGAGGGATTATTTGTGGTGTGTGTTCTAGGTGCCTTCTATGTCCCTATTTATATAATTAAGAGTCCTAATTATGGTCTAAGTGGCATGGGTTTACTAATTCTATTCCTTATAGGACTAAGGGGTTGGCTTTAGGGATAAGGGCCCATGGACCATGGTGGACCATATTAATTAATTAAAGAGAATCCTAACCATAATCTGAATAGTAAAGGTATACTTTCTTTATTCGTAATAGGCTTATGACTCTAGTTTAGGCAAAGGTCCATGATCCGTGGTGGACCACGTTAATTAATTAAAGGGATTTCTAATCAAATTAAATTCTTTTTAATTATTATTAATGGAATTAATAAATAATTAATTCGGGATTAAGGGCCGTAACACGGGGTGTTACATAACCCATGTCTCAACAAAACCTATTTTCATAGCTATGATTCTCCTCTTAGGATTTCTCCCATATTCTTGTGTGTTGATGATTCGTTATAATGATATTGATAATTGGTGTTATGATTCCATGGGTGATCTTGATGATAAGAGGTTCTTGATGATTATGTGCTGTTCTTGATATTCTTGATGATTATATGATGCTCTTGATGTTTATGTGATATTCCTACCAAATCTTGATATTAGAAGATGAATTGTGTTCTTGTTGATTTAAAAGTAATTAGAACCCTAGGTTGTATCGTGGAACTCATATGGTATTGTTCTTGGTATATTGGGTGGGAATTCATATGTTTGGGTGTTGATTATGTTTAGAAAAGCATGATAGGTTATGTGCCGTATGTTTCTTGATTTTGATCCGTTAATTGTCTACGTGTGTTATCAATTGCGTTTAAAAGTGTCTGAGCATGGTTTCGGGTTCCACAAAGGTTCCCGGGACGTTTTTTGTGATAAAAAAGTCAGTGGGGGGTAGGGGACCCGCCACCTACCTGCGGCCGTTATTGGCGTCGCCGGCAGCGGGCAACTGCCCGCCGGTCACCCGCTGCCCAGAATCATGGTCACCGGCGGGTGAACTCTTACCCACCGGCTACCCGCTGGGAAAATACCCAAATTGGGATTTCGCCTTCCCCGTTTGATGTTCCCCCGACCCCCGTGGTGTCCCAACGGACTCCGTCTATCGTACCTATGTCTACTTTGATATTTCGGGTACCGTTCGTAGGTGGTATTTGTCTTATATATTGCATGCTAGTCGAATTGGTATCCCGTTGACCTAGGTGAAAGAAGTATGAACCCCTTAGGATTATTCTTAGTATGTGAAGGATCACGCATAGGTTTTGTTATACGTTTTCTCCCCCTTCCCAATGTGTTAATGTGGGCTGCATGTGCTTGCTATGTGTTATGTGTGCATGATACCCCAATTTGGTTGCGATCAAATTGGTTATACGGGCAGTTGGATGGGTTGAGAACCATACTGACTGTTAACCAGGCTGGTTGCGATCGGTCAGGTATATAAATATTATATAGGGCTGCGGTCCACCGTTGGGTTGCGATCAAACGTTTCTACATGAGCTGCGGTTCATATTTCCTGGCAGCGGTCAGATGACATACTCTTGGGTTGCGGTCCACTGTTTGGTTGCGATGAAACTATGATGAGCTGCGGTTCATCGGTCAGTTGCGATCGACCCCTCCGTGTTGCGATACGGGGCAGGGTGCTGTGGGGCCGTGTCAGAGCTATATGCGCTGACCCTCATGTATGGGCATGCGATTGGTCCTGTGGCGCCAACAAAGTGTGCTTGTGAGATGAGATGTGGATGAGTTGTTGTTATGAGTGTCTTGGGACGTGACTTTGGGGTTCGTGACGGGAATCGTATATGTTGGGTTATTGATATTAACTGTGCTTATCTTTATCTGCCTTGCCTGTTTCCCTATGCTCATGAATTGTATATGCTTGATTATGTCCGTTGTCTGTGCTAAGCTCTATCTGTTGAGTCTATTCCCTGTTTTGAAAACTAGAGTCTCTTAGGATATATCTTCATGCTTTGAAATGGTTTTTCGTATAACTATGTATATATCTATATGTATTGTATTTCAACGCGTTGGAGTGGGTTACCAGCATCTCTCGCTGAACAGATATATTTGGCTTTCAGGCACAGAAGAGTAGACACTGGAGCGCGCTAGAACCTTGAAGCGTAGAAGTAGTTAATTTCCCTTCCGGCATGCGTGCCATGATTATGCATTTACATTATTGAGGATAATAGTTAGTTAGCCTGTGCACCTAAGTTGTCTAGCTCAGGTGTGGCATAGCACCCCGCACTCTTTGTATTATGTTTCGGGAATTAATGAGATTTCACCTTTATGTTATAAGTCTTAAAAGTTTTAAAATTTCGGGGTGTTACAGTTGGTATCAGAGCCTAAGTTTGACCCTAGGATAAGACTCTTAAGACCGGACTTTAGGACATTAAGCTTAAACTCTAGGTACTTAGTGACATAGGATCTAGGAATCTTAGGACGCGCGGTGAGATTGTGAAACCTACACATAACCTCCCCTCACTTTATCATCTCTCTAACTTTAAGAAACTCCCCCTTCACTTATTACATCAAGGTAAGGACGCAAAATAACATCGACCTATGAACACCAGGATGACACCGAAACTCCCCACTCAGGAATTCCTGACTCAGAATCTGCAACGCCTGGCCCAAATTGCCCAGGCACTGAGTACTACCGTTCCCCAACCTTTACCAACAAACGAGAACTTGGAAATCCACCACCAAGTCTCGGCACACCAACCATCCACCTTCTCAGGAAACGAAGACCCCACGACCCTCGAAGAATGGATCGGGACTTTTGACAAGATATTCAGGGCAATAAAATGCCCAGGAAACCACCAAGTAGGGATAGCCTCCTTCTACTTCAGACACGAGGCCGACGCCTGGTGGGCTCATGAGAAACCCATTACGAACAAAGCCCCGAGTTCAACTGGGAAACCCTGAAAACGTGGCTGTGAGAACAATTCTATCCCAACCACCTAAAAGCCACCATATACGAAGAGTTCCTCCACCTAAAACAAGGGGCAGCCCCGATCACGGAATACTACCAGCAATTCCGCAGACTAGCTCGCCTCACCCCCGAGCTAGTACCCACCGAGATGGGCAAGGTCAAGAAGTTCATAACAGTCCTTGATCCAGAACACCAGAAAGCCCTGGCCACACAAGAACCGAGAACCCTCGGAGAAGCCTATGCCAAGGCATTCCAACTACAACAAGTAACAAACCAACCCCGGGAGACGCACATGGGATACAAAAGGAAACCCGAGGGAAATCACATGAATCCCAGCCGAGGGCCTAAAAACCCCAGGACCGTCTCGCCTCACAAGGTCACCACGCCAACTACTCAAGGAAGAATCCTTACCCTAAGCAAAGCCAGGATCGGAGACAGCAACATAGTCTCCGGAACCTTCCTAGTACACGCCACCCCCGCCACTATACTATTTGACTCGGGGGCTACCAACTCATTTATAGCAACCCAGTTTGCCACTCAACTCGGCCTTAACACTAGCACCAAGGTCCGACTCCAGGTCAAGGTGGCCTCTGGCGAAATCATAAAATGCGACCGCATGTACGAAAACGTGATGATCACTATCCAAGGAGTGGAATTTCCCAGCAACTTAATACAATTCAGACTGGATGGGGTACAAGTGATCTTGGGCATGGACTGGCTAGGGAAATTCCACGCACAAATCCTATGTGGAGAACAGAAAGTGGTCCTACGCGGACCAAACGGTAAAAGGGTGTCATACCGCGGAACCCGCCAAGACCCAGGGATCAAACTTGTAAACATGATGAAAATAAAGAAATACCTAAACCAAGGAAGCAAGGTCTTCCTATGCTCGGTCGAGGACCTCAACACCAAAACACCCGAACCACAAACCATTCCAGTGGTAAACGAATTCGCCGACGTCTTCCCAGACGAAATCCCCGGGGCACCCCCAGCCAGGGAAGTCGAGTTCACTATAGACCTCGTACCTGGCGCTGCCCCGATCTCTAAACCACCCTACAGGCTAGCACCAAAAGAAATGAAGGAACTGAAAACGCAACTTTAGGAACTGCTAGATAAAGGTTACATCCGCCCCAGCACCTCCCCATGGGGAACACCAGTACTATTCGTTAAAAAGAAAGATGGGAGCATGCGCCTGTGCATCGACTACAGGGAACTTAACCAAGTCACAATAAAGAATAGGTACCCCATTCCCCGGATCGATGACTTGTTCGACCAACTTAAGGGGGCAGGGGTATTCTCGAAAATTGACGTAAGATCCGGATATCACCAAATACAAGTGGCCAAACCAGACATCTAGAAAACGGCCTTCTGGACACGATATGGCCACTACGAATTTACAATAATGCCCTTTGGACTCACCAACGCACCCGCCATATTCATGGACCTCATGAATCGAGTATTCCGACCCCACCTGGATGACTTCGTCATTGTATTCATTGACGACATCCTAGTCTATTCTCGAAACAAGGAAGAACATGAGAAGCACCTCCGCATAACCTTGCAAACTCTAAGAGAACACCAACTGTACGCCAAATTCTCCAAATGCGAATTCTGGCAAGACAGCGTGGCCTTCCTGGGCCACGTAATAACCAAAGAGGGAATTAAGGTGGACCCCGCCAAGGTCCGCGCCGTTAGAGAGTGGACCACGCCAAGCTCACTTTCAGAAGTCCGAAGTTTCCTAGGCTTGGCCGGCTACTACAGGAGATTTGTACCCGACTTTACTAAGATAGCTCAGCCTCTCATCAAACTCATGAAAAAAGAGACCCCCTTCCGATGGGACGACCACTGCGTCATGGCCTTTCAGGAATTAAAAGATAAGCTATCCACGGCACCCGTGCTAGCCATCCCCTCCGGGGTGGAAGGATTCGAGGTCTTCAGTGACGCGTCCAAAAAGGGGTTGGGGTGTGTGCTAATGAAACACGGCAAGGTAATAGCATAGGCATTCAGGCAACTCAAAACCCACGAAGAAAATTACCCCACCCACAACCTCGAGCTGGTCGCTATCGTATTCGCACTAAAAATTTGGAGGCACTACCTATACGGAGTGCAATGCAAGATTTACACGGACCATAAGAGCCTAAAGTACATCTTCACCCAAAAAGACCTAAACATGAGACAACGAAGGTGGCTGGAACTCATAAAAGACTACGACCTAGAAATCCAGTACCACGAGGGGAAAGCTAACATTGTGGCGGACGCCTTAAGCAGGTAGGCTAACTACTCCCTCAACGCCACCTGGATCCTACCCGACCAGCTGTACAAAGACTTCCAGAAACTGAACTTGGAAATAATCGAGCAAAATCATACCCACCCCGAGATCCACTTATTCAACACGCAAATCATACCCACACTGTTTGAAGAAATCAAAATCGGACAACAGCAGGATCCGGAACTAGGTAAAATCCGTCTCGACCTAACCAAGGGGAAGGAAGGACCCTTCAAAATACACGAAGATGGCAGTCTCCGTTACCAAGGTAGGTGGTGCGTGCCCTCAACGCATCCCCACTTGAAACAACAAATCTTAGAGGAAGGCCACAACTCCCCATACTCAGTTCATCCAGGGGGTGACAAACTATACCAAGATGTGAAAAAGTCATTTTGGTGACCCAACATGAAAAAGGAAATCGCGGACTTCGTGGCCAAATGCCTGAACTGCCAAAGGGTGAAAGCCGAACAATGCAAACCCAAGGGGCTCGTGCAACCCCTTGAGATACCACAAGGAAAATGGGATTCCATATCCATGGACTTCGTCGGAGGGCTACCCCCAACAAAAACCGGCAAGGATAAAATTTGGGTTATAGTGGACCGACTAACCAAAATAGCGCGATTCATCGCCATGAAGGAAACATGGACAATGACGCAACTGGCCCAAGCCTACCTAAACCGAGTGGTAAAGTACCACGGAATCCCCCGAAACATTGTGTCTGATAGAGACTCCAGGTTCCTCTCACAATTCTGGACATCACTGCAATCGGCCTTGGGGACACAACTAAAACTAAGCACTGCTTTCCACCCCACCACTGACGGCCAAACCAAGAGAACCATTCAGACTCTCGATGACATGCTAAGAGCCTGTGCGTTAGACTTTCAAGGGACATGGGAAGAACACCTAGATCTCATTGAATTCTCATACAACAACAGCTACCACTCAAGCATTCGCATGGCACCCTACGAAGCCCTATACGGAAAAAAATGTAGAACCCCCTTATGTTGGGAAGACTTGGTCGAACCAATGACACTAGGGCCCCAATACCTACAGGACACCTTAACCAAAGTCAAGCACATCCAAGAAAGGATGAAGGCGGCCCAGGACCGCCAGAAATCCTACGCCGACCTAAAGAGAAAACAAGCCGAATTCAACCCCGGAGACAAGGTCTGGTTGAGAATCTCACCCACACGAGGGGTAATGAGATTTGGCAGGAAAGGAAAACTCAGCCCCCGATTTATTGGCCCCTACGAAATCGTGGAGAGAGTCGGGAACCTGGCCTACCGCCTCGCTTTACCCATGGAACTAGAACGGGTACACAACGTATTCCACATATCCCAGCTAAAGAAGTACGTGCATGACCCAAGCCACGTACTACAACCCGAGGCCGTGGACCTCGACGAGTCACTAGTATACGAAGAAAGACCCGTAAGAATCCTGGACACCAAGACAAGAACCACCCGACGTCGAGCCATAGAAATGGTCAACCCGTAAGATGCTCTTGATGTTTATGTGATATTCCTACCAAATCTTGATATTAGAAGATGAATTGTGTTCTTGTTGATTTAAAAGTAATTAGAACCCTAGGTTGTATCGTGGAACTCGTATGGTATTGTTCTTGGTATATTGGGTGGGAATTCGTATGATTGGGTGTTGATTATGTTTAGAAAAGCATGATAGGTTATGTGCCGTATGTTTCTTGATTTTGATCCGTTAATTGTCTACGTGTGTTATCAATTGCGTATAAAAGTGTCTGAGCATGGTTTCGGGTTCCACAAAGGTTCCCGGGACGTTTTTTTTGATAAAAGAGTCAGTGGGGGGTAGGTGGGGGTAGGGGACCCGCCACCTACCTGCGGCCGTTATTGGCGTCGCCGGCAGCGGGCAGCCGGCGGGCGGGCAGTTGCCCGCCGGGCACCCGCTGCCCAGAATCATCGTCGCCGGTGGGCAGCCGGCGGGTGAACTCTCACCCACCGGCTGCCCGCTGGAAAAATACCCAATTTGGGATTTCGCCTTCCCCGTTTGATGTTCCCCCGACCCCCGTGGTGTCCCAACGGACTCCGTCTATCGTGCCTATGTCTAGTTTGATATTTCGGGTACCGTTCGTAGGTGGTATGAGTCTTATATATTGCATGCTAGTCGAATTGGTATCCCGTTGACCTAGGTGAAAGAAGTATGAACCCCTTAGGATTATTCTTAGTATGTGAAGGATCACGCATAGGTTTTGTTATACGTTTTCGCCCCCTTCCCAATGTGTTAATGTGGGCTGCATGTGCTTGCTATGTGTTATGTGTGCATGATACCCCAATTTGGTTGCGATAAAATTGGTTATACGGGGAGTTGGATGGGTTGAGAACCATACTGACTGTTAACCAGGCCGGTTGCAATCGGTCAGGTATATAAATATTATATAGGGCTGCGGTCCACCGTTTGGTTGCGATCAAACGTTTCTACATGAGCTGCGGTTCATATTTCCTGGCTGCGGTCAGATGACATACTCTTGGGCTGCGGTCCACTATTTGGTTGCGATCAAACTATGATGAGCCGCGGTTCATCGGTCGGTTGAGATCGACCCCTCCGTGTTGCGATACGGGGTAGGGTGCTGCGGGGCCGTGTCAGAGCTATATGCGCTGACCCTCATGTATGGGCATGCGATTGGTCCTGTGGCGCCAACAAAGTGTGCTTGTGAGATGAGATGTGGATGAGTTGTTGTTATGAGTGTCTTGGGACGTGACTTTGGGATTCGTGACGGGAATCGTATATGTCGGGTTATGGATATTAACTGTGCTTATCTTTATCTGCCTTGCCTGTTTCCCTATGCTCATGAATTGTATATGTTTGATTATGTCCGTTGTCTGTGCTAAGCTCTATCTGTTGAGTCTATTCCCTGTTTTGAAAACTAGAGTCTCTTAGGATATATCTCCATGCTTCGAAATGGTTTTTCGTATAACTATGAATATATCTATATGTATTGTATTTCAACGCGTTGGAGTGGGTTACCAGCATCTCTCGCTGAACAGATATATTTGGCTTTCAGGCACAGAAGAGTAGACACTGGAGCGCGCTAGAACCTTGAAGCGTAGAAGTAGTTAATTTCCCTTCCGGCCTGCGTGCCATGATTATGAATTTACATTATTGAGGATAATAGTTAGTTAGCCTGTGCACCTGAGTTCTCTAGCTCAGGTGTGGCATAGCACCCCGCACTCTTTGTATTATGTTTCGGGAATTAATGAGATTTCACCTTTATGTTATAAGTCTTAAAAGTTTTAAAATTTCGGGGTGTTACACCACGGCCGAAGACTACATGGTCGACGCCTCGGACGTCCTTGTCTCCCGGTTAACTGCCCCTAAGGGCAAGGAAAAGGCGTCCGATAAGGGGACGGAAGAGAGCGGCGCGCTGAAACGCCGAAGAAACCAGCGCTGTAACACCCGGTGTTACGGCCCATGAACCAATTAACTATTTACCCGGAAAAGAAGAAATAAATCTCATTAACTAATTAATTAAGAAAGGCCGACCATAGTCCATGGGCCCTTATCCCTAAACCCAATCCCCTAGTCCTAGAAGGAATAGAACTAACCCTAATTAGGGACTCTTAGGTATATAAATAGGTGGCATAGGAGGCACCTAGAACCCACACCACAATAATCTCTCACCACACAAGAAGTTCCAAGAATCCCCCTAGGAGAAATCAAGAAGGAAGGAATCTTAAAGAAAGACCCTTCATAGCCAAGGAAATTAATTAAGGCTAAGAGGTAACCCATGTCTCAACAAAACCTATTTTCCTTGCTATAATTATCTTCTTTGGCCTCCTCTCTATACTTGTGTCTTGACGAATCGTTTATGATATTGATAATGAGTTCTTGATAATTGTGAGATGATTTTATGTGTGATCTTGATGTTCTTGATGATGATAAGAGGTTCTTGATGATTATATGATGTTCTTGATGAATCTTGATGTTTTGGTAATTAAAAGATGAACTATGATTTTATTGATTTGAATATGATTAGAGCCCTAAGTTAAAATTAGGAATTTCGTATTGTGTTGTTCTTGATATAATTGGGTGGAATTTCGCATGTTCGGGTGTCGATTATGTTTAGAAGTCATGATAGGATATGTGCTATATGATTCTTGCTTTCGATCCGTTAATTGTCTACGTGGTGTCATCAATTGCGTTTAAAAGTGTCTAAGCATGGTTTCGGGTCCCACAACGGATCCCGGGACGTTTATTTTGATAAAGAGTCTGTGGGGGGTAGGTGGGGGTAGGGGGACCCGCCACCTACCCGCTGCCCGAGAAAGACGTCGCCGGCAGCGGGCAGCCGGCGGGCAGGCGACTGCCCGCCGGGCACCCGCTGCCCGAAACCTGACGCCGGCGGGTGGTCCACCACCCACCGGCTACCCGCTGGAAATTGTCCCAACTCGGGACTCCGGCTTCCCCGTTTGATGTTTCCCCGACCCTCGTGGTGTCCCAACGGACCCCGTTTATCATGCCTAAAGTTTAGTTTGATGTTTCGGGTACCATTCGTAGGATAAACGAGTCTTATATATGTATATATGTTGGATACTAGTGGAATTGGTATCCCGTTGGCCTAGGTGAAAGAAGTATGAACCCCTTAGGACTATTCCTAGTTGTGGATGACCACGCATAGGTTTCCTTATACGTTTTCTCCCCTTTCCCAATGTGCTAATATGAGTTGCATGTGCTTGCTACGTGTTATGTGTGCATGATACCCCAATTTGGTTGCGATCAAATTGGTTATTCCTGAGCTGCGGTTCAGAAGCTGGCTGCGGTCAGAATTACACTCTCGGGCTGCGATCCACCATTTTGTTGCGATCAAACGTATTACATGAGCTGCGGTTCATATTCCTGGCTGCGGTCAGATGATCACTTTCGGGTTGCGGTCCACTGTTTGGTTGCGATTAAACGTTTTACATGAGCTGCGGTTCATATTCCTGGCTGCGGTCAGATGACTACTCTTGGGCTGCGGTCCACTGTTTGGTTGCGATCAAACATTATGATGAGCTGCGGTTCATCGGTCGGTTGCGATCGACCCCTTCGTATTGCGATACGAGGCAGGGTGCTGCGGGGCCGTGTCAGAGCTATATGCGCTGACCCTCATGTATGGGCATGCGATTGGTCCTGTGGCGCCACCAATGTGTGCTTGTGTGTGATGAGATACGAATTGGGATGATGATATGAATGAGATGCAGTGAATCTGTGACCATAGGATATATGCTAGTATCTCTATATGCTTGATTATAACTGTTGAATGTGTTTATCCCTATCTGTCGAGTCTATTCTTGGTTTTAAAACTAGTGTCTCCTAAGTATATATCTTCCTGCTTCAAAATGATTTTCGTATATCTATATATATCTATCTATAATGTATTTCAACGCGTTGGAGTGGGTTACCAGCATCGCTCGCTGAACAGATATATTTGGCTTTCAGGCATAGAGAAGTAGACACTGGAGCGCGCTAGAGATTTGGAGCGTAGAGTAGATAGTTCCCCTTTCGGCCTGCGTGCCATGCTTATGTATTTACATTATCGAGGATATTAGTTAGTTAGCCTGTGCACCTGGGTTCTCTAGCCTAGGTTTGGCAAAGCACCCCGAACTCTACTATATTATGTTTTGGGATTTAATGAGAATTTACCTTTATTATATACGTTTCAAAAGTTTTAAAATTTCGGGGTGTTACAGTTGGTATCAGAGCCTAAGTTTGACCCTAGGATAAGACTCTTAAGACCAAGACCTTAGAACAATAGGCTTAAAACACTAGGAAGATTGGACGTAGGGAATCATAGGACGCGCGGTGAGACTGTGAGACCTTACACTTTCCCTCACCCTAACCCACACGTAATTTTAATAAACTCTCTCTACACACATAGCATCAAGGTATGGATGCAAAATAATATCAACCTATGAACCCCAGGATGGCATCAAGGAGGAAACAGACAACGACTCCGAAACTTCCCACACAGGAGTTCTTGACTCAAAATCTACAACGTCTGGCTCAAATTGCCCAGGCACTAAACAATGCAGTCCCCCAACCTTTACCACCAAACAGAAACTTGGAGATCCACCGCCAAGTCTCGGAATACCAACCGCCCACCTTCTCAGGGGACGAAAATCCCACGACCCTCGAAGAATGGATCGGAACCTTTGACAAAATATTCAGGGCAACGGGATGCCCGGAAAGCCACCAAGTAGAGGCGGCCTCCTTCTACTTCAGACACGGGGCCGACGCCTGGTGGGTCCACGAGAAACCCAATTGCAAACAAAGCCCCGGGTTCAATTGGGAAGCCCTAAAGACACGGCTACGAGAACAATTCTACCCCAGTCACCTGAAAGCAACCATGTACGAAGAATTCCTCCATCTAAAACAGGAAGCGACCCCAATCACAGAATACCACCGGCAGTTCCTGAAACTAGCTCGCCTCACCCCTGAACTAGTACCTACAGAAACAATCAAAGTCAAGAGATTCATAAAAGGCCTCAATCCCGAAGACCAGAAGGCCCTAACTATACAAGAACTGAGAACTCTCAAAGAAGCCTATGCCAAGGTACTCCAACTACAACAAATACCAGACGAACCACGAGAAACACACCTGAGACACAAAAGGAAATCTAAAGAGAACCACACGAACTCCCTCCGGGAGCCTAAAGCCGCCAAAACCACCTCGCCCCA
Source organism: Ipomoea nil (assembly GCF_001879475.1). NCBI lineage: Eukaryota > Viridiplantae > Streptophyta > Magnoliopsida > Solanales > Convolvulaceae > Ipomoea > Ipomoea nil. The sequence continues at coordinate 1,081,227 of NW_017616621.1, read as the reverse complement.
CAACAACGTGACACCGGCCACTCAAGGAAGGATCCTTACCATAAGCAAAGCCAAAATCGGAGATAGTAACATAGTCTCTGGAACCTTCCTTATACACACCACCCCCGCCACTGTACTATTTGACTCAGGAGCTACCAACTCATTTATAGCCACCGAATTCGCCGCTCACCTCGGTCTCAGCACCGGCACCAAAGTACAACTCCAGGTCAAGGTGGCATCTGGTGAAATCATAAAATGTGACCGCATTTACAAAAACATAATAATCACCATCGAAGGAGTGGAATTCCCTAGCAACCTAATACAATTCAGACTAGATGGGGTACAAGTGATCTTGGGCATATATTGGTTAAGGAAATTCCAAGCACAAATCCTATGCGGTGAACAAAAAGTGGTCCTACGGGGACCGAACGGCAAGAGGGTATCCTACCACGGAACCCACAAGGATCCAGAAATCAAATTAGTAAACATGATAAAAATGAAGAAATATCTAACCCAAGGGAACGAAGCCTTCCTATGCTCGGTCAAGGACCTCAACACCGAAATAGCCGAACCCCAAACCATTCCAGTGGTAAACGAATTCACCGATGTCTTCCCGGACGAAATCCCCGGAGCACCCCCAACCAGAGAAGTCGAGTTCACAATAGACCTAATACCAGGCGCTGCCCCGATCTCTAAACCACCCTACAGGCTGGCACCAAAGGAAATGAAGGAACTGAAAACACAACTTCAGGAACTACTAGATAAGGGGTACATCCGCCCTAGCACCTCACCATGGGGAGTACCAGTATTATTCGTTAAAAAGAAAGATGGGAGCATGCGCCTGTGCATCGACTACAGGGAACTAAATCAAGTCACGATAAAGAATAAATACCCTCTTCCCCGAATCGACGACCTGTTCGACCAACTTAAAGGAGCCGAGGTGTTCTCGAAAATTGATTTAAGGTTTGGATACCATCAGATAAAAGTGGCCAACCCAGGTATTCAGAAAACGGCCTTTCGAACACGCTACGGTCATTATGAATTCACGGTGATGCCCTTCGGACTCACCAATGCAGCCGCTATATTCATGGACCTCATGAATCGGGTATTCCGACCCCACCTAGATAATTTCGTCATTGTATTCATCAACGACATCCTGGTCTACTCCCAAAACAAGGAGGAACACGAGAGGCACCTCTGCACAACTTTGCAAACCCTACGAGAACACCAACTATACGCCAAGTTCTCCAAATGTGAATTCTGGAAAGACAACGTAGCATTCCTGGGCCACGTAATAACCAAATAAGGGATCAAGGTGGACCCCACCAAAATCCACGCCGTCAAGGAATGGCCCACCCCAAAATCACTTTCGGAGATCAGAAGCTTCCTAGGACTAGCGGGCTATTATAGAAGATTCGTACCCGACTTTACCAAGATAGCCCAGCCTCTCACCAGACTCATGAAAAAGGAAACCCCTTTTCAATGGGACAACAACTACGCCACAGCCTTTCAAGAATTGAAAGAGAAGCTGACCACGGCTCCCGTCCTAGCCCTTCCATCCGGGACGGAAGGATTCGAAGTCTTCAACGACGCCTCTAAAAAGGGGCTGGGATGCGTACTAATGCAAAAAGGCAAGGTAATAGCATACGCATCTAGACAACTCAAAACCCACGAAGAAAATTACCCCACACACGACCTCGAGCTAGCCGCCATCGTGTTCGCTCTAAAAATTTGGAGACATTACCTATACGGAGTACAATGCAAGATTTACACGGATCATAAAAGCCTAAAGTACATCTTCACCCAGAAAGACCTAAACATGCGACAACGAAGGTGGTTGGAACTTATAAAAGATTACGACCTAGACATCCAGTACCATGAAGGCAACGCTAACGTTGTGGCAGATGCCCTAAGTCGAAAGACTAACCACTCCCTCAACACCACCTGGATCCTGCCTGATCAGCTATACAAGGACTTCTAGAAGTTGAATTTGGAGGTAGTAGAGCAAGGACAAACCAATTCTGAGATCCGCCAATTCAATGCCAGAGTCATACCCACGCTATTCGAAGAAATCAAGGCCGGACAACATCAAGATCTAGAACTAAATAAAATTCGAGTCACCCTAACTCAGGAAAAGGCGGACCCTTCGAGATATGGAAGGATGGCAGCCTCCGCTATCAAGGAAGGTGGTGCGTGCCTGTAACACCCCGAAATTTCAAAAACTTTTGAAGACTATATAGCAAAGGTAAATGATCATAAATCCCAAAATGCTTATAAGAATACGTAGTGTTATGCCACACCCGAGCTAGAGAACTCAGGTGCACAAGCTAAATTCTAAAACCTCAATCAGTATCAATACAAAATCATGGCACGCAGGCCGAAAGGGAAAACTATCTAATCTACGCCCCAAGCTTCTAGCGCGCTCCAGTGATCTACTCGCCTGTGCCTGAAAGCCAAATATATCTGTTCAGCGAGAGATGCTGGTAACCCACTCCAACACGTTGAAATACAATACATATAGATATATACATAGTTATACGAAAAACCGTTTCGAAGCATGAAGATATATCCTAAGAGACTCTAGTTTTCAAAACAGGGAATAGACTCAACAGATAGAGCTTAGCACAGACAACAGACATAATCAAGCATATACCATTCATGAGCATAGGGAAACAGGCAAGGCAGATAAAGATAAGCACAGTTAATATCCATAACCCAACATATACGATTCCCGTCACGAATCCCAAAGTCACATCCCAAGACACTCATAACAAAAACTCATCCACATCTCATCCCGGTCAGTATATAAAGATTATGTATAGGACTGAAGGTCCACATGGGCCTCAGTGATATGACCCACCGACCGGGATGCGCCAGCCGGTATGGGGCCAACAAGCCGAGGAAGGTTATAGTCCACCGACCTGAGTAATCAGACGGTGTGTAGGGCTACGACTGGCTGCGACCCACCGAGTGGTGGGACATCGGTATTTAGGACCGTAGTCTCCGAGGATCTTTGCCCACCGACTGAGTTTAGCTCAGCGGTGTGTCGGGCTTGATCCGCTACGACCCGCCGATTGTGCGCATCAACGGTGTGTAGGGTCGTAAGTCCCCCCTTGTAAAGGGGATCGCGGTCCACCGACAGGGCGCGTCAGTAGTGTGTCGGATCGTGGTCCGACGTTGAGTTCGTCAGCGGTTCTCAAAGGGTTGGTTGCGATCAACTCCCCTCGTACTGCGGTACTGAGGTAGGGTGCTGCGGGGCCGTGTTAATGCTATAGGCATTAACCCTCATGTTCGGGGCATGCGATTGGTCCCGTGGCGCCATCAATGATTACGTGATATGAATGATGATTGGATGATGATGTGGATTGGAATTGAGAAATGGCTTGTGACCGTAAATGCGTATTCCTTATGATGTTCTTTCTACTTAACTGCTTATTGTTGTCTGATGTGCTTATCCCTATTTGCCGAGACTATTCCTGGTTTTAAAACTAGTGTCTCTTAAGTATATATCTTCCTGCTTCGAAATGATTTTTGTATATATATATATATATATATATATATATATATATATATATATATACATACATATATATATATATATATATATATTTCAACGCATTGGAGTGGGTTACCAGCATCTCTCGCTGAACAGATATATTTGGCTTTCAGGCACAGAGGAGTAGACACTGGAGCGCGCTAGAGATTTGGAGCGTAGAGTAGATAGTTTCCCTTTCGGCCTGCGTGCCATGCTTATGTATTTACATTATTGATGATATTAGTTAGTTAGCCTGGGCACCTGAGATCTCTAGCTCAGGTGTGGCATAGCACCCCGTACTTTATTATATCATGTTTTGGGATTTAACGAGAATTTACCTTTATTACATAAGTCTTAAAAGTTGAAAAATTTCGGGGTGTTACAGTTGGTATCAGAGCCTAAGTTTGACCCTAGGATAAGACTCTTAAGACCAGACTTTAGGACATTAGGCTTGAACTCTAGGTATTTAGGAACATAGGATTCAGGAATCTTAGGACGCGCGGTGAGATTGTGAACCTACCTATCATCACATAACCTCCCCTCACTTTACCCCACATTAATTTAAAGAATTTCCCCCTTCACTTATCACATCAAGGTAAGGGTACAACACACTAACTCTTCATTCCACATACTGGCCCTAGAAGTTGGTGATGTCCTTGCATGCTTTTACCTGCCTTGTTGCTTATCACTCTTTGATTATCATACTTGTTTATTTGCTTAAGCATATGTTCCTAATTGATTTTAGGCCATGTTAGGAACTGCATATTATTGCTTAACTATTTGATCAAACATGCGTTATTTGGATATCTGTTACTTGATAAAGTATTTTGGAACTTACAATTAGTAACTTTATTCAACTTATAAGGGCTGACTTGTCCTAATCATATTTGACCAATATAGTTTACTCACTAAATAGCCCGATAAGTACTTACATGAGTTGCATGGAGGGAAATTTTGGGGAACATAACTTTAATTAAGAAGGGGAAGAATGGGGCATGGGATCCTTATGATATTTAGTGAAGTCTCCCATATTCCTTATTAATAACGTGATCCCTTGAGTTTTTCCATGTATTCAAACCCCTTTTGTTGTTCACATAAGTATGGAATTCCTTGAACTTAAAATTGTGCATTCTCGGGGCTTTTCTCGAAGTGATTCCTCCTTCACAATCATGTTCCAGTGGGGCCTTGGCAGGAGGTCGACCACCCACCACGTGCCCACTGCCACATTCCAGTGGGGACTTGACAGGCGGTCGACCGCCCACCTCGCGCCCACTGGTCCGGTATGTTTTCTTGAATTCTCGTTTTTATTGACCCATTGTGCCTTTGTGTGTCTCCCTTGATACTTCCTATGTGTTTAACATATAAATAACAATCTAATGCTTGAACATGAAAATCGAATTACCTTCCTAATTGACTTGTTTATATGTTACATAGAAATTCTAGGGACTAATTCTATTTCTAGAAATCTAAACCCTCGGATACATTTGCGTATTAAGTTTCGACCCGAAAGTCAATATGAGTGAGACCAGTAGAAATCTAAAACAAGTGGTCATCTAGAAATTCTCCTAGGAAAAATATATTTCGTCCCCAAACTATCTTAAAACTATCTCTCTAGGCCTTGATCCATGTTGCATAATACACCACAAGCTTCCAATACCTTGTTTAGAACCCTTTACCACTAAGATAAAGACCCCCCTAAACAAACATTTAGACATAAATAGGCACATCACTACTATTCTAGATATATCCCCATAAAATCCTATCATATATATATATATATATATATATATATATATATATATATATATATATATATATATATATATATATATATATATATATATATATATATATATATAGTAAATCCCAATTACATTCATATGCTACACTTACACCAAATTGTTATTATTATTATTATTATTATTATTATTATTATTGTTGTTGTTATTATTATTATTATTATTATTATTTTCATTTTTATTACACCCTAATCCTAAATCACCTTGCCTAATCTTAAAAAAAAAAAAAAAAAAAAAAAAAAAAAAGGGGGAGGGGGGGGGGGGGGGGTTTGCGTTATGTACGGTACGTCCCTACACGCTTAAATCTAAATATATATATATATATATATATATATATATATATGTATATATATATATATATATATATATATATATATATATGTGTGTGTGTGTGTGTGTGTGTGTGTGTGTGTGTGTGTGTGTGTGTGTGTGTGTGTGTGTGAGTGTGTGTGTGTGTGTGTGTGTGTGTGTGTATAAACTTGTGAGCCTATAGAACATCCCCCCTATTCATACGTATTCATATAATTTGTACCGTGATGTTCTCGATTTGCATTTTGGTGGGAATTCGCATGTTCGGGTGTTGTTTACATTTAGAAGTCGTAATAGGATAAGTCCTACATGATTCTTGCTTTTGATCCGTTAATTGCTTACGTAGTGTCGTTATTTGCGTTTAAAAGTGTCTAAGCATGGTTTCGGGTTCCACAAATTTCCCCGGGACGAATATATGAGAAAAGAGTCAGTGGGGGGTAGGTGGGGGTGGGGGAACCCACCACCTACCCGCTGCCCAAAGAGGCGCTGCCCGGCAGCGGGCAGCCGGTTACTCGCTGCCCGGAATAGCGCCCACCGGCTGGTGACCCCCACCCACCGGCTACCCGCTGGTCCACACCCCACCCCGGGTCCCCGGCTTCCCCGTTTGATGTTCCCCCGTCCCCCATGGTGTCCCAACGGACCCCGTTTTTCGTGCCTGAGTCTAGTTTGGAATTTCGGGTACCATTCGTAGGTTAAACGAGTCTTAGGAATTGCATGCTAGTTAAATTGGTAACCCGTGGACCTAGGTGGAAGTTATATGAGCCCTTAGGAACTATTCTTAGTGTGTGAATGATCACATGTAAGCTTAATTATATGTCTCCCCCTTCCCTATGTGAATTATGTATTATTATGTGCTATTGTGTGTTACGTGATGCATGACCCCAACTTGGTTAAGACCAATTGGGCTATACGGGCAGTTGAATGGGCTGAGAACCATCCCAACTGTTAACCAGGCCGGTTAAGATCGGTCAGGGATATTGATATGATATAGGACTGAGGTCCACTATACGGGCAGTTGAATGGGTTGAGAACCATCCCAACTGTTAACCAGGCTGGTAGAGACCGGTCAGTATATAAAGATTATGTATAGGACTGAAGGTCCACATGGGCCTCAGTGATATGACCCACCGACCGGGATGCGCCAGCCGGTATGGGGCCAACAAGCCGAGGAAGGTTATAGTCCACCGACCTGAGTAATCAGACGGTGTGTAGGGCTACGACTGGCTGCGACCCACCGAGTGGTGGGACATCGGTATTTAGGACCGTAGTCTCCGAGGATCTTTGCCCACCGACTGAGTTTAGCTCAGCGGTGTGTCGGGCTTGATCCGCTACGGCCCGCCGATTGTGCGCATCAACGGTGTGTAGGGTCGTAAGTCCCCCCTTGTAAAGGGATCGCGGTCCACCGACAGGGCGCGTCAGTAGTGTGTCGGATCGTGGTCCGACGTTGAGTTCGTCAGCGGTTCTCAAAGGGTTGGTTGCGATCAACTCCCCTCGTACTGCGGTACTGAGGTAGGGTGCTGCGGGGCCGTGTTAATGCTATAGGCATTAACCCTCATGTTCGGGGCATGCGATTGGTCCCGTGGCGCCATCAATGATTACGTGATATGAATGATGATTGGATGATGATGTGGATTGGAATTGAGAAGTGGCTTGTGACCGTAAATGCGTATTCCTTATGATGTTCTTTCTACTTAACTGCTTATTGTTGTCTGATGTGCTTATCCCTATTTGCCGAGACTATTCCTGGTTTTAAAACTAGTGTCTCTTAAGTATATATCTTCCTGCTTCGAAATGATTCTTGTATATCTATATATATACATATATATATATATATATATATATATATATATATATATATATATATATATATATATATATATATATATACTATATTTCAACGCATTGGAGTGGGTTACCAGCATCTCTCGCTGAACAGATATATTTGGCTTTCAGGCACAGAGGAGTAGACAGAGCGCGCTAGAGATTTGGAGCGTAGAGTAGATAGTTTCCCTTTCGGCCTGCGTGCCATGCTTATGTATTTACATTATTGATGATATTAGTTAGTTAGCCTGGGCACCTGAGTTCTCTAGCTCAGGTGTGGCATAGCACCCCGTACTCTATTATATTATGTTTTGGGATTTAACGAGAATTTACCTTTATTACATAAGTCTTAAAAGTTGAAAAATTTCGGGGTGTTACAGTTGGTATCAGAGCCTAAGTTTGACCCTAGGATAAGACTCTTAAGACCAGACTTTAGGACATTAGGCTTGAACTCTAGGTATTTAGGAACATAGGATTCAGGAATCTTAGGACGCGCGGTGAGATTGTGAACCTACCTATCATCACATAACCTCCCCTCACTTTACCCCACATTAATTTAAAGAATTTCCCCCTTCACTTATCACATCAAGGTAAGGGTACAACACACTAACTCTTCATTCCACATACTGGCCCTAAAAGTTGGTGATGTCCTTGCATGCTTTTACCTGCCTTGTTGCTTATCACTCTTTGATTATCATACTTGTTTATTTGCTTAAGCATATGTTCCTAATTGATTTTAGGCCATGTTAGGAACTGCATATTATTGCTTAACTATTTGATCAAACATGCGTTATTTGGATATCTGTTACTTGATAAAGTATTTTGGAACTTACAATTAGTAATTTTATTCAACTTATAAGGGCTGACTTGTCCTAATCATAATTGACCAATATAGTTTACTCACTAAATAGCCCGATAAGTACTTACATGAGTTGCATGGAGGGAAATTTTGGGGAACATAACTTTAATTAAGAAGGGGAAGAATGGGGCATGGGATCCTTATGATATTTAGTGAAGTCTCCCATATTCCTTATTAATAACGTGATCCCTTGAGTTTTTCCATGTATTCAAACCCATTTTGTTGTTCACATAAGTATGGAATTCCTTGAACTTAAAATTGTGCATTCTCGGGGCTTTTCTCGAAGTGATTCCTCCTTCACAATCATGTTCCAGTGGGGCCTTGGCAGGAGGTCGACCACCCACCACGTGCCCACTGCCACATTCCAGTGGGGACTTGACAGGCGGTCGACCGCCCACCTCGCGCCCACTGGTCCGGTATGTTTTCTTGAATTCTCGTTTTTATTGACCCATTGTGCCTTTGTGTGTCTCCCTTGATACTTCCTATGTGTTTAACATATAAATAACAATCTAATGCTTGAACATGAAAATCGAATTACCTTCCTAATTGACTTGTTTATATGTTACATAGAAATTCTAGGGACTAATTCTATTTCTAGAAATCTAAACCCTCGGATACATTTGCGTATTAAGTTTCGACCCGAAAGTCAATATGAGTGAGACCAGTAGAAATCTAAAACAAGTGGTCATCTAGAAATTCTCCTAGGAAAAATATATTTCGTCCCCAAACTATCTTAAAACTATCTCTCTAGGCCTTGGTCCATGTTGCATAATACACCACAAGCTTCCAATACCTTGTTTAGAACCCTTTACCACTAAGATAAAGACCCCCCTAAACAAACATTTAGACATAAATAGGCACATCACTACTATTCTAGATATATCCCCATAAACTCCTATCATATATATATATATATATATATATATATATATATATATATATATATATATATATATATATATATATATATATAAAATATGTAGTAAATCCCAATTACATTCATATGCTACACTTACACCAAATTGTTATTATTATTATTATCATTATTGTTATTATTATTATTATTATTATTATTTTCATTTTTATTACACCCTAATCCTAAATCACCTTGCCTAATCTTAAAAAAAAAAAAAAAAAAAAAAAAAAAATGGGGGGGGGGGGGGGGGGGGGTTTGCGTTATGTACGGTACGTCCCTACACGCTTAAATCTAAAATATATATATATATATATATATATATATATATATATATGTGTGTGTGTGTGTGTGTGTGTGTGTGTGTGTGTGTGTGTGTGTGTGTGTGTGTGTGTGTGTGTGTGTGTGTGTGTGTGTGTATAAACTTGTGAGCCTATAGAACATCTCCCCTATTCATACGTATTCATATAAATTGTTACATTATATACAATAAATTCCTAGCCCCCAAACCATACACATGTACCCTAGCAACAATAATCTTACGCACACCTATAAGCTTGCCCTTAGCACATCCTAACCCTGAAATATCATCCCGTACAAATTACATCACTATTATATATATATATATATATATATATATATATATATATATATATATATATATATATATATATATATATATAAAATATATATATATTATATATATATATTTTATATATATATATATATATATATATATATATATATATATATATATATATATATATATATATATATATATACACATATCCTGAGATAACCATAAATTCTACTTTTCCCCTCGCATGACCTCTCTGATAACCACTCCTACCTTCCCTAAATAATTAAAAACTTTAGCCTCATCATCAGGTCATCAATTAATTTAGGAATTACCAATCAAGGGTCTTCAACTCTAAAGTTGTTCAGATATTCTAGGCTTCTAGAGGTATAAATTACGCCTACCTAAAACCTAACTACCACCGAGAGAAAACTAATTTTCCTAAGTGATTGTGTGATTAAATCCTGTCAAGATTTCTCAAGACAAAACCTTTAGTACTCGTGAACCCAGGCTATCTTACTCGTACTTATTAAAGAATATTTGTATGCAAATTGCATGGTCCAATTATAGGTGGAAACTTATATTTTTCATATGTGTAGCATGACAAATCACATAGCTCGCATGTTTATGTCAAAACACACACTTACACACACTCATGTACATATACACGCATGCTAGACAAAAACGGTATGTTATAAGGCATCCCACTATGCATATATGCAATATTATTAATTACAAGCAATCTGCATATAAGTGCCAATACTTGTTATGTGATCATCAGCCGTTATCCATGGAATACAAAATAAAGATTCTAATTCTATTGTCTCCCCAGAATTTAATTACCCCATAAGAAGTAAGAGCCTTTCCTCCTAATTAACTACGATCTTTTCCTCAGAATCTAATTTTCGCTATTTGACTAATTATTATATGATTTATGACCTTCCTGAATTTATATGACAAAAGTTTGGTTATGCCACGATATTAAGTGCGTGAATTTAATTGTTAATCATTCCCTAGACTAACATGTGAAATAATACGTATGTGTGCTTTATGATTTCCATAGGACTAGTTATTATTTAAGACTTAAAATAGGGCCACATGCCTTCACACTCTATGCCCATAGACTTAAGAAATTGCATGTTCAGCATAATTACGATTGAACACATATAGGCATGCCAACTTGCAGGTTTCGCATATAACATAAATAGTTAATTACCATACATGTTAGGCTTGTTGTTTTGTAACTGTGAATATTTGGCATAATCTGCTAAGTACAAAGATTAGACATAGATCCTACATATATGGCATCTAGGCTCACAACATACTACACTACATAATTAAACATCTGCATCCACTCGTAAATGGGGTTCTCCTATGTTAATATATGTGCATATATACTTTATAATAATTATGTGGCTATCCGAACACGCACCCGCATGGTATTTGCCTCTCATTTAGGTACATAAATAATTATACGATCGGTACAACTTGTGATCCCATATGTTAAATCATTATACAATAATTAAATAAAGATCATGCCATGTGTAAAACTTCTATGTTATGTATTAGTCACCCGTAAAACTTACATATTGTGTGTTACATATTCGTGACCTTGTTATTTGGTGCATTTTGCCAGCACAATAGTCAGGCACAAACCCAGTGAATCTATATGAGTATGTGTATATACTTCCCATATAATACTTTCCTTATAAACTACTATACAAATTCGGGGTCTTTACCCCAAAATGATTTCCAAGCTTCGGGGACGAAGCTTCTTGTAAGGGGGGGAGAGTGTAACACTCCGTGTTACGGCCTTTAATCCCGAATTAATTTTTTAATTAATTTCATTAATTATAATTAAAAATGATTTAATTTGATTAGAAATCTCTTTAATTAATTAATGTGGTCCACCACGGATCGTGGACCCTTGCCTAAACTAGAGTCACAAGCCTATTAGAAATAAAGAAAGTCAATATTTTACTAACCAGATCCTAATTAGGAATCCTAGGCCTACACATCTATTAGGAATAAAGAAAGTATACCTTTACTATTCAGATTAAGGTTAGGATTCTCTTTAATTAATTAATATGGTCCACCATGGACCATGGACCCTTATCCCTAAAACAAGTCCTTATTCCTATAAGGAATAGAATTAGTAAACCCATATCATTCAGACCCTAATTAGGACTCCTAAATATATATATAAGGATATAGGAGGCACCTAGAAGTCACACCACAAATAATCCCTCACCACACAAGAAAGTTCCAAGAACTCCCTTAGGAGAAATCAAGAAAGGAGAAGTCTTAAAGAAAGACCCTTCATAGCCAAGGAAATTAATTAAGGCTAAGAGGTAACCCATGTCTCAACAAAACCTATTTTCTTCGCTATAATCTCCTAACTTGGCCTCCCTCTATATTCTTGTGTCTTGATTGAATTCTTCTATGATAATTATGTTATGTTCTTGATGATTGATAAGATGATTTATATGCTTTCTTGATAATCTTGATGATCTTAATGTTAAGAAGAAGTTCTTGATTATGATGTGATGATTCTTGACGAATCTTGATATTCTCTTGATGTTAAAGACTAAATATGTTCTTGATGATTTGGGTGGGATTAAAGCCCTAGGTTGGATTGGGAATTTGTACTGTGATGTTCTCGATTTGTATTTGGGTGGGAATTCACATGTTCGGGTGTTGTTTACATTTAGAAGTCGTAATAGGATAAGTCCTACATGATTCTTGCTTTTGATTCGTTAATTGCTTACGTAGTATCGTTATTTGCGTTTAAAAGTGTCTAAGCATGGTTTCGGGTTCCACAAAGGTCCCCGGGGCGAATATATGAGAAAAGAGTCAGTGGGGGTAGGTGGGGGTGGGGGAACCCACCACCTACCCGCTGCCCAAAGAGGTGCTGCCCGGTAGCGGGCAGCCACCGGGCAGCCGGCTACCCGCTGCCCGGAACAACGCCCACCGGCGGGCAGCCGGCGGGTGACCCCTACCCACCGGCTTCCCCATTTGATGTTCCCCCGTCCCCCATGGTGCCCCAACGGACCCCGTTTGTCGTGCCTGAGTCTAGTTTGGAATTTCGGGTACCATTCGTAGGTTAAACGAGTCTTAGGAATTGCATGCTAGTTGAATTGGTAACCCCTGGACCTAGGTGGAAGTTATATGAGCCCTTAGAAACTATTCTTAGTGTGTGAATGATCACATGTAAGCTTAATTATATGTCTCCCCCTTCCCTATGTGAATTATGTGTTATTATGTGATATTGTGTGTTACGTGATGCATGACCCCAACTTGGTTAAGACCAATTGGGATATACGGGCAGTTGAATGGGCTAAGAACCATCCTAACTGTTAACCAGACCGGTTAAGATCGGTCAGGGATATTGATATGATATAGGACTGAGGTCCACTATACGGGCAGTTGAATGGGTTGAGAACTATCCCAACTGTTAACCAGGCTGGTAGAGACCGGTCAGGTATATAAAGATTATGTATAGGACTGAAGGTCCACATGGGCCTCGGTGATATGACCCACCGACCGGGATGCGCCAGGCGGTATGGGGCCAACAAGCCGAGGAAGGTTGTAGTCCACCAACCTGAGTAATCAGGCGGTGTGTAGGGCTACGACTGGCTGCGACCCACCGAGTAGTGGGACATCGGTATGTACGACCGTAGTCTTCGAGGATCTTTGCCCTCCGACTGAGTTTAGCTCAGCGGTGTGTCGGGCTTGATCCGCTACGGCCCGCCGATTGTGCGCATCAACGGTGTGTAGGGTCGTAAGTCCCCCCTTGTAAAGCGGATCGCGGTCCACCGACTGGGCGTGTCAGCGGTGTGTCGGATCGTGGTCCGACGTTGAGTTCGTCAGCGGTTCTCAAAGGGTTGGTTGCGATCAACTCCCCTTGTACTGCGGTACTGAGGTAGGGTGCTGCGGGGCCGTGTTAATGCTATAGGCATTAACCCTCATGTTCGGGGATTGCGATTGGTCCCGTGGCGCCATCAATGATTACGTGATATGAATGATGATTGGATGATGATGTGGATTGGAATTGAGAAGTTGTTTGTGACCGTAAATGCGTATTCCTTATGATGTTCTTTCAACTTAACTGCTTATTGTTGTCTGATGTGCTTATCCCTATTTGCCTAGTGTCTCTTAAGTATATATCTTCCTGCTTCGAAATGATTTTTGTATATCTATATATATATATATATATATATATATATATATATATATATATATATATATATATATATATATATATATATATATATCTATACTATATTTCAACGCGTTGGAGTGGGTTACCAGCATCTCTCGCTGAACAGATATATTTGGCTTTCAGGCACAGAGGAGTAGACACTGGAGCGCGCTAGAGATTTGGAGCGTAGAGTAGATAGTTTCCCTTTCGGCCTGCGTGCCATGCTTATGTATTTACGTTATTGAGGATATTAGTTAGTTAGCCTGGGCACCTGAGTTCTCTAGCTCAGGTGTGGCATAGCACCCCGTACTCTATTATATTATGTTTTGGGATTTAACGAGAATTTACCTTTATTACATAAGTCTTAAAAGTTGAAAAATTTCGGGGTGTTAGACGCTCGGTTGTTTTTACTTGTCTATTTTCTGCTTGTTTGTATACCGGTCGTCCACTGCCCGACCTTTTGGCCTAACGGCCTGGTCGTGCGCGTCTTGGCCGAATGGCCTTTTGGCCCTTCGAAATATCAACCTTTTTTGGCCTGTCTGTTCGGGATTTCCCTGACCATTTGGCCTTGTCGAAAATTCAAAAAATATTTTGGCCTTTTCCCTCAGGGTGTTCCCGAACACTTGGCCTTGACCTTGCACTTCCTTCATCCTAGCCCCCACATTGTTGTGCGCACGAGGCACGAGTGAGTGCGACAATGGAAAGAAGTTGGACGGATCGAGGAATTTTGCTGTAGCCCTGGCTTCCCCAATCAGTGGCGTGACCCGAGTGTCCGCCGAAGATGAGCGCAATAGACAGTCGTTAGAATCCGACCGGCTAAATAATAGGTAGCTATTAGAGCCAATTAGGTAGACGGCTATTAGAGCCATTTAAGTAGATGGCTATTAGAGCCAATTTGTTGCACACCCCTATCGATCGGAACCGAGGGAGAGGTGTTGTGTTGGGCGAAAAGCCCATCTTCATTGCTGATGCCAAGTCTCGATCGGGTAGATTCCGAGCGCGACTGGTTGGTGTAGCAGATTTAGAACAACCTACTGCATGCTTAAACATTTAAAAAACCGATCGGGCCGCCGTATGCAAACCGTCGAGCAATCACCGATCGTATATACATTAACTCTTCCCGCTCGCAGACGGTTAAAATATATTCACAACAAATAATTTACAAGTACTAAACGGTGCCCACTCGCAGGTCGAGCCCCCACTTCATTTAAAATTACAAAAAATAGGCTAATGCCTAAACAAGACGAGGTGCTCGGAATTCCAAGTGCCCTCGATCTGCCTACCGGTCGTCGTCTCCAGTCGGTAGGTTCCCGGCCGTATAACAGCGGTGATGACGTACGGCCCTTCCCAGTTCTGAGCTAGCTCTCCTCCTTCCAAAGGTTGACTGGCTTACCGTCGGCGTAGGACATAGTCCCCGACCTGAAAGTACCGAGGGTTGACCCTGACATCCTTCGAACTCTTCACTCGCTTCTGGTACTCGGCCATATGCCGAGCGGCTAGCTCTCTCTTTTCCTCGACCCCGTCAAGATCCACGACCATTGAGTGTTCGTTTTCCTCTGCATTGTAAGTTCGTTCTCTGGCGGTTGGGATCCATGCCTCGATCGGGAGTCGGGCTTCGGCTCCGTAGACTAGGGCGAACGGTGTCTCCAAAGTCGCTTCCCTCGGGGTCGTCCGATAAGTCCAAAGAACATAGGGTAACTCATCGGCCCAACTACGACCAGCCGAGTGCAGCTTCTTCTTTAGACCTTCCAGGATTGTCCGATTGGCATTCTCGACCTGTCCATTTCCCTGAGGGTAAGCCACTGACGACCAGATGTGGGTGGTCCCGATTGTTGCAAGAAAATTCTGGAAATATTGGCTCACAAATTGGTGGCCGTTGTCGCTAATGAGATGAACGGGCACACCAAACCGGGAAACGATATTGCGCCAAAGGAATCTAGCGCATTGTTGGAAGGTGATCGTGGCTAACGGCTCGGCCTCGATCCACTTGGAGAAATAATCGATGGCGACGATGACGAACTTTCTCCGACCGGCTAGTTGCGGGAATGGCCCCAAAATATCCACCCCCCATCTTGCAAAAGGAATTGCAGTCGTGACCGGCTGGTAGAAGGTAGCCGGTCGCCCAGGCATCCGTGCGAACAACTGACACGTCTCACAATCCCTTGCAAGCTTCTCACAATCTAACTGGAGAGACGGCCAATAATACCCGATCAGCATGATCCGGCGAGCTAACGATCAGTCTCCTTGATGCGATGAGCAGATGCCCGAATGCAATTCCTTCATCACTAAATCAGCTTCAAACGCAGTCAAGCGGCGCATGAGAGGTCCTCCATACGACCGCTTATACAGACGACAATCTTGAACCTGAAACCTTGGAGCTCTTAGCTTAGCCTTCCGAGCACGTTGGGGGTCGTCTGGGAGCCGACCATGCTGGATGTATTCCATCAGATCCGTGATCCAATTATCTTCTGCCGGTTGGATTGGTGCGACCGGCAATCGATGAATGTTGTGCCTCGGGATCACCAGAATCCGAGCAATCTTCGACATGTGTTCCGGGGCGTCTTGAGCCAACTTGGACAAGATGTCCGCATCGGCATTATCCAATCGGGGTACATGTCTAACGGTATATCCCCGGAACAAGGCGAGCTTTTCCATTGCGAGGTCCCGGTAAGCTTGTAGTCGCTCGTCATTCACTTCATAGTCCCCCAGGACCTGTCCGACCACGAGCTCGGAATATGTTTGAGCCCGGATGTATTCAGCCCCCAAATCCCGAGCACACTGTAAGCCGTTGACAAAGGCTTCATACTCGGCTTCGTTGTTGGTCGGATGAAACTGATACATTAAAGCAAAGTAGACCTTGAAACCCTCCGGGCTCGTGACCACGACCCCTCCTCCGGCTCCTTTCTTACTACTTGATCCGTCGGTGGCCAACGACCACCACGCCGCTTCGGAATCCTCTACCTCCGGGGGTCGGTTATCCCGGGCAGTGCACTCGACCAAGAAGTCTGCCAACGCTTGACCCTTTATCGCCGGTCGTGGTCGGTACTCAATGGCATATTGAGTCAACATAAGCGCCCACTTGACTAGGCGTCCTGAAGAAGAAGCGGTTCGGAGAACTGGGCCGATCGGCTGATCGGTCAACACTCGAATGGCTCTACCTTGGAAGTATGGAGCTAGCTTCTTCGCGGCAATATACAAGGCGTAGACGACCTTCTCTAGCCGGGAGTACCGGAGCTCGGGACCATGTAGCACGTGGCTTACATAGTACACCGGTCGCTGGACCCCTTCCGGATCAGTTCGGCACAATACTGCGCTTACTGCACGATCGGATACGGCGAGGTACACGTCTAGCTCTTCTCCGAGCTCTGGCTTCAACAGTACAATTGGTCACATAAGGTATTCATTTAGCTCGTCGAACGCCGCTCGGCACTCGTCATCCCAGACGAAGCCGTTCACCTTACGCAATACCTTGAAAAATGGTAGAGCGCGCTCGGCTAACTTAGAGAGGAAACGGCTCAAAGCGGCCAACCGACCGGTCAATTGTTGGACCTCCCGAACGGTGGTAGGTGGCTGCATGTCCAGAATTTCTTTGACCTTGGCCGGGTTGGGCTCGATCCCCCTCTTGGTCATCATATAGCCGAGGAACTTCCCCGTTTGAACGCAAATGTACACTTGGTCGGGTTCAATCTCAGTTGATACCTCCGCATAATCTGAAAACATTCCCGGAGGTCCCGAGTGTGGTCGGACCGGTCCCGACTCTTGACCAGCATATCATCAATGTATGCCTCCATCGTTCGGCCTAGTAGATCAGCGAAGAGCATATTGACCATTCTCTGATAGGTCGCTCCCGCGTTGCGGAGGCCGAACGGCATCACTCGGTAGCAATACAGCCCGCCCGGGGTCACGAAGGCTGTCTTGCTTTCGTCTTCATGGTGCATCATTATTTGATGATATCCTTTGAAAGCATCCATGAAGCTCATTAACTCGGCCCCGGCCGTCTCGTCGACCATTTGATGGATGCTCGAGAGCGGATATTGGTCGAGCGGACAGGCCTTGTTGAGGTTGGTAAAGTCTATGCACATCCTCCAAGCTGGGGGCTTAGGAATAAGAACAATATTTGCCACCCACTCGGGATAAATCACCGGTCGGATGTGCTCGATCGCCGCCATCTTCTTGACCTCTTCTCTGACAAACTCACGGCGATCGGAAGATAAATGCCGTGTCTTCTGAACGACCGGCTTGGCTGCGGGATCGACGGCAAGCTTGTGACATATGACCGTACGATCGATCCCGGGCATGTCCTCGGGCCCCCACGCAAAGATATCAGCAAATTCATGAAGAATTGCTATCACTTCCGATCGTAGCTCAGGGGTAAGGGCCCGGCCAATTTTAATCTTCCTGTCTGGTCGGTCCTCGGACAAGGGAACTTCCTCAATTTCTTCGGAAGGCTCGGGTTGCTCCTTCCGGTCGCTGGTAGCCTCTTTCACGATCGTGTTCACCCGGGAAGACGTGCCAGTATCTCGCTTGTTAACGGCCCGGGTGTAACATTTCCTCGCAGATTGAACATCTCCGCGGACCACGCCGACCCATTGGGAGTGGGAAACTTCATGCATAGGTGGGGCATGGAAATTATCTCACCGATCTTCATTATGGCGGGTCGGCCTAGAATGATGTTGTAGACGCAGTGCAGATTGACCACGACAAACTCCAACTCGGTCTTGACAGACTTGGGTGGGGTGCCAATCTCGACCGGGAGTATAATTTTTCCTTCGGGGCGAATGAGGGCCCCGGTGAATCCAGACAATGGTACACCGACCGGAATCAGCTCGCTTTTGTCCAGATGAAGCTTTTCAAACACGTCCAAATAAAGGACGTTCACACTGCTCCCCGTGTCCACCATAACTCTCTGGACATCGGTCCCATTTATGTCAATCGTGACCACGAGGGCTTCCAACCCGTGGTCACCACTGTTGGGCTGATCGTCCAAGGTGAAGGTTATGGGCTCCATCTTCTGTCTTTTCCAGGTATCACGGGAGTCTACGATCGCGACCGGGCAATTCTCCCTCGGTCGGGAAGCATCATCCAATCCACTGAATATCACGTGGATGGTTGGCTTGCCTGCCGGTCGGCTGCTGGATGGAGGGTCGGGGTCTCGACGGTCATCTCTGCGGTCCTGACCCGACCGATCTGAACGTTCAGCACGATCGGAGTGATCAGAGCGGTGATGAGAGCGTCTGTGATCTCTCTGATCGGTAACCTTCTTTGTTTCTTCTCTCTTCCCTACGCACTTGTCCAACTTTCCAATACTAAGCAAATCCTCCAATAGCTGGCGTAAGTGCGTGCACTCTTCTGTGTCATGCCCGGCACACCGGTGGTAAGCGCAATGCTTAGATTTGTCCGGTCCGTCTTTTCCGGGATGAGGGAGCCGGATGAGATTGCAGGACTGGGCATACTGCATGGCTTCCGCCGCGGATCGGTTCAAGGCCGTAAACTCGCCAGGCCGGGTGCGGGGTCGAGGATGATCATCACCCGATCGATGTTTCGCCCGACCGGTTGGCTTACGGGATGAAGTTCTGACCTCCTGCGATCTTTTGGCGGCATTCGCTTCACCCTTCGAAGGGCCTCTTCATAAGTGGTCGGGGGATGGAGGATGAAATCTTGATAAAGGTAACCCGCCCGGAGTGAGATATGAAGCATATGGGTGGCGGTTGCATCATCCATCAGTTCGACCTCCCCGACCGCGGCCTTCCACTTGACCAGGAAATCGGACAAGCTCTCCCCTTCCAGCTGCTTGGCCTTTTCCAAATACATGTAAGGCTTCCTTACTATCTTGGAAGTGATAAACTTCCGCATAAACTTCATCGCTAGGGTAGCAAAATCAGAGATGGAACCTGGCGGCAACGTACGAAACCACTCGGCTGCTCGATCGGCCAGCGTGGAATAGAAAGCCCTACACATCACGGCGTCTGACACGCCCATCATCATCATGTTGCCGTAGTAGGTGTTGACATGGACCTCAGGATCCGTACGGTCATCATAACCCTTGTTCCCCGGGACTTGTAGATCGAGCGAGTATGGCTGGGCCATTATCTCCGCCGTGAAGGGTGTCCTCAATAGTGAGGCTGATTGATCGACCAGAGGCCTCATTGCGTGCTTGTTTCGAAACCGAGCAAATTCCGCCTGTAGGTCGTTGAGCAGTCCTCGGGTCTCATTAAGCTCGATCGTCTGGGCCTGGGTCGTTTCCCGGGCGCGTCGTCGACGATGCGATCTCGACCCACTATGCCCAGATGAAGCGTCCTGGCTGGCCTCTTGCATTGGTACATCTACTGAGCGCCGGCTCGGGTCCTGCGGTCCCAATCGTTGCCGCATTGCTGGTCAGAGGCGCTCAAATGCTACTGCCCAGTTGGCTTCTTCGGGGTCCTCCGCTTGGGCTTGAACCTCCGGTTGTACCTATTGAGCCTGCCGTGGTACTTCCAAGGCCTCGGCACACTGTGACCCCAACCACGAACGAGCCGAGCGTCGAGCCCGAGAAGTGGGTTGATGCTCCGGCTCTACCTGAGCAGTCGGGTAAATCGGAGGGGCGGCGGCTGGAGCCGTGTATGCAGGCGTATAGGGGGGATAACCGGCCAGTGGTGTGTAAAACATCGGTTGACCGGGCCAATATCCGTATTGTGGAGGCGGGACCGGGTAAGGATATTGCCCAGGGTATTGGAGCTGCTGACCGGGTGGTGGATATCCCTGTTGAATATAGTTGATCGGTTGCTGGGCGGCCGGGTATTGTGCTCCCGGGTGAGGCAGTGAGAGATTAAGGTTGAGGTCAACGGTCTTACCTTGGTACTGAGTCGGCTGGTGATCAGATGAGCTCGCCGCATCTGCTTGATCGTCGCCGAAGATTTTGTATGCGAACGGATACATGGTGAGAGAAAGGACGGGTGCTCGTCAAACGTTAGCTTACTTGCACGGGTCCCCACAGACGGTGCCAAAATGATAGTGTTAATTCCCACGTAAGAGGTAAATAAATAACACAAGTCCAATCAAAGCAAGTAAAATCTTTTATTGATCGGGGTGAAGGACCTAAATACAATCTACACTGGCTATTCTGAGGGCCGACTGACTGCGGTCGGGATGCTCTAACAATAGCCTATCGATCTTCCAAAAGTCCCTCACACTGTTGCCGCCGCGGGTATTTATAGCCGCTAGGCCGGAGACACAATTCCGGCCGGCCGGCATGTAACCCACGTAGCAATGACGTGTCTTCTCCCCGCAAGCCCTGCCTATCAATGCCTAACGCTGCCACGTGCCTCTTCTCGACTTTCTCGCCTAAGGGCTATCAATCGGGTACTGAAGACGCCGGTCGGGTACGACCGGGTTCTTCCAAGGATATCCGACCTGTAACCTGCATAAACAAGAATAAAACACGTGGCATGTCGGTCGGGGTATTCCCTACCAATGTTTATCTTTGTTTGTTGGTTAGGATTAGTTTATCCTATTCTTATATAATTATCTTATTTATGTGGTTGTAATCTAGGTGTTAATGGTTATTTAAGGTCATTGCATGCCAAATGAAGTATAGAGTTTGAGAATTTTTGAGTTAGTAAACTAAGTGCTTTCTAGAACTCTGAATTAGTTCGGCCGTGAGTGGGTCATGGCAAACCTAACTTATCAAGTGTGGAACCTCACTTGTGGCGGCATTCTTACTCCTACGTACCACCATTCTTACTCCTACGTACCACCTTATAACCCGGTGTAGCTGAGGACTTATCAAAACTCAAAAATTAGCCCTTTTTCCCATCCAAGTTAAACTTCCAGATTCGATTTCACCCAGCCTAATAAATCATTTTTAAATATTATTTAAATTATAGTGTGAGGAGAAGATCGGGCCAACTAGATTCGCATCACTGTTAACTTTTCAACTAAAGAAAATCTTTGTTGTCCCCCAACTAAAGAAAATCCTTATTGTTGGAATGGTATGTGGGTGTTGAAAAGACAACTTTAATTAGCAACTTTATCCATCAGTAGCATCGCATTTCGATGTACAAGCTGAGTTTGGATTACTATACCTCAAGACTACAATAAGAGCCAAATGTTATGCCACGTTCTTCAGTCAATTACACGAGCGGAGCCAGATGATGGTGATGAAGTAGGAAGGCAGATATACAAGAATATTGCTTAGCTCATTATATTGTATACACTAGTACAAACTTAACAATAAATATTAAATTATAGGCAATTGTTGTTTGAGAAAGAGTAACTAAAAAAGGGGTTTTGACATTTTTGTTATATTAGAAACAACAATTAGCAACTGTTGTATGAACAATTAGCAATTAGCAATTGTTGTAGGAACTTTCTAATTGTTCTCGACAACATTGGGAGTGGTCAAGCTTGGATTGACATCTCATGGGATGTTCCTACCATAAGTAGTGGTTGCATATTACTAACCACTACCCATCCACTTCAAACAAGTGTACAGATTCTTTGCTATCCAGCCATAACATGACTTTGCTAGATCAAAAAGAAAATTAGGATCTATTTTGTAATATCTTTCCGGCCTATTAAAGAGCACATGCACCTATATTTGAAAAAATTAGGAATGATATTGTGGAGAAGCTAAGTGTGATGGATTACCAAAGTTAATTGTTAGAGCTACAAAGCGTTTATCTAAATGTCACAACATACAAGAGGGATGGGAGAAGATTGAAAAGAAATTAGAGTCATTGGGATTTCTAGATCGCAATTCTCTCATCGTTAGTTATAATTCATTACCAAATCATTTGAAATTAAAGTTTGCTTTCTATATTTTGAGGTCTTCCCAAAACATTTTACAGTTATGCTGGTTAAAACACTTCACTTATAGGGTTATGGATTGCTGAGGGATTTGTGAAGCCATTGAAACATGATAAGAAGTTAGAAGATCAAGCTTACGAGTATTTCCAAGAACATATTGATAGAATGCTTCTCTTAATTGGCAAGCTAGATCCTCCGAGCATAGTTGTGGAAAATTTTCAATCATTATCTTGGGCAATAAGACCAATTCATTGTAGAAATGAGGTATATGATAAGTTTCCTAACATAAAGAAGTTGAAAATCTTCTTGAAAGACGACATAGAGCCCAGTCACCGTGGTGGATCTTGCAACAATCCCATTATTATAAGTTACTCATCGAAATGGCTTTTGCTTTAGGTGTTTAATATATACACACCACGCACTGTCTTCATGTGTCACAGGTTGGAGCGCGCAATTACCCTCCATTTCCCATCTAGAATTGGGGAGCCACTACAGTTGAGGTGGTATCTTTAATATATACATTGGATCCTCCAAGCAAGGATAAATGGAATTTGCAAACATTATCTTGGACAAGTGATGGTAACTTTCAATGTCTCAAGTGCTTAGTCTTAAGATGTTTTTATTGTTTGGAAGAGTTTCTTTGGTGTAAGAGAAAATTTAATCGTGAGGTCAACTGGTCAAGAAAGTTAGATCAGCGTGGCCCTTCTATTGTTGTTTTTGCTAAGAAGATTCGAGACTAATAACTAGTTGAGATGGGAAACAACATTTTTTAGATTAGAATTATGAACCTAAACCGTGCATTCTCAATTGTGTATTTCTTTTCTTCTCCTCTTTTTCTAAATACGGCCTACTGAACCAGTGATTTAATCTCGGCCGAATTATGTATTTCTTTTCTTACCCATATGGATGGTAACTTTCTTTCCAAACTTAGGTTGTGTTTGAGTAGGGACTTTTGTACCCTATTATACGATTTGATATTCATTACCATATTTGTTTGCCTACTTTTGTTATCCTACTATAAGATTCAAATCCTTGAGTAATTATAAAACCCGTTACCATTTTTCTCCCATATTTTTTAACAATGAAGAAGAAAAAAAATATGTTGTCAATAATGCATTAAACATGGAACTTTACTAAATAAAGGATTTTTAATAATTTTATTTATTCTCTGTTTTTTTTTTTTTTTTTTTTTTTGCATGTTTTTGGGTGATTAATCAAAGATTAGGGGTAAATTAAGAATATTAATTACTAACTAATCTCAAGGTTTGTGGGATTTTAATCAATTTTGCTTCGCCATTTTCATATTTTTCGTTGCTAAAATACGGTGATTGTTTTTTTTTTTTTTTTTTGGGGGGGGGAGGGGGGGGGTTGTGATGGATCCAAGCTTGTGGGTGTGTCTGTTTCTGGACTCGTTGTCATCCTGAATAAAAGCTCGTTCACATAATTGTACACTGTTGCACATAGAATTGTGTGTTGTTGCACACAAAAGTGTACCTTGTTGCACACAGCAACGTTAACAGTTGCATATAAAATTGTACAATATTGCACAGAGCAGTGTGTACCATTGCACGAATGGTATACACTGTTGCACACAGTAGTATACGTAGTTGCATAGAAAAGTACACATTGTTGCACATGGAAGAACCATGTGCTTCTTGTATTACGCGATTAAAAAAAATAAAAATCCTAACAATTAAAAAAAATACATACAATCGTAGTCATCCATAAATCAAAGATCAATAGAAAAATCATACATTACTCTCAAAATATATCCCAAAAATCATGCCCACTATCTTTAAATAATAACAAATAAAGTTTAAATGCTACACTCAAATTACCAAATAACCCCTAATTAATAACAAAAAAAATAATTTAATTAAAAAAACACATAAAATCATAACCATTCATTATTCAAAGACTAATGGATATGACTTGTCCACACGGATTTATGGGAAGAGGTGGTCTCACTTGATCAATGAATATGACTTGTCCACAATTTACTTGCACTTCAATGTTCAATTATTTACGAAAATATCACCGCATTCTTTTAAAAAAACAGAAGCGTATATTTATAATCATTTATGTTTATAATCAATTCCTGCAATATTTAAAATTTTGTTTTGTATATCAATCTTCCTAAAACGTAGTAAAATGTTAATTTAGATGCTAATTAGGTTATGGGTTGCTAAATGGCCTTTAAATCCGTTAGAGCATTTGGACTTAGAATTTCAAGATTATGGGTATTACAAGAGCTTATTAATAGAAGTCTTGTCTTAACCAACAATTGAAGTTTTGATGAAAACAAGATGAAGGCATTTAAGTAAAATAATTATTAGGAATAAGGGTCAAATAGGCCATCGAACTGCACACAATGAATTCAATTAGGTCACTGAACCTAAAAAAGTAACAATTAGATCCCTAAACTAAACATTTTTTTTACAATTAGTCTAATTTGTAAGTTTTCTAGGTTGCTAGCAGGCCACCTTGGATTTAAAATATTTTTTTAAATTTAAAATATTTTTTTAAAATATTTATTATTTAAAATAATTATTTAAAACTTTAAAAAAAAAAAAAAAAAAAAAAAAGGAAACAGATCGTCTCCGGCCATGGATTCGTCTCCATGGCCGGAGACATCTTCGTCTCTGGCCGGCCGGAGACGAAGAGTCTCTTCGTCTGCGGCCATGGAGACGAAGAGTCTCTTTGTCTCCACTGCCGGAGACGAAGAGACTCTTCGTCTCCAAGGCCGGAGACGATGAAGTTATCTTCGTCTCCATAGCCGGAGATGAAGAGTCTCTTCGTCTCCGGCCATGGAGACGAAGATAACTTCTTCGTCTCTGGCCGGAGGCGAAGATAACTTTTTCGTCTCCGGCCGGCCAGAGACGAAGAGGTCTCCGGTCATGGAGACGAATCCATGGCTTGAGACGATCTTCTTCTTCTTTTTTTTTTAAAAAAAAAAATTAAATTATTATTTTAAATAATAAAATTTTAAAAAATACTTTAAATTTTAAAAAAATATTTTAAATTAAAGGTGACCTGCTAGCAACCTAGAAAACTTACAAATTAGACTAATTGCAAGAAAATTGTTAGTTTAGAAATCTAATTGTTGCTTTTTTAGGTTCAGTGGCCTAATTGCATTATTGTGTGCAGTTGGATAGCCTATTTGACCCTTATTCCTAATTATTATTATATAAAACATAACTTTTAATCAAATTAATTAATTTTGTAGTATCTCAGTTTTAACTAAACACAAATTAAACACATTCCTAAAAAATGTGTTATTTCTGTGAATTTGACATTCCTAAAGTAATATATGGCATATTTTCTTGAAGCAAATGCTCCGTCGGGGTTGGTTTTTGATTGAATTGCTTGAAGAAATTAATAGACAGTTAATTGTGATCTAACATTGGAAAGATAACACTATTTAATGAATTGTATAACAAAAGTTGCTGCAATAATGCAAACTTTCTTATGTGAGTGTGTTAAATAAACTTTTTAGCTATCAACTTTAGTAGTGGTATATGTAGTGTAAAGATATGGGGATGGAGCCACAATAATGCAAATATTTTAGTTATAAATTCTTTTTAACATACTAAGAAGACAGAAGGATTTAAAAATAATAATAATAAAATAAAAAAATAAGCCTAAATCAAACAACACTAAAACAATTAGAAAAAGCTTATAAGTTAAAATGCCTCTTGGAGGAATTTTAAATAACAAATGTAATTGAAATGCTTATAATTTGTTGTGATCCAATTATAAATTATTGCAGAGTAGTTGTCAACTTTAGTAATTATCATTAATAACCAATTCCGAACAAGGAGATTAAACAATAAATTTAAAATTAAAAACAAAAAACTCTAAAACTCTTACTCAATCATAAGACTTATTTAAACAATAATAATGAAATTTATTTAAAACTGTTGAATGAATTTTTGAAAATAATTGGAATTGTGTAAGTAAAAAAAAATTATGGTTGAAGCTTTTATATTTTATAGGAAAAATCTTTTAGTAATTTTAATAAATATAATATTTTGAAATAATATATAAATACATAAATAAAGATTTAATTGTAATTTTAGTTCTTATAATGTACAAGAATAATCAAATTAATTAGTCCCTTAATTATAAGAGTGAGTGAATGTTACTCTTAATTATAACATCAAAGTGCTAAGTTATGGACTTCAAACGTCAAACGAGACATTGTTATGGGCATGTAATTGGGGATTAAATATTTGATCATTTGTACATATTTTGAAGACCAAAGTGCTATTAACCTTTAAAAATATTTAACTTGTTATGACGATAATTAAATAAGAGATAATAAACTAGTTTAGATATAAAAATATATTTTAAAATAATTGAGATAATTTTTCATAAATTATAATAAATTGGAAAGACAACAGTAATAGATAATTGCATTTTTAATATGTTCAAAATAAAAAAGAAGCTAGATAATTGCATTATTAAAGTTGCCAACTTTATATATTAATTAATGTATAATAGGAAAGGAATTGTTTAGTTATTATTGAAAAGACAACAATAATATATAATTGTATTATTAAAGTTGCCAAGTTTATTGTATATTAAAGTAATGTGTAATGATGAGAAGACGACAAATAAAGCATAATGAAAGTTTGAAAAAAGATGAGATGAAAAAGAGTAATACTACATATAATGTACTTCATTTTTTTATTTCCTGCTAAGGTTCTATCTTTTGATTGATTTAAAAAATAAAGTAGGTTATTGTTATTTTTAATTCATTTTTATTTGCCTAATAAAATTTGTACGCAAATTATGCTGTGCAACCGAATGCACCTTGTAAGGTGCATACGGTTGCAAAACGGCACCGTTTTGGTTAAAAAAACGCGCGTCCCACTTAAAGAAGAAATCAGGTTCGATTCTCGGCAATAGCATTTTTAAATATCCAGAAATTCATAACTATATAACCACAATTTCATAACTATATATCCACAGTGAATGAATGAAGTAAAAATTCACAATGAATGAATGAATGAAGTAAAAATCCACCATGAATGAACTAAATATCCACAATATATGATTGAACTAAATATCCACAATGAATGAACTAAATATCCATAAATTCATAACTATATAACCACAATTTCATAACTATATATCCACAATTTCATAATTATATATCCACAATAATGCTATTGCTGAGAGTCGAACCTGATTTTTTTTTTTTTAAAGTGGGACGCGCGTTTTTAATCAAAACGACGTCGTTTTAAACTGTATGCACCATGCGCATGGTACATTCGGTTGCACAGCATAACTATTGAAATTTGTATACGTGGGCCGAGTTATACTCCATGAGAATACATATGTATTCATGTCCTCAAATAGACCACTGTACTTTAATTTCAGATTATTAATAAACTGAATTTTTTTATTTATTTTTGGTTATTAATGAAATCACAATAAAAACATATATGCCTGCAGCAAGCTAATTTAAGCTCTTCTCACTGAGACTCTTGCTTGCATATATATATATTTGATCCATCTAGTTTTTCAGTGTGCAATACCAAAACGTATTCTTAAATTAAATTAAAGATTGGAATTGAGAGATATCTTAGATGGCTTTTGTTGCTTTAACTTCTCTCATTAAAACCATTGAGATTCACTTTGGTCTCCATGATCCAGAAGGAATCATGGACTCTTTCCTTGAAAATCTTTCTTCTTTGCAAGCCCTTCTCCAGATGGAATCCAGTGGTGATGGTGTTGGAATAACGATCTACATTGATGGAGAAGAAGCAGAGATAAACAAGAGGCAGAGATGGAGCGAAGAAGAAAGATATTATTGATATATTTCTATAATTGTACACACTGGTTTTGTTTATATAAGGGAAAAATAAAATGGAAACAATGTGAATTACAATTCTACCCTTCTAGATATTATATCCTCCAACACCCCCCCGTAAGCTGGAGCGTGTAGATCCTACATGCCCAGCTTAAACACAAAGGGTAAGGAGAATTGCTACTGCGAATCCATGCTACTCATTTAGTCCACCAACTTTTCATCTGCAGCAGAAGGATGGGAACAACTGTGTTGCATTCAGCATTGTTATTCTCACTGAGGGATTGTGATTTAACACTCCATTCAAAACCAAATTACTCAAACCAGCAGACACTAAGGCTGACTCCATACGAGAAACCATCCACCCCATCCAACAGAGGTCTTCTCCGGCATTTCATCAAACACAAACTGAGCATCTTCTATGCTGCCACACTTGCTGCAGCTCCAATTAAAGAAGTGACAAGATATGAGTCATTTGAGCCAAGGCACTTGTCCTGCGAACCAATCAACTTCCATGAAATCAACACGAAGACGACTTGAATCCAATTGCGCTGACCGCCCTCCTTAAATTCAGCACCGAGTTTTCGCTTTTTATCCTCTCCGAATCTCGTTAGCTTCGACGAAGTGAAGAGGAACACAAGCAGCATCGCTCCAAACCTATAACTAACGGCGAAGTGAATAGACATAACCAGGAAACTGGCGACAGCACCGGAGAGGTCGAGAGATTTTCTCCTGTAAGCTCTGGCGGCGATTAATGTCGAAATTACGACGGCGACAATCGACTGAACCGGAAGAAGAACAAAGAAAAACTCTGCTAAAGCGCCAAAAAACAATCGGAGCTCCCTATTCTCAGAATAATACTGCTTAAAACGGAGACTGAGTCGACTCTGCTTCTCGGCTTGTCCGATGGCTAAACAGAAAAACGCACTGCGCGAATCAAGCATATTGGCCAAATTGCCGTCCGGACTGATCGGAATCCTCTGCGGATTGACCGGAATCGACGGAGCTCCTCCCTTCCACTGCGGAAGGGCTACGGCTATGGCTCCCTGAACGTATTTGAGATGGAAATATACAACCGCTGCGGCTGTTTGCTCCAGATTCGGAGATTGAACGATCGGACGAGCTCCTTCCTTCCCCTTCGAAACGGTTGTGGAGTTCGCCTGAGATCGTCTTGGAATCCACGGATCTCCTTCCTTCCGCTGCGGAAGAGCTATGGAGATCGACGATGGACAGACTCGGATCGTCTTAGCATAGGCTTTGTTGCTACGCATCCTCTGCGGATGGATTGGAACCATTCTCTGCGGATGGACTAGGATTGCACGGCGTCGCTTCACTTCATCGACTTCTCCGGCACCGGAAAAAGTAACAGCGTGGATGAGCCCCCGCCGCTCTGATACCATGTTGGAATAACGATCTACATTGATGGAGAAGAAGCAGAGATAAACAAGAGGCAGAGATGGAGCGAAGAAGAAAGATATTATTGATATATTTCTATAATTGTACACACTGGTTTTGTTTATATAAGGGAAAAATAAAATGGAAACAATGTGAATTACAATTCTACCCTTCTAGATATTATATCCTCCAACAGATGGTGATGTTGATGCAGTACTCAAAGTGAGAGATTTAGAAATGGAAATCAGAGAGTTTGCACTCAAAGCTGAAGACAACATTGAACTACAACTTAGCAACTTCCTTCTCGCTCATCAACACGGAGGAGAAAAAGCTGCAGCTTCCCATCAACTCCTCCTCCATCAAACTTTGAAAGAAGCTGCAAAATATGCAACAGACCTGTTGGAGTTATCAAAAATGGGTAGTTCTACTGTTGCTTTAACTATTCTCATCAACAAAATTACGCATCACTTCCCAACGGTGCATGGTTGTGATGGAATACAAAAGACGATGTCATATTTCTCACACCAGCTTTCATGCCTGCGAGACTGCTTATTGCAGAAGAGGAATTCAAATAATTCTGGTGCTGCAATCAAAATACTGGAAACCAAAATCACAAACTTGGCACTCAAAACTGAAAATGACCTCCAAATACGACTAAAAAAGTTCCTTCTAGTCAAACACACCGTATATAAAGAAAGAGCTTCCCAGAAACTCCATCACACCTTGCAAGAAGCAGCAGAAAGCGTACAAGAGTTGTTGAACATAATCAAAAGTAGAAGCAGCAGCAATGAAGTTGATGATGATGATGATGATGATGATGATGATGAGGCAAATCAAACTCAACCATCAAATACTTGGTCAAGACATGCTAGCGCTGTGAAAGTTGATTCTGATGGCAGAATGGTTGGCCGTCACAATGACTGTAGAGTCATAAAGGAACAACTCTTTTCTCCCCATTTTTTCATACCAGGTATAATCTCAATTGTTGGAATGGTGGGTATTGGAAAGACGACTGTAGCAAGAAATGTGTATGAAGATCCATCACTTGCATCCTATTTCCATGTAAGAGCTTGGGTTACTCTACCCCATCATCCTCAACACTACAATAAGACCAGAATGCTAAGCCAACTTCTTCACTCAATTACACCAGTGGAAGAGCCAAATGTAATTAAAAAGGGAAGCACTCCTCATGAACTAGAAATGCAGGTACGCAAATGCTTTGGTGGTAAGAAGTATCTAATTGTTTTGGACAACATTACGAGCAAGGAAACTTGGAAGCAAGCTTGGATTGACATCATAAGTTGTGTTGTTAATAATGGATTAGATGGAAGTTACATATTACTAACCACTAGACACTACTTCAGCCTAGATGTCCACAAGAAAAGATACCATATCCATAAGATGACTTTGCTAGATCAAAAAGAAAGCTGGGAACTATTTTGTAATATCCTTTCTATTGATGAAGAGCACTTGGCCCCTAAATTTGAAAATATTAGGAACCATGTTGTGGAGAAATGTGATGGATTACCCCAGTTAATTGTTGAAGTTGCCAGGCGTTTATCTAAATGCAACAACATACAAAAAGGGTGGAAAGCGATTGAGAAGGAATTAGAGTCATTGGGACTTCTAGATCGCAAAGAACTTAGTGTTACTTACAATATGTTGCCACATCATTTGAAATTTTGCTTTCTATACTTTGGAGTCTTCCCAAAACGTAAAAATATTCTGGTTAAAATGCTTATAAGGTTGTGGATTGCCGAGGGAATGATGAAGCCATTGAAACATATGGAGTTAGAAAATGAAGCTTATGAGTACTTACAAGAGCTTACTGATAGAAGTCTTCTCTTAATTGAAGATCGAAGTTGTAACGGCAAAATAAAGACTTGTAGAATGCACAGTGCCTTACATAGCTTCTGCGTAGGAGAAGCTCAAAAAGAAGGTATTTTATGTGCAGTAAATACTCAGCAACATTTAGGATTATCATTAAAAACATTTACAAATTCCTGTCGTTGGCTAAGTTCTTACTCACACTATTTTGACTATTATGTGCTCTTTGGTAGAAACATCCCTCGCTCCATTTTCTTCTTTCTTGAAAATCCCGAAATGTTTGTTCCTCCCAAGCTGCTAAGAGTTTTGGCTTTTGATACTTCTATATCACTTCAAAGAGTGCCAGTGCAATTAGAAGGTTTAGTTTTTCTGAGATACCTATCCATAACACAATGGTTTGAGGATCTGGATCTTGTAGTGTTAAATAATCTAAATTTAGAGACACTTGTTGTTTCCGGTAATGGAGCACCAACAGTCCATTTGCCATCCAGTATTTGGAAGCCACCAAACTTAAGGCATCTCGAACTTGGCAATTCATATATGGTAGATCCTCCAAGTGCATATAAAAACAATTTACAAACATTATCTTGGGTGGTGAGACCAATTCATTGCAGACAAAAGGTGTATAGCAAGTTCCCTAACATAAAAAATCTGAAAATTTTCCTGAAGGATGACATAGAGCCCAGTCACATTAGAAGATGTTGCAGCAATCCTATTATTTTGGATCATTTTGACTATTTGGAAGGGCTTGAGAAGCTTAGCATTTCGGATTCTATTGGTTTGAATGCAGCCCTTCCAGAAAAGTGTATGTATCCTTCAAGATTGAAGAAGTTGAAGTTGAGTGGGACTAATATTTCTGAGGGGGATTTAAATGTAATTGCCAGGTTACCCCAGCTTGAGGTGCTCAAGTTGGAAAATGCCTTCCATGGAACGGTATGGAAAGTAGCTGATGGAGGATTTTGTCAATTAATATACTTTCTCCTTGAAGCTAAAGAACTCAAGCAGTGGGACGTTAGCTGTAATCAGTTTCGGATGCTCAAGCACGGGGAACTTGTATGGTGGAATCAGTTTCCAGTGCTCAGGCACTTAGTCTTAAGATCCTGTAATTGTTTGGAACAAATCCCAATGGTTTTTGCAGAAATTTACCCCCTGAAGTCAATTGAGTTGGAGGGGTGTAAGTCTTCCCTTGTCGCTTCTGCTAAGCAGTTAAAACAGAAGAGAAGATCCAATAATGATGTTAAGGTTAGAAGCTAAAGCATGTTTCTCTTTATTTCTTTTCTATTGAATGCTGACTTTCTTTACAAAGTCAGTTAGTATTTCTTTTATCTCATCTCATTTGTTTTTCTACATTATTTTTCACAGATCAAAATCTTTGGCCACGAATATGATGACTCACAGAATACACATACAGAATTGTCTATATATGTAAGATGACTTGGGGGGCCAGCCTGGCCTCATAGTAAATAACTGTTGGAAAACGGTATGTGTTAGGTTACATGTGTCTTGCTCCTATATTTTTATTTGCATGCCAAATACAGTAGATATAGTTGCATATACAAAAAATAAATTCATTATATTGGTTAAGATTTAATGATTCCTCATTAATGGAATCAAGAAACCTGCAAAGCGAGTATCCAGAAGTTGGTCTTGAAAGATGGGCTCAAGAGTTTTGTGTTAAAAAGACGGTGGATAACTTTTTATTAGCAAACATTATATTGTGAAGGAGAAGAAGATGGATGTATGTTGGTCATTAAAGAGCTACTACTACTTCATGAGTATATGTGACTGCGGCAACTAGGAAGGTATTTCATCTCATCTGGTGCCTATATGTGATGATCATCACATATATACTACTTTAATTTACATCTGTGTTTCTTTTCTCTACTTCTCGCAATATAATTAATTTGGTATATCAATTGAATACCTTTTTGAAAACTGGGAAGCTAAGGTGCTAGTAGTCGAGTATTAATTAGTTATTTCCTTGTATTTGAAGGATAGATGGATGTGTTTTGTTTCAACTAAAACTTTAAATTCATATTGAGACTACACTTTATTGTTTTTATATTTTTTGTTCAACAGTTGTGCCTCTCACTAATTGATATTGATGATTTGTCAAAGGCTTATTATAATTCTAAAAACTTCTTCATGAGATTGATTATATTTATATCCATTTTAGGCATTCTGTAAGGCATTAAAATGAAAGATTTTACAGTGATCCTGTAGTCAATCTTGAGGTGATTTTCTTTAATTTGTTAAGATGAATGTGGGGATCTGTTACATACAGGAAGGGCTTGTGTTGTTAAAAAAGAATGATGTTCAATAAAACCAAACATCCGAATTTTTGGTAGAACAAATTAAAATCAAGAAGTAAAATAAAATTTGAGTAGAGGCGAGGGTATACATAATATTACTGATATTTTAAAAATAATCAAAGATGTGAATTTTCATAAAGCTAGGAATTTCATGTGATAGTTGTGTGTCATATATATTGTGCAAATTTATGGGTGCCAACTTAGTGCAGATAAAGTAGGAGTAGGGTGCATGATTTACATTACAGATGGAAATATATATTATATATATGCTTTTTTCTTTACGTACCAGTGTCTTTGCACTCAAAGCTGAAGAATTGAAGACAGTGAACTACAATATAATGTTGGAATTAACATCATTCAATTCTTAGTAAAGATAGAATGATACACCCTAAAATCATTACTATGTCATCAATATGATTACTATTGTATAGATGGTACTGAAACATGGGCTCAAGAGCTATCTGCATGTCAAAAAAGACAGAGGTTGAGTTTTTGAAGAAATGATGTTGGTGACTGGGGCAAGCTGCCTGCCTACCAGGTAAATTCATTCATATTTCATTTGATGATTAATATACTACTTTACATCTATATATGTTTCTGTTTTGCAATTAATCCCAACTACAAATATGCTTTTGCAGATTGGTATATCCTAATTGAATACCTTTTAATTTTGAAATATTTTCAAGCTAGGAATTGAATTGAAGCTGCTTGTCTCAAGTATTGAAGATCAACAGGTAGCTAGGTAAGGGGAATTGCTTCCGTCTAAACTTGACTGTTTAATATTGATGTGCAAGGCTAACTATAATTCTATAAACTTCTTCATGAGATTCATTACATCCATTTCATGCATGCATTGTGTAAGGTTTCGAATGAAAGATTTTACCGTGATCTTGGTTTCTAGGAGAGGGTTTTCAAATCCTGTAGTTAGTCTTCATGTTATATTTTTTCTTTTTTACCATTTTCTTTTATTAAGCTACTGAATGCTCTAGACTACAGATGCATCATGTTCTTGAAATTTCTTGCAAAAATCGTATTCTTCAAAGATGTTGCAGAATAAGCTTGCCTTTCCCCAACAGATCAGAGAATGAAAAGTTTCTTATTTGAGAAATTATGTTAGGCTGATGTTGCTCTGTACTTTAATTTCATAACTATTATTGAACCACATTCATCAACTACTAATTATATTCTATTTATTTGAAGATAAAATAGGACTACCATTTCTGTTAGGATAAATGAACGAAATGTTCAATTTTCCAACAACTAACAGTAAGAAATAAAAAATGGGGAAGCTGTATTTCTCTAGAATAGAATCACAGAATGAAATTATCTCACAAAACTTACACCTCTGCAGTTGCTAACGACTCGGCAATTTGTTTTTATGATGATGATGTGTTTGTTGCATGGTTTTCAGTGTAAACACGGCAGTGAGCAGAGTTTGAAAAGGTTTACCGGTGACTTGGAGAATGCCTTGTGTGGAAATGTATGGAAAGTAGCCAAAGGAGAATCCTGTAGACTAAGATTCTTGGTTCTTGAAGCTAATAAACTCGAGCATTGTGCAGACGATGGTGATTTCACATGTCTCCAGTGGTTAGTCTTTAGATGTTATTGTTTGGAAAAGTTCCATTGGTATTTAAAAGAAAATTCAAACCTGTGGTCAATAAAATTGGGTGGTGTGGCCCTTCAATCTGCTGTTGCTTTTGCTAAGCAGATTCGAGACTGGCAAGTTGAAATGAGAATTGCATTTCTGAGGTTAGAAGCTAGCTACAGCATGTGATCATTTAATTCGTTTCTATTCCATATGGATGCTAACTTTATTTACAATCTTGTTATTATTTCTTTTTTCTGATCTCATCTCATTGTTTTCTCTGTTTTGAACTATTTCTTTTAAAGATCAAAATCCCTAAATATGATGAATCACAAATAGACGACTTGGTATGGCTTGCAGTGAATTAACAGTTATTTTAAAATCGTATGTTGAAGGCTGCATATGTCTTTGTATCTGCATTTACAGAAATGAAATGGTTTTGCTACTTTAGGTTGTAGAGATAATTGAAGGTTACAAATGAATTGAATTGGTTCCTCATGACTTCATCTACCATGTACTGTATTGATCTTCAATTCAAACCTTAGCTATGAGTTGATCCAATTTCAGCTGTGAGTTGTGCAGCAATAATCCATGAATTTGGATAATCTTGACTATGGAGGGGCTTGATCGAGAAGCTAACCATTTTAATTAGTTTCTATTTGCTGCACTGTAACCCTTCCAATCACTCTATATATGTTTCCTCTTACTGGCTACTGCAGAAGTTGAGATTGAGTGGGCTTATTCTCTCTCTCTCTTAGAGGCCGCCATTTAAAGGTGGTAATCTGCTTAAGAAGGGAGCTTAATTAATCTCTCTGATTTTAGTTTCAATTGTCTCTCATTCAACATATCGATTATGAAGAAGAATGTTTGAGGTTAGAGGCTACATCATGCATGCTTCATTCTTATTTTTATTTTCTTTTACATTCTTTACAAAATTAAAGCTGTTACTAAAATCAAAGATTTGATAGCGATCCTGGTTTGGTTTCGAAACAATATAATATGGCTCTCAAATCCTGATCGAAGTTATTCTTTAATTTAGGTGATTTTTTTTTTACCATTTTATTTTAATTAAGCAACTGAATGCTCTAGACTGCATGCATTATTGTATTCTTGAAATGTATTCTTTACAGAGCCTGCAGAATAAGGATGCTAGCTAGCTTTAATTTACCCCAGGCCAACGGAGAATGAAAAGTTCTTTAATAGACTGATCGATGTTCGTTTGTATCTTATCTTCGTAACTATTGAACCATATTCATCAACGACTAATTATATTCTATTCATTCAAACATCAAATAATATCACTATTTCTGTTTGGAAAAAAAATAAAAAAATCACCTAGGATATATGGATGAAATTCATTCATTTTGCCTTAGCTTGCAGCATGAACTAAAAAATGGAGATCAGAAGCTGTATTTCTCTAGAATCATAGTATGAAATTATCTCCTAAAACTTACACCTCTGTGTAGTGCTTGCTAAGTACTATGTAATTAATGTGCTGTATTTCTCCAGAAGCCATGTTACAATCATTTTTTTTGATAGAGCAAAAAAAAAAAAAAAAAAAAAGACATTATCTTAGTTTCTTTGGTTTTTTAGTTGATTCCTCAGGAAGGCAGAAGTGGAGAATTTTGTTTTCAACAATTGGCTACACATGTTGACTTCTAACGTTGAATGAGAGTTTGAATGTTAGATTACTCTGTTTCGTTAAAATTGAGGTATGTAATATATATACATGTTTTTTTTTTTCAAGATGAAGAAGAATATATATATATATATATATCAGGGTTGTAAAAATCCCACCTAGGCTCCGAGTAATCGGCGCCTAGGCGCTAGGCGCCCATAGGCTGTGGCGATTTCTCCCCTAGGCTCCCGCCTAGGAGACCGACCGCCTAGGCGCCCGCCTAGCGCCTAATTCAGCCGCCTAGCCTAACTCGTCCGATTACGTCGAGTTAACTCGTCAATTTTTGTCGAGTTAGTCGAGTTAACCCGACCGACTCGACCTTGCTAATTTTTTTCGTTTATATGACACACACACACACACACACACACACACACACACACACACACACACATATATATATATATATATATATATATATATATATATATATATATATATATATATATAGAAGAGCGCTCATATGCGGCGGGGTCTTACGGTGCGGCGGTGCGGTCAAATTCCAAAATACACCAACAGTGTTAACAATATGCACCAAGTGTAATAAAAACACACCCCAATGAAATGTAATAAAACATCACAAAATACACCACAGACTCAAAAAAACACACCATATAACTCACCACCCCCAATGGTGTATTTCCGAACAGTGTATGGTGTTTTTACTCACACCTAATGGTGTGTGTTTGGTGATGCAGGGCTCTGTTTACTCTGTTTTGTGTGGTGTATTTCATAACGTTGATGGTGCATATTTGGTGAACTATTGGTGTTGCCGCACCGTAAGACACTGCCGCACCTGAACCCGCCTCTATATATATATATATATATATATATATATATATATATATATATATATATATATATACACTCGTAGACTAGTTTGATACTTTCAATCTTTGGATGATTGAAGTATTTGGGTATTTCATTTGAGTTTTTTTTTAATATTCTTTTGATGTTATGACTTATGAATTGTCATTACGTCATTTATTTGGATGTGTTATTTGATTGAATGTTGAAAACAGCCTCATTAAAATTGTCAAATTGCAAGTCTGCTACTGTTTTTTTTTGGCGACCGCCTAGATTCCGCCTAGGCGCCGACTAGGCCGCTTAGGCGCTAGGCGCTGCCCGGGCGCCCGACTAGCGCCCATCGCCTACTGCAACCATGATATATATATATATATATATATATATATATATATATATATATATATATATATATATATATATATATATATATATATATATATATATATATATATATATATATAAATATGTTTGGTTGAAGAGTTTTTTATTTATTTATTTTTTTTTGGGAGTATTTTGCTTTAATATCCTTAACCTATTTTTATGTATTTCAATAAAATTCAAAATTAAAATAAATAAGACAATGATAAAATATAGAAGTAAATCATTTAAAAACAATTAACTAAAAAGTTTGAGCTTGAGAAACATTACTGGCCCGTTTGGTTCACGGAATCGGCCGGGAATGGCATAGCATTCCCAGTAATAGGCCTATTCCGTTGTTTGGTAACCATTTCTATTACCAGGAATAATATTCCTGGTAATAGCCTATTACCTCAAATAAGGTAATAGCTATTACTAGGGGCCCCCCTGGTATTAGCCTATTACTGAACGTTCAGGAATAGATTTTAGAATCTATTTCCTTTTTTACCCCTTTCTATAATCTAATTTTTTATCCTATATATAAATTTATCCTATTTCACCACCGTAGTCGCCGCTGTCGCCACCACCACCCCACCATCATCGCCGCCGCCGCCACCACCACCATCACCGCCGCCGCCGCCACCACCATCACCGCCGCCACCACCATCACCGCCCCCCCCCCCCACCCCGCCGCCCACCACCACCACCATCACCGCCGCCGCCACCACCACCATCACCGCCGCCACCATCACCGCCGCTGCCACCACCACCATCACCGCCGCCGCCGCCACCACCACCACCACCATCACCGCCGCCACCACCACCACCATCACCGCCGCCACCGCCACCGCCACCACCACCACCATCACCGCTGCCGCCACCACCACCATCACCACTGCCATCGCCACCACCACCACTACCGCCACCGCCACCACCACCATCACAGACACCGCCACCACCATCGCCGCTGCCGCCACCACCATCGCCGCCGCCGCCACCACCATCGCCGCCGTTGCCACCACCACCACCACCATCGCCGTCGCCACCGCCACCACCATCGCCGCCGCCGCCACCACCGCCACCAGAACCACCACCCAGCAGCACCACCGCCAGAACCGTCGCCGCCCCCACCACCACTGCCACAACCGTCACCGTCACCGTCACCACCACCACTGCCACCGCCACCACCACCTACCACCCCAGCACCACTACCACCACCGCCACCACCACCACCGCCACCATCACATATTTTTATAAGGGTATTTATGTCTTTTAAAACATATTTCATTTCTATTCCTTAAATCAACCAAACACTGTAATATAATTCCTAAAGTCTATTCCTTCCGCGAACCAAACAATAGAATACAATTCTTATTCTATTCCTTGCCTATTCCATTCCTTATGGAATAGCATTCCTATTACCTCAAAATTCATTCCGTGAACCAAACGTGCGGTACATGTATTGAATGGGAGAAAAATCAATAGATTAAAATAAAAAAAATTAATAAAAGACAAGGGAATGTGAGAATACCTAAGAAATAGGAGGGTATCTCACATTCCGTTCAAATAGCTAAAAGTCTAATTTGGATGTTATGTTGCATCGCATTTCAATGGGTTACTATT
This sequence comes from Ipomoea nil, assembly GCF_001879475.1. Lineage (NCBI taxonomy): Eukaryota > Viridiplantae > Streptophyta > Magnoliopsida > Solanales > Convolvulaceae > Ipomoea > Ipomoea nil. The sequence goes on along the minus strand of NW_017616621.1, from coordinate 1,041,054 downwards.
CCTCAACACTACAATAAGAGCCAAATGCTTCTTCAATCCAGTGGAGCGAAATGTAATTAAAAGGGGAAGCACTCCATATCAACTACAAATGTATAGTAGGTACGCAAATGCTTACATGGCAGGAGGTATCTAATCGTTTTTTACAGCTTTATGAGAAATCAAGCTTGGTTTTACTTCAATCCGTGTTTTTCTTATGACAAAGTTGGAATGGAACTTGCATACTACTAACCACTTGCCACTTCAAGCCATATGACTGCAGGGGGTAATCGATCACATTTCAACAAGGTTTACTATATATAAATGGAGGATGAATGTTGGATATTTTTATAGTAAATGGTTGAATATATTTATTTAAACATATCTACCAGAAGTATAAATAATATTTTAGTGTTGTAGAGTTGAAAATATTATTTACGTTTGGTAGGAAGTTTATGATTTTGATTGATCAAGAATATTGGAAATTTTCTTGAAAATAATGGGACATCCTAATATAATCCGAAAGGATTTGGGAAAAATTTTCCTAATTATGAGAAGTTAGATCAAATGGTCACTTTTCGACAAGTCCGAATTAACTTCTCGGTAATTTGCTCTTCGGATGACTTCTCGGTAGTTTACTCTTTGGATGTATGCAACGCACTTTCTGTTCTGAATAGTTCTTCTTTACAATTGGAAAATACAAGCTCTAATTTATACAAAGAAGAAGATTGATTATAGGGAAGAGAATCCTATAATCAGGGAAAGTAAATAAAAAGGATCACTAAACTAGGAAAGAATAAAATCATATCACTAATTACAGATCCTAAGAATATATGCATATCAATCAAATATTTTCACATATCAATTCTAATATTTCCACACTCCCCCTCAAGCTGAGTTGTATATATTATACAAGCCCAGCTTGGAATTGAATTCTTCAAAGCTCCTTCTAGGTAGAGCCTTCGTAAGGATGTCGGCAATCTGTTTCTTTATAGGAATGTAGTTGAGTTCAATGATCCTCGAATTGATCACCTTCTCATAAATGAAGTGCCTGTCTATTTCAACGTGCTTTGTTCTATCGTGATGAACCGAGTTCTTAGCAATGCTGATGGCAGCTTGACTATCACTGTACAATTTGAAAGATGTAGGAGCTTCAATTTTCAACTCATTCAACAACCTTTTAATCCACATCCCCTCACATATACGTAATGCCAGTGCACGGTATTCTGATTCTGCACTACTCCGAGAGACAACTGACTGTTTTTTGCTGCGCTAAGTGACTAGATTTCCCCATACATAGGTACAGTAACCACTAATCGATCGTCTATTAGTCAACTCTCCCGCCCAACTAGAATCCGTGTAAACTTCTAGGTCTCAGTTGTCATGTTTTCTGAAGTGCAAACCAAGACCTGGTGTCATTTTGAGATACCTTAGAATACGATAAACAGCTTCCAAATGCTCCTCATTAGGGTTATGCATATGTTGACTTACAACACTAACAGAGAAAGCAATATCAGGTCTAGTGTGGGAGAGATAAATTAGTTTTCCCACTAATCTTTGATAACTCCCCCTCTCTACTGGAATTGGTTCCCCACTCCGATTTGTTTTTAAGTTAGGGTCCATTGGAGTATCTGCTGGCTTACTTCCAAGCATTCCAGTTTCGTTTAGAAGATCTAGGATGTACTTTCGTTGAGATATAACAATCCCTTCCTTAGATCGAGCTACCTCCATCCCAAGAAAGTTTTTGAGGAATCCTAGATCTTTGATCTCAAATTCTGATGCAAGAAACTTCTTGAGGTTTGAAATCTCACCTGAATCATCTCCAGTTAGGATTATGTCATCCACATAGACAATGAGAATTGCTAGCTTTCCTGTTAAAGAGATTTTAACAAACAGGGTATGATCAGCTTGACACTGAGTGTATCCAAATTTTACAATTGACTTTGCAAACCTATCAAACCATGCCCGAGGTGATTGTTTCAAGCCATAAAGAGATTTTTGTAGTTTGCATACCAGTCGTCCATTGGAGTTCTTTTTCAAACCTGGTGGAATTTCCATATAAACTTCTTCTTCCAATTCTCCATTTAAGAATGCATTTTTTACATCCAGCTGATATAAAGGCCAATCACAATTCACAGCAAGTGATAACAGAACTCTTACTGTATTGAGTTTGGCAACAGGAGCAAAGGTCTCTTGATAGTCAACACCATATGATTGAGTGAACCCCTTGGCAACCAACCGAGCCTTGAATCTGTTGATACTCCCATCTGAATTATACTTGACAGTGAAAATCCACTTACATCCAACTGCATGTTTTCCTTGAGGTAACTCAACAAGACGCCATGTACCATTCTTCTCAAGAGCATTTATTTCCTCATTGACAGCAACCTTCTATTTGGGATCTTTTAGTGCCTCGTAGATGTTTGTGGGAATCTGGACAAGATCGAGAGAGGCAACAAAGGCTCGATACATAGGAGTTAATTTCCCATAAGCAACATACCTTTCTATTGGGTGACTAGTGCATGTTCTAACACCCTTTCGTTGAGAAATAGGCAAATCAAGATCATCAATAGCAGTAGATACCAACTCATGGGTCATAGAGTCCTTACCTTCATGATTTTCAAGGTCAAGTAAGCTCGAATGTGTGTTTGAACAGTCCTGGCTTTGCATGTTAGCCTCTATATTTTGAAGTTTTCTCCTTCTATAAACACGGAGTTCTGGTGCTTGAGGAGGTGAATTTGGTAGAGTGTTTTCTGAGGATGGATGGTTGTTTATTATAGGCGAAGATGGGTTGATTGTAGGAAGAGAGGATGGCGGGTGATTGACCATGTTTTCTGGAGTCACATCTGATGAAAGAGGTAATAGAGAATTGGATGATGTAGGTGATTTGGTAGAGTGTTTTCTGAGGATGGATGGTTGTTTATTAGAGGCGAAGATGGGTTGATTGTAGGAAGAGAGGATGGCGGGTGATTGACCATGTTTTCTGGAGTTACATCTGATGAAAGAGGTAATAGAGAATTGGATGATGTAGGTGATAAATCAGGTTGAGTTGGAGTAGGTTGATGGTGGTATGGTAGGACATTAGGTGAGGGAAAGGTAGCCTGATTATCTTGAAGTGTTTCCCAAAGTTGATATTCGCTCAAATGCTCCCCCTGAATACCAGATTTGGGAAAGAATGATTGGTGTTCAAAAAAAAGTGACATCCAAAGTATGATAAACTCTTTTTGTGACTGGAGAGTAACATTTGTACCCCTTTTGAGTATTATAATACCCAATGAAGATGCATCTGTGTGATTTGGGGTCAAGTTTTGTTCTTTTGTGATCATAAATGTTATAATAATAAGATTATTAATATTATTAGTAATTAAACCAAGTCAAAGAATTTAATAAAAACAAACATGGGTGAGTCATGTATGTTAATGTGGAACATGCCTAGATTATAGGAGTAGTACATGGAGCATTAGCTTCCTATTTATTAGCTTTCTCTTAGTATAAATATGTGGTGTATTTTCATTTGTTAAATCATCCCAGTGAATAAACATTATTCATTCTAATCTTTCTCTCTCTCTCTCTCTTCCTATATATATATTATTATATATAAATACATAGATATATTATATATAATATATATATTATATTTAATATATCTTACATTTGGTATCAAAGCCAGTCAACCTTTCAACCCCGAAATATTTCCCGTAGTGAAATATGGCAACAAATTTCAATATTGTATGGTCGGGTCCCAAATTGGACGGAAAACTTGATTACAATTATTGGCAAATTATGATGTCCACACATTTGCAAGCTCAAAATCTTTGGAGCTTTGTTGATCCCGATCTACCCGAAGGAGCTGATGCAGCCGCTATACGGCGAGATAAATTGGCCTTGGGTCAGATTCACCAAGGTGTTCATTATTCCATTTTTGGGCAATTAGCTCGTGCTCAAACAGCAAAACAAGCTTGGGACATCTTAAAGGTGTCAAACAAAGGAGTCGATCGGGCACAGAAGTCTAAGTTGCAGTCATTGAGAAGGTTGTACGATAATTGTGAGATGACCTCTACAGAAATAGTAGATGCGTATTTCACTCGTCTTATTGATATGGTGAATAAGATGAGGCTATATGGAGATACGATTGAAGATGGTGCAGTGGTTGAAAAAGTTCTTCGAACTATGCCGATGAAGTATGACCATGTGGTGGCTTCGATAACAGAGTCACACAAAACCGAGCTCTTATCAATTGCAGAGCTGAAAGGTATGGTAGAAAGTCATATTGACAGAATTGCGTCAAAGTCGGAACCACTAGCAGAAGAAGCTTTGAAGAGTCAAGTCACCCTTAATGTGACTGGCACTAATCAAAGAGGTGGAGGATCTGGTAGAGGTCGTGGAAGAGGAAGAGGAGGTTCTAGTGGAAGAGGTCGTGGTAACTTCAACCAAGGAGGAGGACGTGGTAACTCCAACCAAGGAAGAGGTGGAGGTAATACAAAACAAGGTAAATTTCCATTTCATTGCTACAATTGTGGCAAGTATGGACACAAGATTGCAGATTGTTGGTATAATGAGGACAACAATCGTGGAAATCAAGCAAATATTGCTGAAAACACTACTCAAAAGTCTGGTGAGAGTTCTGAAACTTTACTTTTAGCAAGCGATAGTTTTTCTGCAGATAAGAACATATGGTTCTTGGATACTGGGTGTAGTAACCATATGTGTGGGAAGAAAGAATTGTTTTATGAACTGGATGAATCAGTCCAGTCTGAAGTGACATTTGGCTAAGTCAAAGGTGCCAATTTTGGGAAAAGGTAAAATCTCTATTCAGTTGAAGGATAGTACTCGCAATTTTATATCCGATGTGTTCTATGTTCCTGAACTACACCAAAATTTGCTGAGTTTGGGTCAGTTGTCAGAAAAAGGATATAAGATACATATTGCTCAGGGGTGTTGTACCATTGAAGATGCTAAAGGAGTTTTGATTGCAAAGGTAAATATGTCCCAAAATCGACTATTTCCTTTGAAAATTAAGCATACTCTCCTTGATTGCTTTAATTCTGAAGTTTGTGATGATAATTGGTTATGGCATATGCGGTTTGGGCATTTTCATTTCTCTGGGTTAAACTATCTTGCGAGAAAGGAACTTGTTTCTGATTTACCTGTTGTGAATGTCCCTGATCGTATCTGTGAGATTTGTGTGATTGGGAAGAAACATAGAGATCCCTTTCCCGTGGGCAAGTCAAGGAGAGCTACAAAACAGTTGGAGATTGTTCACTCAGACCTGTGTTCGTTGGAGGTTCCCTCACATGGAGGTTGTAAGTACTTTATTACTTTCATTGATGATTTCAGTAGAAAAACATGGGTTTACTTTCTGAAGCAAAAGTCTGAAGCATGTGATGTTTTCAAACAATTTAAGGCTTTTGTTGAGAAGCATAGTGGTTATGAAATTAAAATTTTGAGAACTGATAGAGGTACAGAATATATTGCATGTGATGAATTTCTGAAAGAAAAGGGTATTCAGCACCAAATGACAGCTAGATACACTCCACAACAAAACGGAGTGGCTGAGATGAAGAATAGGTCTATCATGGATATGGTAAGGTGCATGTTGAAATCCAAGAATCTGCCTAAGCCTTTTTGGGCAGAAGCTGTTGCTTGTGCTGTCTATGTGTTGAATAGGTGTCCAACTAAAAGTGTCCGTGATAAGACACCCGAAGAAGCTTGGAGTGGGAGAAAACCCTCTATCAAATATCTCAAGGTTTTTGGATGTTTGGCATATGCACATGTGCTAGATCCGTTGAGAAAGAAGTTGGATGATAAAGGTGAGAAGTGCATATTCATTGGTTATAGTGACGCTTCAAAGGCTTATAAACTATACAATCCTGAAACTAAAAAGGTTGTTATAAGTTGTGATGTTACTTTTAATGAATATGGTGCCTGGGATTGGTTAGCTAAAGATGACAGTTCAGTTGTTATTCCTGTTGTTAAAAATATTGTTGAAGAGCAACCGATTCCAGATAATGTCCAGTCTCCTTCACAGCCAGAGTCGTCAGTTCGACGATCTCAGCGCGAGCACCACTTACCAGCTCGCTTGCAAGATTATGTTTTGGGTCATGATAATGACCTGTCTGATGAAGAGATTATTCAATTTGCTCTCTTTGCAGATTGTGATCCTTTAACTTTTTAGGAGGCTACTACAGAAACTCATTGGCTTAAGGCGATGGATGAGGAGATACGTGCCATTGAAAAGAATGGTACTTGGGAGTTAACAAATTTACCTCCTGGGAAGAAGCCAATTGGAGTCAAGTGGGTTTACAAAACGAAATACAAGTCAGTATATCCAACTTGAAGACGGAGACATTTTTTCAAATTAAAGAAGGAAATTGGGATGACCAATATATCCAACTTGGTTTAAAGGAGACAATGTTATAATAATAATATTATTAGTAATTAAACCAAGTCAAAGAATTTAATAAAAACAAACATGGGTGAGTCATGTATGTTAATGTGGAACATGCCTAGATTATAGGAGTAGTACATGGAGCATTAGCTTCCTATTTATTAGCTTTCTCTTAGTATAAATATGTGGTGTATTTTCATTTGTTAAATCATCCCAGTGAATAAACATTATTCATTCTAATCTTTCTCTCTCTCTCTTCCTATTTATATATTATTATATATAAATACATAGATATATTATATATAATATATATATTATATTTAATATATCTTACAGATATGGACAAAAGTAGTACAACCAAAAATTTTGAGTGGCAATTCCGAGGAAAAAACTGAGAGGTGAGGGAATGCTTGTAATAACAAAGATCGTGGTGTCTTGAACTTTAAGACACTACTAGGCATACGGTTTATGAGGTAAGTGGCAGTAAGTACAGCTTCCCCCCAAAAGTGTTTAGGCACATGATTTGAAAACATGATGGACCGAGAGACTTCAAGGAGATGCCTATTTTTTCTCTCAGCCACTCCATTTTGCTGAGGGGTGTTGACACAGGAACTAATATGGACAATTCCCTGATCTAACAAGTATGGACCAAGAATTGAGTTGTAGTATTCTGTCCCATTATCAGTTTTCAAAACTTTGACTTTTTGTTTGAACTGATTTTGAATCATGGAATGAAAAGCTTTAAAAATTGATGCAGTTTCTGATTTTTCTTTCATGAGGTCCTAGTGTGGTCATCAATGAAGGATACAAACCATCTAGAACCATTAACATTTTTCACCCTTGAAGGCCCCCAAATGTCACTATGTATCAACGAAAAAGGTTGAGAAGGTTTGTAAGGATTGCTTGAATAAATGCTTCGAGTATGTTTTGCAAGTTGACACACTTCGCAATGAAAAAACTTGAGTTTTTTATTGATAAATAAACCAGGAAACAGTTTTTCAAGATAAACAAAATTTGGATGTCCAAGGCGAAAATGCCACAACATGACTAGACTCTCATTGGAGACAGAAACAGAATTGAAACCATAATTTGACTTGGGGAAATGTTTACTTTCAGGAGTGTTTTTGAGAATATAGAGACCATCGCAAATTTCAGCACTGCCAATCACCTTCTCCGAGCCCAGAACCTGAAATTCACAAAGCTTGGGATAGAATTTAGTTACACAATTCATGTCTCTAGTGAGTTTACTAATGGAAAGAAGGTTGCAACTTAATTTAGGAACAAAGAGAACAGATGAAAGAAAAAGTTCATCAGTTAATTTGACAGATCATATTCCTATCACGTTAGAGAGGGATCCATCAGCAATTTTGATCATGGTGGGATTGGTACAAGGTTTGAATGTGTGAAAAACCTTTAAATCACCTGACATATGGTCGGATGCCCCGGAATCCACAATCCAAGGACTTGTGTTATTTGAATTTGCAGCCAATGTGTGAGAAGTGGTACCTTGATGACTCATCATACTAACATGTGCTTCAGCGGAAGGTGGGATTGACTGTTGTGCAACAGATATCTGCCCAAAAAGCTTTTGCAGCGCCTCAAGCTTAATTTTCGAGAAAGGACTGACTCCATTGGGTGATGTTTCAAAGGTTGCAGCCACATTATCGTGAGACTTGCTGGAAAATTCACGGTAAGCAAGGACTTGAGGAAGGTTAAGATAATTTTTGATAGTCGAGTGAGAAGGATGTGATGACCCATCTAACGGTGAGGAATCAACTGGAAGGGTTTCAATAGGTTTAGACATAGTTGCTGGAGAGATTTGGTGAGGGAGGATAGAGAAGAGATAGGGGTTTAGAGTCAGGCTCTGATACCATGTAAGAAATTCTGAATAGTTCTTCTTTACAATTGGAAAATACAAGCTCTAATTTATACAAAGAAGAAGATTGATTATAGGGAAGAGAATCCTATAATCAGGGAAAGTAAATAAAAAGGATCACTAAACTAGGAAAGAATAAAATCATATCACTAATTACAGATCCTAAGAATATATGCATATCAATCAAATATTTTCACATATCAATTATAATATTTCCACACTTTCACATTTTTGCAAGTGTAATCTTTTAATACTAAATATGCAAAATGTTAATACTAAATGTGCAAACCTAAAAAAGTTTGAGAATTACAGATTTTAATATTCAAGCTTGCTTTTCTATTCAATGCTAAAGCTAGCGTATTTCATTCTTAACATTTATTTCTTTTCTATTCAATGCTGTTTTTTTTTTTTTTTTTTTTTTTTTTTTTTTTTTTTCTTTTTTTTTACAAAATCAATTACTATTTTATTTTTCAGATCTCATTTTGTTTTTTGCATTATTTTTCACAGATCAAAATTCTGGATCCTAAATATGAGGAATCACTGAATACACATATAGAAGTGTCTATGTAAGATAACTTGGGCAGCCTCATAGTATATAACTGTTAGAAAATGGTATGTTTTAGGTTACAAGTGATGATTTTTGAATTGTGTACTTTTTGCATTTTCTAGAGTTACATCCCACTTTATACAATCCTAGTTTGGGCTTACACTAGAGTCAGGCTTGTATAGTTACTCACTGTAGTATTAGTTACTTTCTTTGGTTAAAACTTAAAAGTTAATGACTCCTCAAGAATGCAATAAACTTTGTCATCATTATGATTACTATTGTATAGATGGTACTGAAATATCCCAAGAATGACTCCTCAAGAATGCAATTAATCCCAAGTACAAATATGCTTTTGCAGATTGGTATATGCTAATTGAATACCTTTTTTTTTAAATATTTTCAAGTTAGGAATTGAAGCTGCGATGCTTGTCTCAAGTATTGAAGATCAACAGGTAGCTAGGTAAGGGGAATTGCTTCCGTCTAAACTTGACTGATTAATATTGATGTGCAAGGCTAACTATAATTCTAAAAACTTCTTCATGAGATTCATTACATCCATTTCATGCATGCATTGTGTAAGGTATCAAATGAAAGATTTTACCGTGATCTTGGTTTCTAGGAGAGGGTTTTCAAATCCTGTAGTTAGTCTTCATGTTAATTTTTCTTTTTACCATTTTCTTTTAAACTACTGAGTGCTCTAGACTACAGATGCATCATGCTCTTGAAATTTCTTGCAAAAATCGTATTCTTCAAAGATGTTACAGAATAAGCTTGCCTTTCCCCAACAGAGAATGAAAAGTTTGTTAACTGGGAAATTATGTTAGGCTGATGTTGCTCTGTACTTTAATTTCATAACTATTGAACCACAATCATCAACTACTAATTATATTCTATTAATTCGAAGATAAAATAGGACTACTATTTCTGTTAGGATAAATGAACCAAACGTACAATTCTCCAATAACTAACAGCATGAAATAAAAAATGGGGAGCTGTATTTCTCTAGAATCACAGAATGAAATTATCTCACAAAGCTTACACCTCTACAATTTGTTTTTATGATGATGATGTGTTTGTTGCATTCTTTTCAATGTAAACACGGCAGTGAGCAGAGTTTGAAAAGGTTTACCAGTGACTTGGAGAATGCCTTCTGTGGAAATGTATGGAGAATTCTGTAGACCAAGATTCTTGCTTCTTCAAGCTAATAAACTCGAGCATTGTGCATGCGATGGTGAGTTTCTATTGGCTACACTGTAATCTTGACTGCAGCAATCCATCAATTTGGATAATCTTGATATGGAGGGGCTTGATCGAGAAGCTAACGATTTTAGTTTCTATTGGCTTCACTGTAACCCTTCCCATCACTCTATATATGTTTCCTCCTACTGCAGAAGTTGAGATTGAGTGGGCTTAATCTCTCTTAGCTTAGAGGCATTTTTAACGGTGGTAATTGAATTGGCATGTTGCATCTGCTTAAGAAGGGAGCTTAATTAATCTCTCTAATTTTAGTTTCAATTGTCTCTCATTCTAGAAGGGCTGCATCCATTACGAAGAAGAATGTTTGAGGTTAGAGGCTACATCATGCTTGATGCTTCATTCTTAATTTTTATTTTCTTTTACATTCTTTACAAAATTGAAGCTGTTACTATTTTTTTTTTTTTTTTTTTTTTTCTGATATCGTTTCATTCTTTCATAGATCAAAATTGACGGGTTTGAATGTGAGGAATGACCGTATCCAGTTGAAGAAGATCATAGGACTTGGTGGAGATCACAGTGAATTAACTATTGTTAGAAAATGGTATGCACTTAGATACTGAATGGGACCTTCAATTTTGATAAGATGCTAAATGACAATGCAAGGTTTGTTGTTAGATGCATTCTAATAACGTAACTTCATTAACGTAGTTCAATTCCAAGTGCTATCATTATCGTAATTGCCTAGCTTAGCTTGTTTCAAAAAATGCATTAGATAGAAGCAGTATTGCTGGACCGGTTTTGAATAGTTCAATAAATGCAGGCTGCAAATATAGGAGGTTGATAGATTTCCATCTGATGAGAATGTGTATCCCAAATCTAGCCATGTTGGCTTTATTTTCATCTTAGGAGAGGATGTTAAATGGTTTTGAACTAGCTACAAGTACTAATGTTGTTAAGCTGATTGGTTTACTTGACAAGGTCAAGAGGCAATGTAAAACTGCAGTGATGAATTGCATGGCTTTTGGTTCTGTGATTCTGCAGCTTATATCTCTAATTCCCCATTTGTTCTGTAACATTATTTACAATATTATATATATTATCACCCATCCGACTCACTGTGTTAATTACCAAGTTATAACCTGAAAGGTGATCACTATATGTTGCTGTTTTCTTGTACAGATAATTGAAGGGATAATTTGGTTGTTGAGGTAAATTCATGTGTATCTACAAATTAACATAATAGAAAGATGCACAGTTGTGTGGGTAGGGGTGTACAGCGGACGGATCGGTTCGGATCGGATGGCGGAAGGGCAAATCCGAACGGATATCGGATTGATGTTTTGATTACCCTACCCGTTGTATTAATGATATTTATCTGTTCGGTTTTTATGCAAATCGGATCGGGTGATAAGTCAGTTTTTAAAAAAAAAAAAAGGAAAAAAAAAAAAAACCTAAAAAGTTCATTACTTGGAAAAATAAAAGTGCAAAACTAAAAGTAAAATAGCAATTAATAAGTAAAATAGCAAAACTAAAAGCTCTAAGCCTCTAAATCTCTAATAGACTAAGCTTGTAATACTAACTTAGTAATTAGTATTACTAAGTAGTCTATCAGCAAAAGGATGGATTACACAAAAATGCAAAATACAGATTAGTCAATAGTCATTAGTCTATTACAAAATACACAACACTACAACAGTGAAGTAGTGAAGTGTCAAGCAGACAAGCAGTCAATCAGATCAGCATTCAGCAAGAATCAAGATAGAGTTAAGTCAGCCAGCTACTCTTCTTCCTGTGAATTGTGACAAGTAACAAGTTAGTGAATGGATTATAATTGTAAATTAAACACAGAAAATGGATTTATATATATTTATATTATTACATAGTTGGCTCAGTAAACATTTTTCCATATCAATTTTGGATTAAGGGCAAATTGCTACAATAAACAATAAGTTTAGAGCAACTTATCAACTTAATCCTTTTCAGATTAAAGGTGGAAGCTTCATCATTGCTGTGGAAAAAGGGACAGATGGACACACATAGTAAAATATAAACATTACCAACCAGATTACCATTTACCAAAATAGCAGATGCACATGGGACTTGAGGCTGCAACTTAGAAAAAGTTACCAAGCCTTCACAAGCCAGCAAATTTATGCACCCTTACCAGTTACCATTATCATACATTCATACTTACAGAGGTCCAATGCAAGCAAATGATCAAGGCATCAAGCATTCAAGCCAGCAACTTAATAAAATCAGTTACCATGACCCTCAAAAAATACCAAGTGAGAGATTAGATTGCAATTGAGTCAAATAGTATAAATATTGCAATAAATCAGACACAAGTAATTGAGTAAATGAGTAATGTAAAGAATAACATTACAGGAATCGTAGCCAGTATAGAACCAAGAAACCTCCCACTTCCACCTTCACCACTTAACTCTGCAAAAATAAGCAATTTTCAAATAATTAGAACTTAGAAATAATAATGAAAAAAACCAAAAGCACAGAAAGACAGAAAGATTAGTTTCATTGTTTAGGTTGAGTTGGGTAGCAGAGGTTATTGGAAATAATTTCCTCTCTCCGTTTTCTAAACGTGTGAGTCTTTCCCTCTCTCTGTGTGAGTGTGTCCCTTCTCTCTTTTTTTGCTGGTAACGATGGAGAAAGGCAGTACTAGTAATCTGACCGATGCGTGCGAAGCTTTGTCGATTGTTGATGACGATGACGGTGTCATAGTAGAGATCGATGATGTTCCACAACAAACTTTCAATTACCGATATGCAGCAGTTGGCCGTGTCGTTACGGATAAATCCGTTAAATTGGTGATTTTCCGAGACGTCATGGCAACCGCTTGGAAGCCGGTGAGGGGAGTGATGGTTCGTGAATTGGGTTCAAATCGTTTTTTGTTCCTTTTTTATTGTGAAAAGGATATCTCTAGGATTATGAGGGACGGCCCTTGGACGTTTGATCAGAATCTCGTCCTCCTTCGTCGTTTGAATGACGGAGATAATCCAAAAACAGTTCCACTGGATACGACTGCTTTTTGGATACAGGTCCACAACCTCCCTGGTGGTTTTATGTCTGAGAAGGTGGCAAAGGTAGTAGGGAATCATGTTGGTGTGTTTGAAAGTGCAGAGCTGCGAAATTTTGCCGAAACGGGATGTGCATTCATGCGAGTCCGGGCATTCATAAATGTGACAAAACCTCTGATGGCCAAGATGAAGATGAAGAGGCCGGGTGCTGAATGGTTTTGGATCGATCTCAGATATGAGCGCCTGCCGTCTTTTTGTTTTACGTGTGGTGTAATCGGTCATGCAGATAAGTTTTGTGCAGTGGATGCTGATAAGCCAGTGGCTGAGGGTGAGAAGCGGTTTGGCCCTTGGTTGAGAGCAAGAGGGCGAAAAGGATCTGTGGCGGCGCCGACGAACAGGTGGCTTGTCCTGGAGGAGCCGGTCGCGACGTCCGTTGCGGTGGAGAAGGGGAAGGGGGAGAGCACAACGCATGTAACGGTTCTCCATAATGGGGAATTAATGAAGGACGTGGGGGAGGAGACGTTTTCTCCAAGCTCAAAGGGAGATATAAATGTTAGTAATGTCAGTTTAAATACGGGTAATGAGTATTGTGAGGATGAGGGGGTAGTGGTGGTTGACCAGAAACGGCGCAGGGTAGGAAAGGAAGGGGGGGTTGAGAAGTGGGCTAGCCCAATGGTTATTGAAAGTCAGAATAATTCTGATGAGGTGGGACCTGGACTCCAGGCCCACCCGGCCCAATAAGTTGTTTTAGTTGGAACTGCCGTGGGCTTGGAAATCCTATGGCAGTTCATGTTTTGTTGGGCTTTGTCACTAAATACAAGCCTGACATTCTTTTTTTAACTGAGACTATGAGTGGTACGACGAGAATGGAGTATGTGAGAGTTAAATTAAAGTTCGACAATTGTTTTACGGTGGAGTCGACGGGGAGGAGTGGGGGTTTGTCTCTACTTTGGAATGGGGGATTGGATGTGGAGGTGGTTGGTTACTCCAACCACTACATTGACACAAAGATCACTCAGAGAGGGGTACGGTGGCGGTTCACGGGGTTCTACGGCAACCCTGACAGAAGTCGACGCCAAGTATCTTGGGAGCTGTTAAGGTACCTATCTTCTCAAAGTGATCTTCCATGGGCCCTAAGGGGGGATCTAAATGATATTTTGGATGAAAGGGAGAAGGTGGGGCGGGTACCACACCCTAAATGGCTAATTAGGGGGTTCAAGGAAGCGGTTAGGGCAAGCCGGTTATTTGATTTCCCTTTTGGGGGGTATCAATATACATGGGAGCGTGGTAGGGGAACACCAAATTGGGTGAGCGAGAAGCTTGATCGGATTTTAGTGTCTGGGGGTTGGAGGGATTTGTTTCCAGAGGCAAAGGCATGGTCAGTCGAAGGGAGCAGCAGTGACCATATGCCTTTACTTCTGCGGATAAACACTGTGGGTGGAAGAAGGTTTAGAAGGAGGACTAGGTTTGAAAATTCATGGGGTAAGGTTCCTGAGTGCAAGGCTGTGGTGGAGTCTGCGTGGACGGCGTTGGAAGGGGTCCCCATTGCTGACAGATTACTTGGCTGTGGCGGAAGGGTATGTGAATGGGGTAGAAAACAGATGACTAGGGAAGTGAGGGAGATTGAGCAATGTAAGTCACGGATGGGGACCCTGCGAGGGGCAGTAGACCCAAACGGGGTGAGGGAGTTCGGTGCGCTTCAACGTCAATACTTGAGCCTTCAACAATCTCACTGTGAGCGGCTGAAGCAGAGAGCTAAAGATTGGTGGTATAAGGGGGGGGGGGGGGGGGGGACTGTAATACTCGTTTCTTCCATAATTCTATAAATGGTAGAAGGCGTAGAAATAGGCTAACGGGGGTGAAAGACTCTCGAGGGAATTTGGTCACAGATGAAGCCGGGATGAGGGAAGTGGTTGTGGAGTATTTTTCCAAACTTTTTAAGGGTCAGGAGGGGGAGATAAGGCCGGTGATTGAGTGTGTGCAACAAAAAGTTACGACAGAGCAGAATGATAACCTGGAGAAACAGATTACCCCAGCCGAGGTGCGTGAAGCAGTGTTCGCAATGCATCCGGACAAATCTCCGGGCCCGGATGGTTTGTCTCCAGGCTTCTTCCAAATGCATTGGGATATCCTGGAAAATGAGGTAGTTTCCTTTTGTCAAAACTTTATTACCTCCGGTCAGTTACCTGTTTCAGTAAGTGACACTCACATTGTCCTAATCCCAAAGACAAAACACCCAGAGTTGATGTCTGAGTTTCGCCCTATATCCCTTTGTAATGTGTTATATCGTATCCTAGAAAAAGTCTTGGAAAATAGATTTAGGGGGGTGTTGGACTCTATTATTTCTCCCGCTCAAAGTGCTTTTATCCCGGGGCGTTCCATTATTGACAATGTTATGATTGCGTTTGAGTCTACTCATGCTTTGAATAGAAACAGGGGTAGTAAAGGGGGTTTTTGTGCTTTAAAAATTGACATGAGTAAGGCTTATGACCGAGTTGAGTGGGGTTTCTTGGGAAAAGTTATGCAGAAATTGGGGTTCAGTGATAGGTGGATTGGTCTAATGAAAGAGTGTGTGTCGTCTGTCCGCTATAAGGTTTTGGTAGATGGGCAGGAATGGGGCCCGATTATCCCTGAGAGGGGACTAAGGCAGGGGGATCCGCTCTCACCATGTCTTTTTATTGTTGTAGCTGAAAGTCTGAGTGCAATGTTGAGAGATCGGGAAAGGGAAGGGATTTTCCATGGGATTTCTGTTGCGAGAAATGCACCCCATATTTCTCACCTTTTTTTCGCCGATGACTGTCTATTTTTCTTCAAAGCAAACAGTTTTGAGGCAAGGGTGTTAAGAGATGTTTTAGAGGACTACGGGGCTGCGAGTGGCCAGCAGGTTAATTACGCCAAAACTTCGATTCTCTTCGGTAACAATGTTCATAGGGAGGATAAGGAGGCTGTTTGTGAAACTTTAGAAGCACACGAACAGCAAGGGAGGGGAAAATACCTTGGGCTCCCGGGGTATGTAGGGAGGAGGAAGCGAGAGATTTTGGGATTCATAAAAGGGAAGGTTCGGGATAGGATATTGCATTGGGGAAATCGTTTTCTGTCCCGGGCGGGTAGGGAGATACTTTTAAAAACAGTTCTTCAAAGCATCCCAAATTATGCTATGAACGTTTTTTTGTTACCGAAGGGGCTTTGTGAGGATATTGAGCG
This sequence comes from Ipomoea nil, assembly GCF_001879475.1. Lineage (NCBI taxonomy): Eukaryota > Viridiplantae > Streptophyta > Magnoliopsida > Solanales > Convolvulaceae > Ipomoea > Ipomoea nil. The sequence continues at coordinate 1,024,834 of NW_017616621.1, read as the reverse complement.
GCTAATGAACTCATTTTGGTGGGGTTGTGAGGGGAGAGGGGGAAAGGGGATTCGGTGGAGTACTTGGGGGGACTTATGTAAACCAAAACACTATGGGGGAATGGGGTTTAGAAGGGTACGAGAGATGAACCTAGCCATGTTGGGGAAACAAGGGTGGAAATTTTTACACGAGCCAGATGCGTTAGTGACCAGGGTTTTTAAGGCTAGATACTTCCCCAAATGTTCTTTCTTGGAGGCAGGGGTGGGATCAAATCCATCTTTCGTGTGGTCAAGCATTAGGGAAACGCAAGGGTTGTTGAGTGGGGGAGTCCGGTGGAGGATTGGGGATGGTGGTACAGTGAAAGTTTGGGGCAATCCTTGGCTTCCAGATCCACAGAATCCTTATGTTATGACTCTGCAGCATAATTTTGGTACTGATCCTATGGTCCAGTCTATTTTATGTGTGGATATGCAGAAATGGGATACGGAACTTATCAATGATATTTTTGATCCACGGGATGCGAAACTGATCTTAAACATGCCTATTCCACCCGAACCTGTGCCTGATTCAATGTATTGGGGGTGGGAGGACACTGGACTTTATTCTGTTAAAAGTGCATATAGGTTAGCTTGTGGTGATATGAATCATAACCAAAAATTGCCATGGGCTGCAGTTTGGAAACTCCAATTACCCCCAAAGATAAAATGTTTTTTCTGGGCCATGTGTATGAAAAAATTGCCAACTAAGGATGCATTACTTGTTAAACAGGTTGCTTGCGATTATTTATGTCCATTGTGTGGAACGGAGCCGGAGACAGTGGTCCATGTATTTGCAAATTGTGCTTTTGCACATCAGTGTTGGAACGAGATTGCGTCGGGGTGGAATATGGGCTTTGCTGTTTCGATTGATTTGTGGTTAGAGGAGATGTGGACTGTTTTACCAAAGGAGATAGTGGAGAAGATTGTGATTATATGTTGGGCAATATGGGAGAATCGAAATGCTATGGTTTGGAGCAAACAAAGTATTGATCCTAGAACTTTGGTGAGTATGGCGTTGAGTTATGCTCAGAACTGGAAAATGGCACAAGGAATACCAAATGCTAGGCCCTATGGAACTGCCATGCAGCATGTACAGAATGTAAATTGGCAGCTACCCCCTCCAGATTATTACAAGTTGAATATTGATGTAGCTTTGGATGCTGAGCAGCGCATAATGGGTTATGGATGGATCGTACGTGATGCGGAAGGGGTAGTGAAGGGAACGACGATCTTCCAGATTAAGGGACTATATTCTGTTAGGGAGGCTGAAGCTATTGGGGCGCGAGAGGCGCTAAGTTGGATAAGGAAGAAGAGCTGGTCGCGGGTAATGCTTGAGACGGATGCGCAAGTGGTGACAAATGCCGTACACGCCGGACAAAATTACACCCCCTTTGGTGCTATTATAAATGACATTCGTAAGCAGTTGGAGCTTCTTCCTTTGGTTCGTTTTGTGTTTGTAAAGCGAGCTGCAAATGTTCCAGCCCATATCTTAGCGAAATATGCCTTGCGTAATTCTGGGGAGGAGATAATTGAGTACTGTGATTTTATGCCCCGTTTTATTTCTTCCTATGTACTTGCAAACTATTCTGGTTTGAGCTATTAATATATCATCTTTCATTTTCAAAAAGAAATAATAATGTAAATTGTAAAATGTGAAAAAAGTCAAGGAAATGTAGTCTAAACTTTTTTACCTTTTTCAAACCTCTCCAACTCTTCCAGGTTCTCCTCAATACATAAAGGAGTATTTTGCTCTCTAAGCCAATCCTGTGTACACACCAAAGCTTCCACAATTTTTGGAGTTAATGGAACTCCTAAAATGATCCAATACTCTCCCAGATGTACTGAAGGCAGATTCAGAGGCAAAAGTTGAGATTGGGATGGCTAGGACATCCCTAGCAAGCTTAGACAGTATAGGAAACCTAACAGAGTTAATCTTCTACCATCTAAGTATATCAAAGGAGCCTTCTTCTTCAACTACTGCATCACTCAAGTATACATCCAACTCAGTTTTTTTCTTACCCCCAGACTCCCATCTTTGTTTTTTTAATTTGGGACTTGTGGAAATGTTGTGGCATACCAACAAAGGCATGTGCAGATACAGAGGAATCACTACCAACAGAGATAGATGGAGACTGACTAGAAGCAGGAACAGAAGAGACACCAGAATTGACAGAATAATCATCAAATAACTCAGTCAAACCAACAAGTACTTTTTCATAGTATGGTTTACCCTTTCCCTCACCATACATATGATTAAGTTGAGTAGGCATATACTCCAATTTATCCCTGGGGTCTAGAATGTTTGAAAAGAAAATCATTAGATTCATTTTGTCTACATCACTCCAATACTTCTCAAATTTTTCCTTCATATTTTTCCCCATAACACTCACTGTCCCATCAGCTTCCACCATGCTCTTCAATATGCAGTACAAATCAGAAATCTCAGTGAAGAATGTGTTAGATGTGAAATACAAAGAACCAGAAATTCTGATTGTCATTTCATAAAAACATTTTAATATCTTCACTAAACCACCAACTGATTCCCAGTCCATAAAATTAGGAATAGAATTTCCCAAGTCAAACTTGAATGAATAATTAGATTCCAAAGATTCAAATACTTTCTGGTAACTCAATGCAGATTGCAACATCAAATAGGTAGAGTTCCATCTGGTTGGAACATCTAAACACAAAGAAGACCTTTGTTCAATACTCAACAAATCAACCAAATCCCTGAACTTCTTAAGCCTAGCAGGAGAGTTTCTAACATATCTAACCACCTCCCGGACTTTCTTCACAGAACTATCAGAGTATTTCAGACCATCTTGCACTACCAAGTTCAAGATATGAGCAATGCATCTCATGTGAATATACTTTGCCCTCACAGTAGATGCTCCCCAAGACACAATTTTAGTCTTTAGAAACCCCATTGCAGTGTCATTGGATGAGGTATTATCAACAGTCACACTCAAAACATCCCTAATCCCCCACTCAAGCAAACAAGTTTCTAGGGCTTTGGCTAGATATTCACCTTTATGAGAGGTAACAAGGACAAATGCCAAGATTTTTTTTATGGAGCTTCTACTCAAAATCAATGAAATGGGCAGTAACTACCATGTAGTTAATCCTTTGGATGGATGTCCATGAGTCAGTGGTGATACTAACCCTATGACTGCTACCCCTTAAGAATGCCTTCAATTTCAGTCTCTCTTCTTCATAGACCAGTAGGACGTCCCTACTTATAGTCCATCTAGATGGAACTATAAACCTAGGGCAAGCAATAGCAATGAACCTCTTGAAGCCTATTCCCTCCACAAATCTAAAGGGCAGTTCATCTATGATTATCATTTCAACCAAGGCCCTTCTAATTGATTCTTGATTAAATACATAGGTCCCTATTTCCCCCACAGAAGGTTGAGATAAATCAGAAGATGTAACAGCTTGAAATGTTAAAAGGGATTGCCTAGTTTCCTTAGAGTGAGGGTTCTTCATACAACTCACCATGTGGTTTCTCAAGGAAGATGTACCATGTTTTTTACTCTCACAAGGATATACTTTTGCACAATAAATACACTTTCCTTTCACAGTAACACCAACACTTTTTTTTTTCTCAAAATGATCCCATACTAAAGATCTGGAATCAACCTGTTTTCTCTTCTTATCAGGAACTGCAGGAGGTTGCACATTCTGTTGATTATTTTGCTCAACAGTTTGGGCTTCCAACCTTGTATTTCCCTCAGTTGAAGAGTTGGGAGGTTGACTACCAGGCATACTGATATTTTCAATCTAAAAAATGGTTAACTATCAGTACACAAAGTAGGACTCATATTCAAGATGAGACATTAGTGCATGAAACTGATGAAATCATTGAATCATTCCAGAATCAGACACATTTTGTGTCATCATTTTACAGGAATGCATAATTACATATACAAATTTACAAATACAATTGAGGGCATACATCCATAAACAGACAATACAAAGAAATCCAAATTTTTCGGGATATATTTTAAATATCTAGATGAATCAGAGACTGTTATAATATATATACAGCTTATTTCATCAACATCATTAAAAGGATTTCTATGGGGCTTCCACCAATTTAAGCCTTTAGGGACATAACATTATAACAATTCAAATTTCTCACAGTCAGTGCTTCCACCAGAACATCACAGAACATATCACACATTCACACATTCTGAAATCAATTTTATAACACTAGAGTTTTAATAAAAAGTCAGTGCTTCCACCACAATATCACAGAAAGTCAGAGACACAAAATACTCACAAATTTGCAATATACTCAGAGTAATATGTCAATAAATTTAACAAATAACTTTTACAAAACTAGGGTTTGCATTTTGCAGTAACAAAGTCAGTGCTTCCACTAGAATATCACAGATTCACAGAGACCACATAATATATCACAATAAATTTAAGAACTGCAAATATATAAAAATAGGGTCAGCAAGTTACTTCTTTTCTCACAAATACCCCGAAGAACGAGGGCTTCTGTATACTATATACTGGAAGTCGACGACACCACTAGTCCACGGTCCACGTCCACCACAGCACCACTACACCAGTCGGGGCCTCAGGGCTTCCACCAGTGAGTCAGTGACCACCGTCGTCTAGAACTCTAGAAGACTATAACAGAACCAACCGGACAAGGAGAGAAGAGAGAAGAGAGAACTGAGGAGTGAGAAAATCGCAAGGTGCGATTGCGTAGAGAGCCAGAGAGATCTCAGACGTCTCAGAGAATGAGAGAAGAGAAGGTCTCGTCTGGAAACCCTAAGAGAAGAGACTGAATGTGCAAATGAGAAGTTCTCCGTAGCAACATATATATATATATATATATATATATATATATATATATATATATATATATATATATATATATATATATACACTAAGCCTAAACGACGTCGTATTGCACTCTACATACGTAACCCTACTTTTAATCGGGTATTCGGACGGATCGGGTTGATTTTTTAAACCCCCCCCCACTCGAAAGCCGTAAATCGACGTCGTTTTAAATGACGGTTCGGTTTTACGAATCGGGTAGCGGTTCAGTTCGGTTTAGCTTGGTCGGTTAGCGGTTCGATCGGTTTTTTCGGTTTCTTCGGATTTCGCTCAGCCCTAGTTGTGGGCTCCGGCTATTAAGGAAGAATGGTTGGGTAATGGAAGCAAAAGAAGGAAAGTGGTGGTGCAAAGTCTCGCCACTCCAAAGATAGATAGAGATAAGAATAACATCATTTAGAAAGTAAATTTCAATATAAGTCAAATTACTCCTTATGAACTCAAGGAAAAGAAATTGCCAAACCAATATTCTTGAATTTACTACTGTTAAAATTATCTGTCTAACAAAAATAATAGCATGGTTATTTATACACTTTAGCTAGCCCTTACATCAATGACATTTAAGTTCAAAATGTGTTATTCTAGTGCTAGACTAGCTAAAAAGATGCAACTAGCAACAAGACTAGGATAACAAAGTCATTTAATTTAGGATTTATAAGCCTAATTTGGACTTTACAAATTAAATAGCATAAGGACGGTCTAAAATAGTCTCAAACTTTTATTTGCAAGAAAAATACTCCAAGTATTGATTTATAACGTATGAACCTCCACTCGATCTTTATTCTTCAAATTATGCCTAAATCAGATTGACTACCTGGTCCACCTTCAATTCAACTACATCTTCATATTCTTGATTAGCTTCACTTAGCTGTGTGGACCACGGTCCACGCAATAACTATTGCATACTCACTTGGCAATTCTAATGTGTAAGCATTGTTGTTGAGCCTAGTAAGCAGACGAAATGGTCCATCACCACGGGGTAGCAACTTAGATTTCCTTTGGGAAGGAAACCGCTCTTTCCGCATATGGACCCATACAAAGTCCTCGGTTAAGTGCATTTGCACACATTTAATTCGCGTTTGCACACATTTATTCTAATCTAGACAATTAAAAAATATTAGATGAATGCACACGATTTGTTCTCACGTTCTCACTTAAGCAAGTGTTCTCATTGGAACCCTATATATATATATATATATATATATATATATATATATATATATATATATATATATATATATATATATATATATATATATATATATATATATATATATATATATATATATATATATATATAGGCTTCGAATCCGGTGCACCCCCTCTAATAGATGAGACCATGAGGCCTCCTAATATCCATTGATTCAATTTTTATCAGTGGTTGAGATTATAAGAGATTTGGGTAGTAATTAAAGACATTTTCCAATGTAAAGGATATATTAGTAATTGTAATTCTAATTTATTTATGGACATAATATTATTGGAATCTGTAGCATTAAATTAGGGAGTTTATGGATGGAAATTAATACTTTGAATTACTACAAAGGCTGATGAGGTGAACTTGGCGTGAACAAGGCTTGAGGAGAAAACGAACAGGTAAGTGCATTTATGTGCCATCGTCTGTGCATACGCTGAATATTGGGGGTTTTTCCGCTGGGATGGTGGGAGGGGGTGGGGGTTGGTGGACGAACTAGAATATCTGTTATGTGCGTAGCGTGTGTGTGTTCAGGTGGTTGCATACAGGTCAGTTTGTGAAACCGATAGGTTGACGGGAGGATGCATGGACAACAATGAGTGTATTTCGCCTGTGAAAGATTGTGAAAAAAAAAATCACAACCACAATCCTTATAATATGCAACCACTATATGCACATGCCTTTTCTTGTGCGTGATTTCTTGTGGTTCGCTTGTTTTACAAGGAATATATTGTAAAAATTAATAGTTTTTTATTTTTATTTTTTTTACGCTTGTGTGTGCATTTGTATGATTTGGCGTTTGCAAATTTTTGTAAAATGAACTTAGCATCATGTCGTTTTTTTAGTTTTGTTTTTACACTGGTGTGTGCATTTTTATGGTATGGCGTGTGCAAAATGCACACACCGTTGTAAGATTGCATTTTAAAATAAAACGGTAATAAAGGCGTGCGCATTAAACTGGTGTGTGATTAATGAAGTAGGTGGATGCATAGGAATGAGCACGTAGATATTTGCTAATTAGGTTTTATTTCACAATCTATGGCCTGTGCGCACACGGGTGACAGTGTGTGCGTAATGCTGGTGACAGTGTGCATTCGAGGTATAAGGCGCATGCGTTATGCTGAAATTCTATTATTTCACAGACGTCATTATTATCATGCACATAGCAAAATGTGACAGTGTATATCGCGCAGCAGATTCCTACATACCAGAAATGTGATGCGGACAAACTACAATGTGGTTTGCACACACCTAAAATACAAAACGAAAAAGAGAAAATGTAGTCCCAACAAAACATAAATTGATCATTGACCCGGCATAGCCATTTACTAATAAAAACTTTAGGAAATGAAAACAAAATGAAACAAATCAAGATACAATCATCTAAGGCTCATGGAATAAAAATAGCAATATCAATTATATAGGATATAGGGAATAACACATTTAATGTAGATTAACAGCAAATAAGGCTCTTTAAACTTCTAGATGCTAGATGAACAACTTCAATCCCTTCCTTTTCGTGAACAACAACAACATTAGGAACCCACGTCCATAGTTGAGTATAATTTGTGATCGTGGGAATATAAGGCAAAGGCTACAAAAGAAATAAATATGATTATAGACATTAGCAAAGACCAACATGCATCAAAATAAGTTAACAATATTCCATTGTCAATGAGAAGATTGCAAGAACAAACATTAATAGGGGTTTGCAAAAACATTTAACATCATAAATAATTTCAATTTTCCACATCAAAGTGGAGTATAATTATGATGGAGGGATGACAATTAAAAACCAATCTGCAGGCACCCACTCTCACCCAATACGCACAAGTAAGGTTTTTTCAAGGGTGCAGCACCCACTCTCACCCAATGCACCTACCATAACATATATATGCAGAGACTTAAATAAACAAAAAGAACAATAAAAGCACATAATACAGACTACAACTGGACATGCACATATAATATATCTGGTGCACATACTATATATTCCCAAAATGCACAAACCTTCAAACGCACGACCAAGAAACCCCATGGTATAATTAAATGAAAAATATGTTTACAACATACTGCATCACCCTAAATAAACTTTATAAATGCAAAATAAAGTTAGATAACACCGCAAACAAACCATTATACCTATCCAAATTAAAACAAATCAAAATGTGAGAATGCAACACGCATATACTATACCCTAGAAAAGCACAAACGACATACACATCTACAAAAGCATATAGCGACATACTAATTAGCAAAAAAAATGCACATACCACGACATCTAAATGCACAAAAATGTGCATGGAAAAGATGTTAACATGGAAACAATGAAAAGAATTAAGGCTAACACGAAATGCACTCGCATAGTCACTACTTCGCACATACCCATTGTGACACATCCCCTTAATATTCTTTCTTTGAAAAAAAAAGGGTATGACACACTGCATTAAACTACAAACAAAGCACTGAAGAATTAATATGCACAAAAATTAAAATTACAAAACCACGATACTAAATCTACACAATTATGTTTGAACATATATAATGCAACTACAAGATCCTCTATATGCACATACTAATCAGCACGTGCCACTGACTACACTAGAACGCACATACTATATACCTACAATGCATTTTCCTACATCCCAATCACAAACCATTATACCTATCCAACTTAAAACAATTAAAAATGTGATAATGCAATACGCATATACTATATCCTATAAACACACTGCATCACCCTAATAGCATAGCAGAGTCCCATAAACCAATCAAAACAATGAAGGGTTAACACGAAACGCACTAGCATAGAGACATATACATAGCGCATATACCAGAACCTCTATATGCACAAGAATTGAAAAATTCTAGGCATTAGTACACATACAAACCGCAAAAACTAAACCACCCCCTACCTTAATTACACAAAAAAAGGACCAAGCAAATTACGTGTGAAAATACAGTGAAAAAAAAATATTGCAGCCGGATAAAAAAAAAAAAAAAAGAATAGCCTCCGGATAACACGTTTCCGCCGGAAAATCACCACCACCACACACATGCAACACACCCCTAACATCCCCATTAGAATTACTTGACTACAGAACCCCAAAAACCCCCATTGTTAGAATAACATATGATTAACAAAAAAAAAAACCTAAATCATAACCCAAACCCTAAACCGTAACTACCCAGTCCCCGCCTCCCAGACCGCCTCCCAGACCCCGCCTCCCAGACATCGCCCATGCAGCGACTATCCCAGACACCAAAACCACACAGAACCCACACACAAAACCCCCGAAACAGAAAATACAGTAGCAAAAAACCCCCACACACCCTAGCGAGAAAAAACGAATCGACAAAAATAAGGGGGATTGAGATTACCTTCAATGGAACCACCATTAGACCTCCGTTTCCTCTTCAATCGACGGACAGTAGACCCAACCATGTTGAACGCGAGAGTTGTGATGGAGAGGGAGAAAGTGATGGAGGTCGAAAATTGATGGAAGTGCCAAACAAAAGGATGGAGTGGGAGTTGGATTATGGTTGGAAGAGACAGACAAAGAAGACGAAGGGTTGAAATACTCACGCAGATTCACAGGCGAAATTAAATACATGCTATAATAAAAGCCATTGCGAAATTACAAAACAAGCCCTAATGTCCTCACAAAGCTGATGCACGTGGCAAAAAAGCCCAAATCATCTGGACCATTCATCTAAACTAATTAAGGGTCAGAAAAGGTGCTCACGAGCTCATCTGCCAAGGGGGTGTGCACCGGATCCAAAATCTATATATATATATATATATATATATATATATATATATATATATGATGAGAATGATAATCGTTGATTCAGTTCTGAACAGATTACAATAGAATACTAAACAGATTGAGTCTAACGTAAACTACTCCTATACAGTAGGCTAGTCAGACTAGTAGACTATTGACTTATTCTAATATAATTATAACAACTATATAATAGAAATAATAATAACATGGCTAACACTCCCCCTCAAGCTCAAGGAGGGTGCATAACCACATTGAGCTTGTCCCGTAAAGAAGCAAACCGGGGGCCCGGTAGCGGCTTGGTGAAGATATCAGCTAGCTGGTCCTTGGTCGAAACAAAGTTGACTGTCATATCCCCGGATGCGACCTTGTCTCGAACAAAGTGATAGTCAATTTCTACGTGTTTAGTCCTGGCATGAAAAACAGGATTAGCACAAAGATAGGTGGCCCCGAGATTATCACACCACAATGATGCCGGTTATCCGCTATGTAACCCTAGCTCACGGAGTAGCGACACAACCCACGTGACTTCAGCAGAGACGTCAGCTAGAGCCTTATACTCGGCCTCAGTGGATGAGCGAGCAACAGTGCGTTGCTTCCTGGATAACCAAGAGATCAGATTAGACCCAAGAAAGACAGCATATCCGCTAGTACTTTTCCTGTCTACCGGACAACCAGCCCAATCAGAGTCTGAAAAGGCATGAATAGTGGTCGAGGATGAAGTAGTCAGACACAATCCGTAGGTGAGAGTCCCTTTGATGTACCGAAGGACCCGCTTAACGAGACCCAATGATCCGTAGTTGGGGAGTGCATGAATTGACATAACCGATTCACTGAAAATGACAGGTCAGGCCTCGTGATGGTTAAGTACTGTAATGCCCCTACAATGCGACGGTACTGGGTCGGATTGTCAAACGGTTCTTGAGTTGGTGAAACAGCTTGAGTTACAGCAGCGGGTGTGGTTAGTGGCTTGCACTCAGACATCCCGGCGCGGGCGAGTATATCATTCATGTAACGTCGTTGAGATAGCATCATGCCGGTGTCGAGCTGTACCGTCTCTATGCCAAGAAAGAATCCTGGAGCACCTAGATCCCGGATTTTGAATGTGTCAGATAGTTTACCAAGCAGTGTAGTAATCAGCGTTGCATCATTACCCATCATGATGATATCATCAACGTAGACAAGTAAGAAGACCCGGGAAGAACCAGTCGTGAAATGGAATAATGAAACATCAGTCTTAGACGGCAAGAACCCTGCAGATAATAAATAGTCATGAAGCCTTTTGAACCAAGCGCGAGGGGCTTGTTTCAGGCCATACAAGGAGCGTTGAAGATGACAGACATGATCAGGATGCGTGGGGTCTTCATAACCTGGGGGCTGTCTCATGTAGACGGTTTCAGCTAGATGTCCATTGAGAAAAGCATTATGGACATCTAACTGACGTAATGTCCACTGGTGAGAGACGGCAAGAGAAAATAACATGCGCACAGTAGTTGGCTTGACTACCGGACTAAAAGTGTCGAAGAAGTCCTCGCCAGCTACCTGATTAAAGGCTTTGGCTACAAGCCGGGCTTTATAGCGTTCCACCGAGCCGTCAGCAGTTCGTTTGGTCCTGAATACCCATTTGCACCCAATCACATTCATGTGTGGTTCAGCGGGTACTAGAGACCAAGTGTTATTGTGTAGGAGTGCATTGAACTCCTGATCCATAGCCTCTCGCCACTGTGGGTACCCTACGGCCTGTGAATAGCACGTGGGATCAGTTGTTGCACTCAGAGCCTGAAATTCCTCGTTCGTACCACGAGTCATACGACGAAGCCGCATCCCATGCTCTCGAGTCCGAGTCGTGATTTTGCGCACCCGGACTCTACGAGCCCTGACTGGCCCTTCAATGGCCAATGCTGGCGGTGCTTCTCTAGCCAAGGGAACTGGGCTGGCTGATGGGCCCGGTACAACCTCAGGGGACACTACCGTGGGGTGAGACACAGTCTGAGTTAAGACTGGACTGGTCGCCCAAGGGAGTGCCGGAGGCGTCGCTGAGATGTCAACCTGTTTCTCCAAGTCTGCAAAAGGGAAAACATGCTCATCAAAGCGCACATGGCGACAGATATAGACTTTTCCCGATGTTAAATCAACACATCTGTACCCCCTAAAGGACAACGGGTAACCTAAGAATACGCATGGTGCCGACCGATACTCTATCTTGTGCCGATTGTATGGCCGAAGATAAGGGTAACAGCGACACCCAAACACTCGAAGGAATGTGTATGGGGGTGACACTTTGTGTAGAAGACTGTATGGACTTTGAAATTTTAAAACGGACGAGGGTAGATAGTTTATTAGGCAAGTTGCTGTTTCAAAAGCGTAGTCCCAATATTGCAATGGGACTGAACCATCGGCCAGTAGGGCCAAGCCGGTTTCGACTATGTGACGATTTTTACGTTCTACCCGCCCATTTTGTTCATGAGTGTATGCGCACGATTGCCGATGGTTTATACCATGATTAATGAAGGTGTTATGCAGTTTGCGATACTCCCCTCCTAAATCTGACTGAATGGACTTGATAGAACGCGAAAATTGGCGTTCTACCATGACACGGAACGACTCAAAAGTTTTATATATATCCGATTTCACCCGTAAGGGATAAAACCACGTGAAACGGGAGAAATCGTCAACGAAGAGTACAAAGTACCTATAGCCACTAGCAGAAATTACATGGGCAGGGCCCCAAATGTCGGTATATAATAAATCCAACACATTTTGACTACTTAAAGGAACCCTATCTAAAGGAAATCTGGAAGATTTGCCCCTATGACATGATTTGCACGACTCCAATGCTGTGACTTTATTTGTTGCAACTGGACACTTTTGTAACACGCGACTTTGGACGTTTGAATGCGGATGGCCGAGTCTCCGATGCCATATGGTGGGTGTTGTACGAGAGGTGAGATAAGCAAAATGAGAGTGCGACACCGGGAGTTTATATAGGCCACCCTCCGTGAACCCCTTAAGCAGTATTGCCCGAGTTATGGAGTCCTTCACAAAAGAGCAATTCTTGTGAAATTAAAAAAAAAAACAATTATTTTCATTAGTGAATCGCTGGACCGACAGTAAAGGAACTGACAACTCAGGAACCAATAAAACATTAGATAATTTTAACTCTTTTGACATGGATGGTACAGACGCATGACCAACATGAGATATAGCCAAACCTGCACCATTTCCTACGCGCAGGACATCACCACCGTTGTATTCGTCAGACTGAGATAGCAGTGTGTGATCCGGCGTGGCATGAGCCGAGGCTCCAGTATCGGGGAACCAGCCGGCAGCAGCTCCGGGCACAGCATCATCTCCGGACAGCGCAACATGGGCCTGCGCCTGATTCTGTCCGGCATAGCGCTGGAAGCAGGTGACGGCAGTGTGGCCATCGGCGCGGCAGATCTGGCAGCGGGGGACGCCGTTCAGGCCGCGACCACGGCCTCGTCCACCTCGGCCACGGTTGCGACCCTGGCCGTTCGAGCCTTGCCGTCCGCCTCCTCCAGTTCGACCACGGCCAGCATAATGTGCCGCCGGCGCAGCCGCAAAGGTGGGATCGGAATGCACCGGGAAATCTTCTGCATGAATAAACTCCTGTGCCTGCAAATAGTCTGAAATTTGAGAGATTGTTACCGGAGTTCCCGCGGCCGTAAGGGATGACGCCATAGCCCGATATTCTGGACGTAGTCCCCTGAAGACGAACAGATTCTGTTCATCAAGTGAAATTGGCCGTCCGGCTAACGCAATATTCTCCACTAGTATTTGCCCACGGCCGAGATACTCGGCTGCCGTACTGCTTCCTTGGCGTAACGAATGGAATTGGCCGAGGAGACTTAAACAACGCACGCGAGTTGAACTGGTCAACGCCGTGGTGATGGATTCCAATACTTCCCGGGACGTCGCACGGCCTACCGCTAAATGCATTACCTCATCCGAGAGGGATGAGATAAGCAGAGACAAGATCGCTTGGTCTTGTTTGATCCACGCCTTATACTCGGGATTCGGGATCGGAGTCGGGGTGGCGGATGCGGTCGCGGACTGACCGGAAACTGGCGGAGCGGTGATGACCGGCGGTGGGCATGGGATTTCGCCATCTACAAACCCCAGCAAGTCTTGGCCACGGAGAAACGGTACTAGCTGAGTCCTCCAAAAGAGGAAATTGCGCATTGTCAATTTGATTGACACGAAGTGATGCGCTCCGGACAGAGGATTGGAGCCGGAGGCCGGAGACGCACCACCGGCGGCAGTCACAGTCCTCTCCGACGAGTCACTCGACATGGCAGCGTACGGTGGTTGGTGTTTTTCGGTGAGGGTGGGGGATTTTTTGGAGAGAGAATCGACCTGGTTGGCTGATACCAGATGAGAATGATAATCGTTGATTCAGTTCTGAACAGATTACAATAGAATACTAAACAGATGAGTCTAACGTAAACTACTCCTATACAGTAGGCTAGTCAGACTAGTATACTATTGACTTATTCTAATATAATTATAACAACTATATAATAGAAATAATAATAACATGGCTAACATATATATATATATATATAGGTGTTTTGGAAAAATCATTCTCAAAAACGCTAAGTGAAAATATTGTAATTTGCAATGTTTGTATTTTCAATAGTTTGGAACAAATTGTTGCTTCAAACTGTTGAATAACCAAACACTTTGTTTAGCATTTTGATCTTTGAGTTACATCATATTTACCAATCGTCCAATATCTTTGGGTTACATTCTAATTAAAAATTTTAAATTTTTACTACATCTAAATTCCTTAAATTAGGAATTTCTTTATCCATAATAATTTATTCAACAATAATGGTTGAACTAAATGAACACTGAGCAAAACACCTAAAGGACTGGTACCAGTGATTCATTCATTGATCTTGTATATATGTGCATTCATTAAATATATTAGAAACCTTTGCAACAAAAATACTTGGTTACTTTAAAAAAAGTTTAGTAACAATTATATTGAATCTCCTATATTACATTGTATTCATATACTATGAGTTACATATTTAAATAAACAAATTCGACATTAAATTACTTATGTATAAACTTCTCATACATAACCTCGCATTGATATACTTTCAAATATTTATTTAATTATAAACATTGGACATTAACTCATTCGTGCAATGCGCGTTTAAAACTAGTGTGTGTGTATATATATATATATATATATATATATATATATATATATATATATATATATATATATATATATATAGTAAAAGGTTCCCGTGCGGTTGTGCGGTTATTAATGTGCGTGAATGTGTAAAATGCAGCAGAAAATATGGATATCAGCTTCTTCCCCATCCCCAGTACCTGCACTCTGTGAGTTGTTTCAGAATAACTTCGATTATTGGGTTGCTCATAATGTGGTATGGAATATGCTGGCCTGTGCTTATTCGACATCTGAGATAGTTGCTGATGCTCTTTTTGTTCTATCCAAGATGAAAGACTTGAATCTTCAAGTTTCAATAACGACATATAATAGTGTGTTGCTCTGCTTTACTGATGTTTACAATGAAATAAAAGCTTCCCAAAGTGAATACACAAATTCTATCCTTATCAAATGTCTGCAGACTGATCTTGGTGCGAGAATCTGGAACTTATGTTGTTTGCTTCAATTCCAGATTGTTGAAAATTTTATTATTACTCACGCACATTAAGCACAAATCTCACGCATATTAAGCCCAATACTCTGGCACATTAATTACAAAACTCACGCATATTAACATGACGCACATTAAGTACAAATATAAAGCATATTGAGCATAACACTCACGCACATTAATCCACCGCACAACCGCACGGGAAGCAACAAATGCACCTGGTGAGCTGTCGTAGACTCCCAAATTAAAACCTTACAAACGTAGTAGCGGGAGTAAGGATCGATCCCACGAGGAGTAACTAGTTTAACTTTTGTGCTCAAGGAAATAATGGGGGGTTTGGAATATATCGAGAATAAATATTAAATAAAAGAGAAATTAAATAAACGAGAAATTTAATCGAACGAATAAACAGTGAAAATAATATATCGAAAACACTTATAATAAGAAACCTTGGTTAGTAAAGATCCACCACCGGAATTTAACACTGATCATTGATTAATAAAGTAATTAATATGCAATTGAATATTTATCGTGAAATTATTTCATTTCTGTTTTCCCTTAGTTGTAGGTAAATAAAGCACACGCGGTTTAATTACCCCTAACTACTAAATAACCTAAGACAAGCGCTATAGATTTAATTTAATAGCAACAATAGGAACTAGGAAAACCGACAAACTAAATAACACAAGCACAAGCGGTTGCATTTAATTTAGGAAAATATTCTACCCGAGTCCAATTATCACTAAGCCGTCAATAATTAACCCAGTTGCTACTGAATATTAGAATAATTTGTAGCACAACATTATCTAATATAGCAAATAATTATATCAAATAAATAACTAGTAGGCCTCCCTAGCAATTAAATGATACAACTATTCAAATAATTTTAGCAGAATATTTAATACTCAAATGCATAGAAACATATATAATAAGAATAAATAAATAATCTTACAGCATAATCAATTCTGGGGTTTCACCTCACTAAACCAAACAAGAAATTAGCCGCGAATGGACATTGATAACAACCTTAAAGAATATTCGAGAGGGGAAGAATGAACTAAAGAATGACCATTTTACAATAAGAAACTTCTACTATTTATAGTATTCTTAAAATAGGCTAAATGAACCTCAACCACCCAATTTTCCTAATTTTGAGCCTCTCACTGTCGAAATTTGCGAAGCATTTTGACTTGTTTGAAGGATTCTTCCGTTTTGTCCGCTGCCTTAGTCGAACGAATTGAAACCTTCAATTTGTTTTGCATGCATCCGTTGGACCAAAGCAATATTTAACAATATAATATATAATATATATACTAGCTAGTACCCTACGTAATATATAATTAATGTATTCTATATTATATATATATATATATATATATATATATATATATATATTAGTATGTATTTATATATTATATATATTTAGGACTATATTTAGCTCATTAACTGTTAAACTTCAAAAAGAACTATTTGTTAAATAATATTAAATAATTAATGCAAAATTATTATAAAGATGTACCTAAAATATGAGGATAAAATATGTCTATCAAATTCCCCCACACTAAAACATTTGCTTGTCCCCAAGCAAAAATATTATTTGCGAAGTAAATTGAAACGAAATTCCCAAAACTCATAACATATCATGAACAACAATCTGAAGCACCCTGCAATTAATAAGTTAGCATTCCTATTTGAAAACGAAGAAAACTAAATAAGTAAGCCCTCACAGGAATATCACTCATCACTCAAGTGTTTGATGGGTATAGATTTCGCTCAAGTTCATTCCTATAAAATTGCTCTACCATAGGCTTGCATATCTTCTCAATCACCACTACAAGAGTCATGCATGACACAAATCATAAGGACTTTCCACAGGTTGTAATGGGGCTAGGGTTAAGGTAGGGAATTTTTTTGGAAAGTAGCTTAAGCAAAAGCTTCAAACTAGAGGAGCAAATAAATACAAATAATCCAACACCCTCAATTTCCAATCAAAAACACATCCCATTGAGGTACAGAATGCTTCCTCAGTATTACCAGAATTTCCCCTTACTTCATTTATTTAGAAGTAACTTCAACTCAAAATCAATTGCTGATTCTTTTTCATTTTTTTTTTCAATTTTTCATGTTTTTTTTTATTTTTTTTTTTATTTTTTTTTTTTTTATTTTTGAATCGTGAACTGCTTCCTCTTTTCTTTTTTCATAGAAGACCAACGACATATTGGCAACGAAGATACAACTCACCTCACTCTCAATCATATTAATAAGAGTAAGTGATCTCCCCCACACTTATCCTTCCCAACCTCACGTAGATTACAAAAATAATCCAAAATTTGCTCCACTAGTTATTCAGCTGGGTGAAGGCATTATTTTAGATATAAAAGGCTTGTAATGTGGTTCAAAATAAAGAAAGGAATGTCCATAAAGCTCAAAGTGGGTTAACGAAGGAAAATAAATCATGGGACAAACCGGTTATTTGGCTAGTGAGGCTCAAAATCAAATAATGGCCTTAATCACACTTGAATCATGCATGGTCTAATTAGCTTTAAAAGAGAATCAAGGCAAGTTCTAGAGAAACAAAATTATGGAAGAAATCACACAAAAGAAGGAAAATAAGACCGAAGTGTCAGTCAGTGGCTCAAAACACTCACATGTTTATTGCTTACTTAATATAGCCACTACATATCAAACAAGAGATGCTAACAAACTAATCACAACTTGCCAAACTATTTATTCAATCATGTTATGCATTCCAAGAAAGAAAAAAAATATTATTTTTCAAAATAATACTTATTTTGCATAAAATAATAGTAAAATATTTTTTGAAAATTATGAAATAAGAAAATAATTTTTTTTTCTTTTTGACATAAGCAAACAAACAATAAAACTAAATTAATCAAACAAACAATAAAACTAAATTAAGCAGAGAAATAATAAAACTAAAACTAAATCTCCTCCCCCCACACTTATTACCAACATTGTCCCTAATGTTGAATAAAAACATGCAGAAAAGGATTATTAAATGAAAAATAACGATTAAGAAAAAGAGAATAGAACAAACTCCCCTTCTAGTTGTGCATATTATTCAAAGTAGCTGGGATCTTCAAGAAGTATATCGGCAATATAATCAACTTGAGCCCCTTCATGGTAGGGTTTAAGCCGATGACCATTCACCTTGAATATCTTAGAAGTCTGTAAACTTTGAATCTCTATCGCACCATGAGGAAAAATGTTAGTGATAATAAATGGACCAACCCATCGAGAACGTAACTTACCTGGGAATAGCCGAAGACGTGACTGGAAGAGTAGGACTTTTTGTCCAATTGAAAATTCCTTTCTCAAAAGCATCTTGTCATGAAATGCTTTTGTCTTTTCTTTATAGATTCTTGAATTCTCGTAGGCCTCATTGCGAATCTCCTCCAACTCAGAAAGTTGCAACTTCCGGTGTAGGCCACTTTCATCAATGTTCATATTAAAGCTCTTGACAGCCCAATAAGCTTTGTGATCCAACTCGACGGGGAGGTGACAAGCTTTCCCAAACACAATGCGATAAGGGGACATACCAATAAGTGTTTTGTATGCGGTTCTGTACGCCCATAATGCATCATCTAATCGCAAACTCCAATCCTTCCTGTTTGGGTTGACTGTTTTCTCAAGGATTGACTTTACTTCTCGGTTGGATACCTCTGCTTGCCCGTTAGTCTGCGGGTGGTAGGCAGTTGACACCTTATGGGTGACATGATACTTTTTAAGCAAAGCTTCGATGGTGCGATTACAAAAGTGAGTACCCTGATCACTTATTATAGCCCTTGGAATGCCAAACCTGGAAAAGATGTTAGATTTGATAAAATCTGCAACAACTTTAGAATCATCAGTCCTGGTGGCTTTAGCTTCCACCCACTTTGAAACATAATCAACAGCAAGTAAAATATAAACAAAACCAAAAGATACAAGAAATGGGCCCATAAAATCAATGCCCCAAACATCAAAGACCTCACAAAATACGACCGGAGTTTGTGGCATTTCAGTTCTCCGGGATAAATTACCTGACTTTTGGCAAGCATCACAACACTTGCAAAATGAGTATGAATCTTTAAACAAAGTTGGCCAATAAAATCCAGACTCCAATACCTTCCTTGCTGTTCTCTTAGCACCAAAGTGGCCTCCACAAGCATAAGAATGACAAAAGGTAAGGATTGAAGCAATTTCATCATCAGGTACACACCGCCTTACCACTTGGTCAGCACAATGTTTCCAGAGGTACGGTTCATCCCATACATAGTACTTGGCATTACTCCTGATTTTATCTTTTTGTGCCTTAGAGGAATCAAAAGGAAACTTGTTAGCAACCAAAAAGTTGACTATGTTAGCATACCAAGGTAAAACCACAGTTGCAGCCAATAGGTGCTCATCAGGGAATGCTTCTCGCAGTGGAGGTTCAGGTTCAATGTGTACCAACCGACTCAAATGATCGGCCACAAGACTTTCTGACCCCTTCTTATCTTTGATCTCCACATCAAACTCACTTTAGAGGAGTATCCATCTTATTAATCGTGGTTTGGCTTCCTTCTTTTGCATCAAGTAGCGAAGAGCTGCATGGTCAGAATAAACTATAACTTTTGTGCCCAGCAAATAAGACCTAAATTTTTCTAAAGCAAAAACAATGGCTAAAAGTTCTTTTTCTGTAGTAGAATAGTTTTTCTGAGCATCATTTAAAGTCCTAGAAGCATAATAAATAACATGGGATGATTTCCCGATCTTTTGGCCCAACACAGCCCCTACTGCGTGATCACTTGCATCACACATAATCTCAAATGGGTAGTTCCAGTTAGGTGGCTGAATGATCGGCGCAGACGTCAACAACTCCTTCAATTCGTCAAATGCTCCCTTACACTTTTTGTCAAACTCAAAGGATGTCTCTTTCTGCAACAATTTGCATAAAGGTAGTGCTATTTTCGAGAAGTCTTTGATAAACCTTCGGTAAAAACCTGCATGTCCAAGAAAAGAGCGGACTTCCCGCACAGTAGTAGGATAAGGCAGAGACTCTATAATATCAACTTTGGCTTTATCAACCTCAATCCCACTAGATGAAATAACATGCCCCAAAACATTACCTTGATTAACCATAAAATGACATTTTTCAGAATTTAACACAAGATTACTCTTTATGCATCTTTTCAAAATAAGTGAAAGGTTATGTAAGCAGGAGTCAAAAGAGTCGCCATAAACTGTAAAATCATCCATGAAAACTTCAATCATATGCCCAACATAATCAGAAAATATGCTAACCATACACCTCTGAAAGGTACCCGGGGCATTACAGAGGCCAAACGGCATGCGTCGATATGCAAAAGTGCCGAAGGGACATGTAAAAGTCGTCTTTTCCTGGTCTTCCGGAGCGATTGGAATCTGGAAATAACCTGAATAACCATCAAGAAAACAAAAATAAGAGCGACCGGCCAACCTTTCTAGCATTTGGTCAATAAACGGTAAAGGGGAGTGATCTTTTCTTGTAACAGCATTCAACTTCCTATAGTCTATACAAACTCGACACCCATTTTGAATACGAGTGGGGACAAGTTTATTATTTTGATTTCTGACAACTGTAATCCCTGTTTTCTTAGGAACCACTTGAGTTGGGCTAACCCATTTGCTATCTGAAATAGGATAGATTATCCCAGCTCCAAGGAGTTTGAGGACCTCTTCCTTGACTACTTCCATCATGGGCGGGTTTAGCCTTCTTTGTGGTTGACGAGATGGTTTTGCTCCTTCCTCTAGAAGAATTCGGTGCATGCAAGTGGATGGACTTATCCCTTTGATATCTACAATTGTCCACCCAATGGCAGTTTTGTGTTCTTTTAGCACTTGGACAAGTTTTTCCTCTTCTATTGCAGAGAGTTTGGTTGAAATTATGACTGGCAATGTTTTATTTTCTCCTAAGAAAGCATATTTAAGATGGTTGGGAAGAGGCTTCAACTCAGGGATAGGTGCCTGCACGACAGATGGTAACAATTTTTTGATAAAGACAGGTAAAGCCATATAAGAAACATTATTTTGTTAGTGCACTTTGGGACAATGATTCAATGATGCAATAACTTCATGTAAATTGGCACTCAGAGAAAACTCATTATTTCCTTTTTCAAGGTGTTCACAAATAACAACTTCTAATTTATCTTCACCATGAAATTCAAAAACTTCTTCAACCAATGAATCAATAATATCAACAGAATAAGCAAAGTTATCACCCCCAGGGTATTTCATAGCATCATAAATATTGAATGTAACAACATTACCATCAAATTCCATAGTAAGTGTACCACTGTGAATATCAATTTTTGTTTTTGCAGTTTTTAAAAATGGTCTTCCTAACAGAATAGGTGCAGAATGATCATTATTTTCCATATCTAGCACATAGAAATCAGTAGGGAAGATTAAATTATTAACTTGCAACAATACATCTTCAATTACACCCTTGGGGTATGCATTAGACCTATCAGCCAACTGGATAACTACACTAGTTTCATTCAAAGGTCCAAGTTTTAAAGAGGCATACACAGAATATGGCATAACATTAATAGATGCTCCTAAGTCTAGCATGGCTTTCTCAAGTTTAGTATCGCCTATCATACAAGGAATAGTAAACATACCTGGATCCTTGCATTTTTCAGGAAGCTTGCTTTGAATCACAGCAGAAACATTCTTACCCATTAGCACTTTCTCACCTTTTTTTGACTTTTGTGTCCTTTTTGTTGTACAAAACTCCTTTAAGAATTTAGCATATCTAGGAACTTGTTTTATTGCATCAAGTGATGGAATATTCACTTCACAATTTTTGAAAGTTTCATATAATTCTTCATCTTTCGTTCCTTTTATAGATTCTGACAAAGCTTGGGGGAATGGGGGAACTGGTTCATAATCAGTAGGGTTGGGAGACTTACCTTGAGATTTTTCATTGTTGTTAGTTCCCTCTTTTTCTTGGTTCACTGATGGGGTAGCAACCGCAGGCCCTTCAATTTCCTTACCACTTCTCAACACAATTGCACTTGCATTTTCTCTTGGATTAACCACCGTTTGCGAGGGTAGTTTGCCAGAACTCTGTGATTCCAACCGACTTACCGTAGTCGCTAGTTGACCCATCTGCCTTTCCAAGTTCTGAATACTAGCCTTTATTTCTTGAATACTAGCTCTTGTTTCTTGTTGAAATTGTTGTGTTTCCTGCTGAAACTGTAAAGTGTTAGTAGCAAGGGTTTTAACAATTTCTTCTAAATTCATACCTGCGCTAGAGCTTTGGACTGGTTGTTGTTTGGAAGGAAATGGTTGTCTATACTGCTGAAAATTGGGGCGATTCTGAACAAACTGGTTTCCTTGTGAGTTCCCATAACTAAGGTTTGGGTGATCCCTCCATCCAGGATTATATTTGTTAGAAAATGGATCATACTTACCTTGAGGTT
Source organism: Ipomoea nil (assembly GCF_001879475.1). NCBI lineage: Eukaryota > Viridiplantae > Streptophyta > Magnoliopsida > Solanales > Convolvulaceae > Ipomoea > Ipomoea nil. Next base: position 1,001,874 of record NW_017616621.1, on the reverse strand, counting down.
GCCCAGGAAAACTTCCAGCCATGTTAACTTGTTCAGTAGGTTCTTCTTGAAGAGTTGGGCAGGCATCAGTTTGGTGCCCAACTACCGAGCAAATTCCACATGCTTTTACAGTTTGCATATTACCTACTGCTAATTGACGAACAAGAGTAGTTAAACCAGTAATTTGTTGTTCAAGAGCAGAAATATTTACCTCATTCACTTGCTTAGACGGTTGGACAAGTCTATTGCCAAACTGTTGAGAATTTGCAGCCATGTTTGCAATTAGAGTTCTTGCAGCGTCCGGTGTCTTGTCAACTAAAGCACCACCGCTCGCGGCATCAATCATGCTCCTATGAGTCGGAAAAAGTCCTTCATAAAAGTATTGAATGAGTAATTGATCACTGATTTGATGGTGTGGGCAGCTTGCACATAGTTTCTTGAAACGCTCCCAATATTCATACAATGACTCTCCATTGTTTTGCCTTATACCACAAATTTCCTTTCTAATGTTGGCCGCCCTTGAAGCTGGGAAATATTTTTCAAGGAACATTGTCTTCAAGTTATTCCATGTGGTGATGCTCCCAGAAGGTAGATAGTATAACCAATCCTTCGCTGAATCCTTCAACGAAAAGGGAAAGACTCTCAACTTGATTTGTTCCTCAGTAACCCCAGTGGGTTTCATACTCGAACACACCACATGGAATTCCATTAAATGCTTGTGAGGATCTTCACCTGCAAGTCCACGAAAAGAAGGCAAAAGATGAATTAATCCAGACTTTAGTTCGAATTGCACATTGGCATCCAGAGCAGGGAAGGTGATGCATAATGGTTGTTGATCTAGATTTGAAGCTCCAAGCTCTTTTAAAGTCCGATTTTGAGCCATGAGTTCCCCTTCTAAATCAGAATTGGTAGAATCGGTAGCCAGATCACTAAACTCCAATTTGCTCAAAGCTTGTTTCCTCCACCTGCGTATAGTTCTTTCAATTTCCGGATAGTACGGCAAGATTTTTTTATTAGCAGATCGAGTTATAGGCATAAAAAAAGAAAAGAAAATATATTGCAGCATTTATGCAAAAATAACGAAAGAGAAGATTTTTTTTTTTTTAAATTCTTTTTTTTTTTGGGCAAATGAAAAGCAAATAAACAAATAAAGAAATAAGTAATTAAATAAACACAAAATAAGCTAGAAAATCTCCCCGGCAACGGCGCCAAAATTTGGTGAGCTGTCGTAGACTCCCAAATTAAAACCTTACAAACGTAGTAGCGGGAGTAAGGATCGATCCCACGAGGAGTAACTAGTTTAACTTTTGTGCTCAAGGAAATAATTGAGGGTTTGGAATATATCGAGAATAAATATTAAATAAAAGAGAAATTAAATAAACGAGAAATTTAATCGAACGAATAAACAGTGAAAATAATATATCGAAAACACTTATAATAAGAAACCTTGGTTAGTAAAGATCCACCACCGGAATTTAACACTGATCATTGATTAATAAAGTAATTAATATGCAATTGAATATTTATCGTGAAATTATTTCATTTCTGTTTTCCCTTAGTTGTAGGTAAATAAAGCACACGCGGTTTAATTACCCCTAACTACTAAATAACCTAAGACAAGCGCTATAGATTTAATTTAATAGCAACAATAGGAACTAGGAAAACCGACAAACTAAATAACACAAGCACAAGCGGTTGCATTTAATTTAGGAAAATATTCTACCCGAGTCCAATTATCACTAAGCCGTCAATAATTAACCCAGTTGCTACTGAATATTAGAATAATTTGTAGCACAACATTATCTAATATAGCAAATAATTATATCAAATAAATAACTAGTAGGCCTCCCTAGCAATTAAATGATACAACTATTCAAATAATTTTAGCAGAATATTTAATACTCAAATGCATAGAAACATATATAATAAGAATAAATAAATAATCTTACAGCATAATCAATTCTGGGGTTTCACCTCACTAAACCAAACAAGAAATTAGCCGCGAATGGACATTGATAACAACCTTAAAGAATATTCGAGAGGGGAAGAATGAACTAAAGAATGACCATTTTACAATAAGAAACTTCTACTATTTATAGTATTCTTAAAATAGGCTAAATGAACCTCAACCACCCAATTTTCCTAATTTTGAGCCTCTCACTGTCGAAATTTGCGAAGCATTTTGACTTGTTTGAAGGATTCTTCCGTTTTGTCCGCTGCCTTAGTCGAACGAATTGAAACCTTCAATTTGTTTTGCATGCATCCGTTGGACCAAAGCAATATTTAACAATATAATATATAATATATATACTAGCTAGTACCCTACGTAATATATAATTAATGTATTCTATATTATATATATATATATATATATATATATATATATATATATTAGTATGTATTTATATATTATATATATTTAGGACTATATTTAGCTCATTAACTGTTAAACTTCAAAAAGAACTATTTGTTAAATAATATTAAATAATTAATGCAAAATTATTATAAAGATGTACCTAAAATATGAGGATTAAATATGCCTATCAGCTGATCCCTTCCCTATATATATATATATATATATATATATATATATATATATATATATATATATATATATATATATATATATATATATAAGAGCAAAAGAGAGTTAGGTCTATAATAGGTATAAAAAATGACGGTCAAATTTTTTAATCTAATGAATGGCTCAAATTGATTAGATTTTAATTTTTTCTTGAGATTTCCTAATTTATCTTTAATTATATGATTATCCGTTAACTTTTCTGTTAATTTTTGTTAGTTCACTGTTAACTTACTCATTGATTTCAATAAGAAAGGTTTTAGGTTCGAACCCTATCCCAATCAAAGTTGGCATAATTAGTACCCTATTTTACTCTTATTAAATTAAATAATAATTTAGTAACTACAACAAAAAACAATACATATGCATTTCTTTAATTTAGAATTATGTGTCTACAATGTCTTTATTCAAAAAAATTTATTCATTATCAATAAATTAAATAAGAGAAATAATTTCATTAGTTATATTGTATTTATTTTTCTCCAATATAAAAATTCTTTACATTCAAATTCATCAATTGATTATATTCGCTACATTACCCTACAATGTCTTTATTAAAAAAAAAAAATTATTCATTATCAATAAATTAACTAAGAGAAATAATTTTATTAGTTATATTGTCTTTATATTTCTCCAATGTAAAAATTCTTTACATTCAAATTCATCAATTGATTATATTCACTATATTGTCTATTATCTTTTTTTATGCACTGTTTTTTAATTAAATATCAAAGTTATAATACAAAATAATGCTATATATTTATTTACCATGTATTTTATTAATACCATGAAAAAATTTAAAAAATATAATTAATAAAGCAAATCATATTAACTACTTGAGGGATTTGTTGACAAAGAGAGTATTCAAATCACACAACAAATTGAAATGAGAACTACCTCGCAATGTCTTATTTGACAATCAGTAGTTAGCGTTTAACGTTAGCATATTATATTAGCGACTTTGACCAGCTTATTATATCAATGGTCGATAAATAGATATTTGAAAAAAAATAGATGTTTAGATTATCATGTAAAATGACCTAAGGGCATACATATATTTAATAATAATAATAATAATAATAATAATAATAATAATTATTATTATTATTATTATTATTATTATTATTATTTTTTTTTAAAAAAAAAATAAAAAATATATAATTAAGCCATTCATATTAACTACTTGGGGATTTATTGACAAAAGGAGTATTCAAATCATACAACGAATTGAAGTGAGAAACTATCTCGCAATGTCTTTGTTTGGCAATCAACAGTTAGCTCTTCAATATTAGTATATATTTAATATTTTATGCCCTAATTTCTATTTGCTCTCCCTTATGTCCCGTATTTGGCTTCAACAATATCTAAGCAATTATTTTATTGACAATTATAATCAATCTTGACTATATTATCTTGCATTTGCAAACTTAGAATTGCCTATTTAAATACGCAAATTTAACATTCAATTGTCTATTCATGAACAATTCTAATATAATCTTGCATTGATATAATTTAAAGTACTTATTTAAAAAAAACATTGGGCATTATCCCAATCGCGCAATGCGCGCAAAATACTAGTTAAATTATAAATAATAATTTAGTAGCTACAACAAAAAATAATACATATGCATTTCTTTAATTTAGATTTATGTGTCTACAATACCTTTATTCAAAAAAAAAAATTATTCATTCTCAATAAATTAAATAAGAGAAATAATTTCATTAGTTATATTGTCTTTATTTTTCTCCAATATAAAAATTCTTTACATTCAAATTCATGAATTGATTATATTCGCTACATTGTCCCTACATTGTCTTTATTCAAAAAAAATTTATTCATTATCTATAAATTAATTAAGAGAAATAATTTCATTAGTTATATTGTCTTTATTTTTCTCCAATGTAAAAAATATTCTTTACATTCAAATTCATCAATTGATTATATTCACTACATTGTCTATTATCTTTTTTTGTGCACTATTTTTTAATTAAATATCAAAGTTATAATACAAAATAATGCTATATATTTATTTACCAAGTATTTTATTAATACCATGAAAAAATTAAAAAATATATATAATTAATCCAATCATATTAACAACTTGAGGGATTTTTTGAAAAAGAGAGTATTCAAATCACACAATAAATTGAATTGAGAAACTACCTCACAATGTCTTTGTTTGACAATCAGCAGTTAGCGATTAGCGTTAGCGAATTATATTATTAGCGGATTTGACCAACGAATTATATTAACGGTTGATAAAAAGATATTTGAAAAAATTAAGTGTTTAGATTAACATGTAAAATGACCTAAGGGTATACATATATTTCATAATAATAATAATAATAATAATAATAATAATAATAATAATAATAATAATAATAATAATAATAATAATAATAATAATAATAATAATAATAATTGTTTTAAAATAATAAAAATAATAATAATTTAATAAAAGAAATAAAATAAAAAAATAGAAAAAATAAGACATATGTGGAGCTGAACATTCAGCTCCCCTTAGTTTTGCCACTTTTCCCACATCGGTGGGAAAAGTGGCATGGGAGCCTTGAGGCTCATATAAATGGAGCCTTGCTCCAATTTAAAAATTAATCTTGCCCATCCGTTGATGGGCAAGCAGTGAGCCAGCGAAGCTGACTCTTGTTATGTAAGGAGTCGAAATGGCTTTACAGTAAATTTTTTTTATTTTTTTAAAAAAATATAGAGGTGTTTTGAGGAAATCATAAAGTGCTAAGTGAAAATATTATAAATTGCAATGTTTGTATTTTCAGTGGTTTGGAATAAATTGTTGCTTCAAACTGTTGAATAACCAAACACTTTCTTTAGTATTTTGATGTTTGCATTACATCATATTTACCAATCGTACAATATCTTTGGGTTACATTTTTAAATTTTTGCTACATCTAAATTCCTTAAATTAATAATGGTTGAACTAAATGAACACTGAGCAAAACACCTAAAGGACTGGTAACGTCGACGATTCATTTGTTGATCCTTTGCAACAAAAATACTTGGTTACTATTTAAAAAAATTTTAGTAACAAATTGTAATGAATCTCTTATATTACATTGTATTCGATATTAAATTACTTATGTATGAACTTCTCATATATAATCTTGCATTAACTCATTGAGCAATGCGCGTGTAAAACTAGTACTACCTTATAATCTATATATCTATATATCTATATATATATATATATATATATATATATATATATATATATATATATATATATATATATATATATATATAAAAGTAAAATCCTCCTAACAAATTTTCCCCCCAAAATTTTTGTAGTAAAACTTATTTGGTAAGTAAATGTCAAATGGAAATTAAATAAATAATAATAATAATAATGTTATTACCTTAAATAAATAAATTATTATACTTTCCCTTAAATAAATAAATTATTATACTTTCCTTTTGAATTAGTATTTTCTATCTATAAATACAAGAGTTTCTTCAATCAAAGAATCTCAGACTCATCTTTCCGCTTTCTTTTTGTATGAGTTTTCTACATTTTTCTAACTATATTCTCACGTACTTCAATATGTTTTGCAGTTTGGACATCATGAATAGCTTCATCAACGATATCTTCTTGAAGCTCGCCCAAGAGGTGACTCGCTTGGCCCACTACAACAAGAAGCCGATAATCACTTCCCGCGAGATCCAGGCTGGCATGAGATTGGTTCTTCCTGGCGAATTGGTAAAGCACGTTGTCTCTCTAAAACACTAAAGCAGTCACCATATTTACAAGCTCTTAGATGAAATCATTTAAATCTATGTTTCGTTTTTATATAATCTCAATTAGGGATTAATTAATAGATGTAAAGTAACTTGGATTTGAGTTTAATTTCATATTATTCTTCCAAAAGGTTTAATTTCATATTATAAGTATTGTTATCTACCTTCAACTATCAGTGAATCGATTAGCATTCTCAAAAAAAAAAAAATGAATGTCTATATCTACGTGCATTTAAGATGCAACATGTGTATGATTCATTAGACTTTGAGGCAGGAGAATACATCTGGGTACATTGGTGGATCTGTATCTCATTGCAAAAAAATATCCATACAATTAATTAATTAATATAATTACAATTATCATTATTCTAATTTAAAAAAAAAAACTAAAGAATTAATTGTAATAATGAAATTTGTTATTAATATTCTGTTACTAATTGACACAGAAATCAGACTAAAAGAAAAATGAAATTAATATTAAAAATGGACTCGAATTAAAAAAATGTGTTTAATAAGTAAATAACTAATTTGCTAGACAGAAAATTAGGGTAAAGGAAAAAGAAAATGATTATTAAACATTGTACCAGATTGTTTTTATGATTGAAAATGAATATTACAAACGTACCAGATTGTTTTTATGACCAGAAATAAGAATGAATTTTACACACGAGAATCTATTATTAATATTCTGTTATACTAATAGGCATGGGAATCATGCCAAATGAAAAAAGGATTTAATATTAAAAATTTATTGAAAATATAACACAGTTTTCCCTACAAAAAAAAAATTAGTAACCACCAAATGAAATATTAGGAAAAAATTATGAAGAAAAAAGAAATGGAAACAAATATTAACTCTTTCTATGAATGAAAAAAGAAAATGAATATATCCATATTTTACTTAAAATATAATCAGTAATTATATTATATTATTATAATTATATTAATTATTTATGAAGAAAAAAGGAAATGAATATGAAAGGAAAAAAATAAAATTTAGACACGAAAATCTATTATTAATATTCTGTTATACTAATAGACACGGGAATTAGGCCAAATGAAAAAAAAAAGATTTAATATTAAAAATTTATTGAAAATATAACACCGCTTTCCCTACGAAAAATTAGTAACCACCACGTGAAATATTAGAAAAAATTATGAGGAAAAAAAGAAATGAAAATGAATATTAACTCTTTCTATGAGTGAAAAAGGAAATGAATATATTCATATTTCACTTAAAATATAATCAGCAATTATATGATTATAAATATTATAATTATATTAATTATTTATGAAGGAAAAATGAAATGAATATATTAATAGTTTATTGGAAATATAATAAGTAATTATATTTTTTATAATTATATTACTTTTTAATTATGTGAAAATGAATAGTAATTCTTTTTATGAACGAGAAAGGAAATGAATATTTCACAAAGAAATCTGTTATTAATATCATGTTACTAATCGACATGGAAATCAGGCCAATTAATCGACAATTATTAGAAAAATGAATAAAAATCAATATTAATTCTTTTTATGAAGGAAAAAAAAAAAGAAATATATATATATATATATATATATATATATATATATATATATATATATATATATATATATATATATTCAAAAGGAAATGAAATATGAAGAAAAACGAATGAATATGTTTATATTTCACTAAAAATATAACACAGCTTTTGACACAGAAATCAGACCAAAAGAAAAAAGAAATTAATATTAAAAATGGACTCGAATTAAAAAAAAAATGTGCTTAATAAGTAAATAACTAATTTGTTACACAGAAAATTAGGGTAAAGGAAAAAGGAAATGATTATTAAACACGTACCAAATTATTTTTGTGATTGAAAATGAATATTACAAACGTACCAGATTGTTTTTATGACCAGAAATAGGAATGAATTTTACACACGAAAATCTATTATTAATATTATGTTACTAATAGGCATGGGAATCATGCCAAATGAAAAAAGGATTTAATATTAAAAATTTATTGGAAATATAACACAATTTTCCCTACAAAAAAAAAAAAAAAATAGTAACCACCAAATGAAATATTATGAAAAAATTATGAAGGAAAAAGAAATGGAAACAAATATTAACTCTTTCTATGAATGAAAAAGAAATGAATATATCCATATTTCACTTAAAATATAATCAGTAATTATATTATTATAATTATATTAATTATTTATGAATGAAAAAGGAAATGAATATGAACAGAAAAAAATGAATTTTACACACGAGAATCTATTATTAATATTTTGTTACTAATAGACACAGGAATCAGGCCAAATGAAAAAAAGATTTAATATTAAAAATTTATTGAAAATATAACTCCGCTTTCCCTACGAAAAAATTAGTAACCACAACACATGAAATATTAGGAAAAAATTATGAAGGAAAAAGAAATGGAAATGAATATTAACTCTTTCTATGAGTGAAAAAAAGAAATTAATATTACTCATAATGAATAAATATATGAATTATTATACATAGTAGCATGGAATTAATTAGTAAGACAATTATATTAGGTAATCTAATTAATAATTTACTTTTTAAATTATATTCCCTTTTTAATATTGAATATTTTCTTAAAGTATATACACAGATTATGCTTATCAATATAGAATTAAAAGTGTATAGATGTATAATATTATTAGTATAAAATCAATTATACTTGCCTTAATAATTAATTATTAATATTATTGCCTAATAATTATGTGTTGTCACCTTTTTCGGGGTAATTATTATGGTAATTTATATACATATATATTTTTATACTTAATGTATAATGTTATTGGGCACAAAATAAATATACTTACCTTAATATATATAGATTATTTTTAATATAATTTCCTAATTTATTAAAGGTAATTATTCTCATAATTTTTCTTTCATTCTTTTGTGTAATTATTATGGTAATGTATTTAAATATTAGAAGAGAAAATATTTTATAATTAATGAAATTATTATTGTAATTGCCACAATATTTGTTAATTATAAATAATATAATTAAGAAATTTGAGAAATATAAGATTTCTTTCGTAGAAATATTTGTGACAATTTCATTAAATTATAATTAATAAAATATGAAATATAATTAAAGAAAAGAAATTATAAAATTAACAAAACATGAATATTTATAATTTTTTTAAAATATACATACATACACTTTTTAAATTTATAAATATAATTTTTTAAGTATAAATCTATCAATATAAATTAAAATTAATGAAATTATATTATAATTTTCCTATATACATATTGATAAATATTATGTGTATATACAATGTATTATACAATCATATAAGGATATGCGTCCGATTAGAGTTTATATTTGTTCATACAAAATTTAGAATTTACATTTTTATTGATTTCTAAGTACAATTCTCTTAGTTATTATTATTCATATTTTTAGAATTAATAATATATATATATATATATATATATATATATATATATATATATATATATATATATATATATATATATATATAATTCAATTTGGAATAAAGCAACTTAATTATATGAATTTTTTCTATAAATTTATCTAAATATGTACATGATTAGAGTTTATATTAACCATACAAAATTTAAATTTAAATTTTGTATGTTATGAAAATAGATACTTGACTAAATATATAAAAGTCCAACTATATTATTATATTGTACATTTTAACATTTTTTTATTTTTATTTTTATTTTAAATTCATAAAAACAAAAAAAAAAAAAAAATCCATGCAACGCACGGGTAAAACACTACATTTAAAAAAAAATACAATTTCATAAATATCATAAATTAATTAGTACAATATCATTTACATTTATAACAATTAAATAAAAAAATAAATAATTTCAAATATATGAACCAATGATTTCAAAATGAAACTAATATACAGTTACAAATAAATATAGCATGATTAGATTTACTTTAATTAGTTTTAATTTCCTTAATGATATGACTTTTCTTTATCAGTTTTTTGTGGGAGACTAAGGGAGTGTTTGAGTTGCTGAAAATTATTATTATTTTTTGAATACTTACTAATAAAAAAAAAAATTAAAATATTTTTTACCCCCCTCCCCTTCCCCCAATAACATGTGTAAATCTTATATTTTTTGGCAACCAGTCGGCAGTTCAGGTGTTGGCGGACTTAGTTCGTGAAAGGCGGCCGAAAATTTTATTTTTGCTGGAAACTTTTTTGGGAAAGCACGGAATGGAACCAATAAGAGTTAGACTTGGGTATCATAATATGTTAGTGGTGGATGCAGACGGGCATAGTGGGGGGCTTGCATTGCTCTGGGATAATGCAGTTCGGTTAGAAGTGACGGGATACTCAATAAACCACATTGATTCTACGGTGGTCTTGGATGTTGGAAGCCCAGAATTCAGGTTTACAGGTTATTATGGTATAGCAGAGCGGCATCGTCGGCGAGAGTCTTGGAATTTGTTGCGGGCTTTAGCAGGTCGCAGTGATCTCCCATGGGTAGTCATGGGCGATTTCAACGATCTTTTGCATCAAGGGGAGAAGAGAGGGAGATTACCGCATCCACAATGGTTAATCTCGGGTTTTCAGCAGGCAGTACGTGATTGTGGCCTAATTGACTTTGCTTTTGAAGGTTATCAGTACACTTGGCGACGTTTAAGGGGTACAACAGATTTGATTGAGCAGAAATTGGATAGAATTCTTGTGTCTGAATCATGGTTGGTGCAGTTCGAGGGGGCCAAGGCTACATCTTTGTCGGTACCGTACAGTGATCATCTCCCCCTTATGTTGACACCCATAATCGTTACACAGCAGCCCCGGCGTCAACGCTTCTGTTTTGATAATATGTGGCTGCGTGAACCGGTGCTGAGGGAGGTGGTAGAGCATAGTTGGGACAGGTCTGCGGGGTTGGATGTTTTGCAGAGGGTGGAGCGGTGCAACCGTGATATATGGCGGTGGGGAAGGGTGTATAATAAAGGCTTCAAGCTCCGTATGGACTGGTGTAGAAGGCGGCTTGAAGCCTTGCGGGCCCGGAGTGATGTTGCGGGATGTGCAGAGTATAGTAGAGTGGAACGGGAGTGGTTATCCCTTCTTGATCAGCAGCATGTGTTCTGGCGTCAACGAGCGAAGGAGTATTGGTGGAAAGATGGGGACTTGAACACAAAATTTTTCCATAACTCGGTAAAGGAGAGGAGGAGGCGGAACAAGGTTACGAGATTATGTAGGGATGATGGTTCTGTTGCCGAAGGGGAGGAGGAGGTGGGAGTGGTAATGCTTGAGTACTATCAGAACTTGTTTACATCACACCCGGGGGAAGAGGATGAGGTTATTAGCTGTATCCGTTCTTTGGTTACACATGTGGATAATGTGCGGCTTGAGCATCCAGTGAGTATGGACGAGGTCCGTAAAGCAGTGTTCGCAATGCACCCGGATAAGTCGCCAGGGCCAGATGGTTTTGGGCCGGGCTTCTTTCAACATTTCTGGCAAACTGTAGGAGGGGAGGTGACGCGGTTTTGCCGTGATTTCATGAATACGGGAACACTACCAGTAAAAGCGAATGATACGTTAGTGGTCCTAATTCCAAAGAAACCGGCCCCTGAATCAATGAAGGACTTACGGCCTATTGCCTTGTGTAACGTCCTATATAAGATTGCGGCGAAAGTGTGTGCGAATAGGATGAAGCCCCTTCTGGACAGAATTATTTCTAAAGCGCAGAGTGCGTTTGTTCCCGGACGTCTCATAACGGACAACATTATGCTAGCGTATGAGGCGCATCACTGGTTGAAACGAAAGACACAAGGGAGTAATGGGGTAGCTGCACTCAAAATAGATATGAGTAAGGCCTACGATAGGGTCGAATGGCGCTTTTTACGGTCAATGATGCTGAAGATGGGTTTTAGTGTGAAATGGGTGGATATTCTGATGGAGACAGTTAGTAGTGTATGATACCATATCTTACATGAACAGAGGCAGCTAGGGCCAATATTGCCTGGGCGTGGACTGAGACAGGGCGATCCTCTCTCGCCTTATTTGTTCTTGATGGTCGTTGAGGGGCTTAGTGTTTTATTGGAAAACCGTATGAGTCGAGGACTGTTGCATGGGGTGCAGTTGGCTAGAGGGGCACCACCAGTTTCCCACCTTCTGTTCGCAGATGACTGCTTTCTCTTCTTGCGGGCAAACGTTGATGAGAGTATCCGGATGAAAGAGATCTTGGATGTGTATGCGGGTGCGTCAGGCCAGTTGGTGAATTATGATAAGTCACTGGTCTGCTTCAGTGCGAACACTGACACTACTAGTAGGAATCATGTTGTTAATATCTTGGGGGTTTCCCCGGGGGACACTTCGGGGAGATACTTTGGTCTGCCTTCGCTAGTAGGCCGGAGGAAGAAGGCTATCCTTGGGTTTCTGAAAGATCGGATTCTGTCTAGAGTAAGAGGTTGGAACACCAGGTTCTTATCAAGGGCGGGCCGTGAGGTTTTGTTGAAGAATGTTTTGCAGGCATTGCCAAGCTATGCAATGATGGTCTTCAGCTTGCCAATAACCTTGTGCAGGGAAATAGAGGTTATTCTGAATCAGTATTGGTGGACGGGGAAAGTGGTGGGAGGAACGGGGTTGCGGTGGAAGTCATGGCAGTCTTTGTGTAAGCCGAAGCATAAGGGTGGTTTGGGTTTCAGGACATTAAGGGGAATGAATCTAGCATTGCTTGGAAAACAGGCCTGGAGACTATTTGTACGCCCGGATTCGTTGGTGGCGCAGGTTTACAAGTGTAGATATTATCCCACTACAACGTTTTGGGATGCAGTGGTTGGCCATAATCCTTCATATATTTGGCATGGAATTGTTGAGGCCAAAGATGCAATTAAACAATGGGCTAGGCGGAGCATAGGAGATGGGCGAACAACCACCATTGGGAATTATCCATGGCTAGTAGGAGCTGAGGATCCTTATGTGAGAACTCCGTTGCATGAGACAATAATAAATGCCCCGGTCAGTTCGTTGATGAATGAAGCTGGAACCGGGTGGGATCGCGAGTGTGTAATGGATTTGTTTGATGGGAGGGAGTCGGAATGCATCCTCAATTTGCCGGTGAGTACACGCAGTCCTAATGATGCATGGGTTTGGAAAGGGGATTCTAAGGGTATTTATACTGTTAAATCCTGTTATAGGATGCTGTCAGGTGAGTTGCATGTTGATAAACCTTGGCATTTGATTTGGAATCTACAGGTTCCCCCGAAGGTCCATGTCTTTGCATGGCAGTTAGCAATGGCAATCTTGCCAACTCGGGATGCCTTGCTTTCTAAGCGTGTGGCGTGTACTGTTCAGTGCCATATGTGCGGTGCGGTGGAAGAAACGGCTCAACACTTGTTCCGTGATTGTATGTGGGCCAGCGCGATTTGGGGCGATATTAATCTGCCAACTTTGGGGACTATTCACGGTAATGTACAGGAGTGGTTCTTTGCTCAATTATCTGTTTTAACGGGTCAATTACAATGCAAGTATGTGATGCTGTGTTGGGGGTTATGGGGAAGTAGGAATGATGCTGTGTGGCGTGGGGTCCATTTCAATAAGGAGGTTATTTTGCGCAGGTCATTATCCTACTGGGAAAACTGGAATGCCGCAAGGGAAAATGGGGTGCATGGGCAGGAGCACCAATTGTCCGTGGACACGTGGACTAGGCCGGCGGTGGGTAGATTGAAGTTGAACACTGATGCGGCAATGGATTCGGTCCATAATATCATGGGGTTAGGCTGGGTCTTGCGTGATGATCACGGGTATTTTATGGCTGCTAAGAGTGTACGGGTGCAGGGGCAGTTCACAGTTGCGGAAGCTGAGATTTATTGTATCCGGGAAGCACTGGTTTGGATGCAACACACTGGCATGGGAGAGGTAGATGTTGAGACAGACTCAGAGTTATGTTGTTATGCTTTGTACTCGGACTCTTTTTATTCTGCTTTTGGTTTTATAGTGGATGATGTAAAACAAGTTGCCTCAATGATTAACGGGGTTAACTTCAGTTGTGTTAGGCGATCTGCGAATCGTGCAACTCATGCTATAGCACGGGATGCCGTTTCTGTGTCAGGTCCTGGGGAGTGGTTGGATTTACCGCCCCATTATCTTGTTCCTATTCTTGCCAATGATCGAATGAATTAAGTTTTCTATTTCAAAAATTACAATTTGATAAATATTATAAATTAATTAGTAGAATATCATTTCTGTTTATAAATTATAATAATTAAAAAATATTCATATGTGTGAACCAATGATTTCAAAATGAAATTAATATACAGTTACAAATAAATATAGTATGATTTGATTTACTTTAATTAATTTTAATTTCCTTAATGAAATGGCTTTTCTTTTATCAGTTTTTTATGGGAGGCTAATGGAGTGTTTGGATTGCTATAAAATATTTTAAAATAAAAATTCATACTAATAAAAAATCATTTTAAAATATTTTTTTAACCCCTCATAACATGTGTAAATCTTATATTTTTAAAAAATTACAATTTGATAAATATCATAAATTAATTAGTACAATATTGTTTCTTTTTATAATAATTAAAGAAAAAAATAAATAATTGAAATATGTGAACCAATTATATCACAATAAATCTTTCAAAGTTTAAAACAAAAGAACGGAAATTAAAAATAGAACGAAAATATTTCAATAATAATATTCTACATCAACAAGTAAAAGTAAATTAAAAATGAAAAGATAATATTTCAATAATAATATTCTACATCATCAATAGTAAAGGCATATTTTAAACAATAGTAAAGGTAAATTAAAAATGGAACAGAAATATTTCAATAATAATATTCTACATCACCAATTAAAAATAAAACTAAAATTAGGTAAAAATACCATTGCATATGATATTCTAATTGATTAATTGACGGAAAATAAAAAGAATAATTTGTTTAAAATGAATATGATATTACTAATTGACTGATATTTTACGATGATATATTTTCACCCGAGTCACCCATTATAATGGACTGAAGATGTTAGCTATAGACGATGACGGACAAGATTATGTTGCTACTACCAATGTCGTCTACAATATGAGGTTTTAATAATGTGTAAATACAATGGGTGATATTATGTTTTTTTTTTTAATGACAAAATTGCTATATATCTACACAAAAAAAAAAAAAAAAAAAAAAAATTTAAAGCAATTTAGACAAAAAAAAAAAAAAAAAAATTTCATACAAATGAATTAGGATAGCAATTCATTCATATAACTGAGTTGCTAAAGAATGAGCACGTTTGCCTAATTTATATTATAAAAATACTAAACAATGATAAATAAAAGCTTCAAAGTTACAACAATGCATGCGTATATCTACACATTAGCTATTAATTTGAGCAATTATTTGTTTAAATTCAAGCAACGATAACATCAAAACATATAAACGATCCAAATTATATCTTCAATTGCACTATATAATATTTAATGTTCTAATTTAAATAATTATATATCAATCCAGATATTCTTAATATATTACAACAAATTCACGGACGAAACCATATCTTTAATTGCACTATATAATATTTGAGTTATTACTGAAAAAATCAGTCTTTGATCACGGTTAATTGTATATTACTTTTTTCCGAGTCACCCATCCTGATAGTCTGATAGTTTTAACTTTAGACGATGATGGATAAAATTTCGTTACTACTACCAATGTCGTCTAGCTATAAAGAGATTTTCAATAATGTATAATTTAAGCCATTGATATTATGTTTTTTTTTATATACAAAAATGACAAAATTGCTATACAGCTGATCTACATAGAAAATATATCTTCCGTATAAATAATTTATATAACTGATATAGCCCAATTAATACAAATTATAAACACTGATATATAAAATCTCTAAAGTTACAACACCGAATGCGTATATCTACACGTTAGCTATTAATTGGGCAATTATTTATTCGAATTCAAGCATTGATAACATCAGAAAACATAATCGGTGCAACTCAATTCTTCAATTATATTATATAATATTCGATTTTATAATTTATACAATTGTATATCGATATAAATATTTTTAAAATTTTATAACAAATTCATTCCGTGCAACGCAGGGCGCAAATACTAGTTTATAAAGAACCATGATTTTTTTTTTTTTTTTTAAAGTTGTTTAGTTATATATGAAGTTGATATGGAAGTGATTTGTAGGGTAGAGTAGGGCAAGAAGACTACAAAATAAAGCATGGTGGGTAGGACAGAAGATTCTAATAATGAAAGTTTGAAAAAAGTTGAGAGGAGAAATAATGCATTCATGTGATCACGTCCTCAATCACTTTAATTTCAGATTATAATAAACTTTAGATGTTTATCTTTAGTTATTAATAAAATTACAATAAAAACAAATATGGCAGCAAGCTAATTAGCTCTTCTCAGATCAGATTATTGTTTGCATATTTGATCGATCTAGTTTTCAGTGTGCAATACCAAAACATAAAACTACATACATACATGGCTTGTGTTGCTTTAACTTCTCTCATTAAAACCATTGAGATTCAGTTTCTTGGCCAAACAGCAAGGGTAAGCCCTTCTCTCCAGATCTTGCAAGAATCAAGTCTTTCCTTGAAATTCTTTCTGTTTTGCAAGCCCATCTGGCAGTTGACTAGGCTTACTAAGTGGTCTGGTTGGACTTAATAACTAGTAGTTGTTAGTCAACCAAACTCTGTGCCTAATATAACCTGGATTGATGGGATACAGGATTATGAATTAGTTAGCACATTCAGTTACGGTACTCAGACCGCTCAGTAGATACCAATACACCATCTAGGGTTCTGAGTCAGGTCTGAGGCAAAACATGGCTGACGGTCTACCGTTAAGAGGCAACACAACAGGAACATCAACTATGGCTGGAGATCAAGACGGCTACGCTTCCGCTATCATACGAGGTTAGGTTTCTCGTATACTATAGTTCAATATGGTTAGATTATTGTATATCTAACATTCTAAAGCCTGAGGGCAGAATGGTTGGTCGTCACTGTGATTGTACACTCATAAAGAACCAACTCTTTTCTGGCAGTTCTGAACAAAATATAATCTTAATTGTTGGAATGGTGGGTATTGGAAAGACGACTGTAGCAAGAAATGTGTATGAAGATCCATCAGTTGCATCCTATTTCGATGTAAGAGCTTGGGTTACTATACCTCCTCGTCAACACTACAGTTCAACCAGAATGCTAAGCCAACTTCTTCACTCAATTACACCAGTAGAAGTGCCAAATATAATTAAAAAGGGAAGCACTCCTCACGAACTATCAATGCAGGTAAGCAAATGCTTTGGTGGTAAGAAGTATCTAATTGTTTTGGACAACATTACGAACAAGCAAACTTGGAAGCAAGCTTGGATTGACATCATAAGTTGTGTTAATAATGGATTAAATGGAAGTTTCATATTACTAAGCACTATACACAACTTCAACATAATAAATGTCCATACCCATAAGATGACTTTGCTAGATCCAAAAGAAAGTTGGGAACTATTTTGTAATATCCTTTCTATAGATGAAGAGCACTTGGACCTAAATTTGAAAACATTAGGAACCATGTTGTGGAGAAATGTGATGGATTGCCCCAGTTAATTGTTGAAGTTGCCAAGCGTTTATCTAAATGCAACAACATACAACAAGGGTGGAAAAAGATTGAAAAGGAATTAGAGTCATTGGGACTTCTAGATCGCAATGCACTCAGTGTTAGTTACGATATGTTGCCATATCATTTGAAAGTTTGTTTTCTATACTTTGGAGTCTTCCCAAAACGTAAAAAAATTCTGGTTAAAATGCTTATAATGTTGTGGATAGCCGAGGGATTTGTGAATCCATTGAAACATAAGGAGTTTGAAGATGAAGCTTATGAGTACTTACAAGAGCTTACTGATAGAAGTCTTCTCTTAATTGAAGATCGAAGTTGTAACGGTAAAATAAGGACTTGTAGAATGCACAGTGCCTTACATAGCTTCTGCATAGGAGAAGCTCAAAAAGGAGGTATTTTATGTGCAGTAAATACTCAACAACATTCAGGATTATCATTAAAAGCATTTACAAATTCCTGTCGTTGGCTAAGTGCTTACTCACACAGTTTTGACTATTATGTGCTCTTTGGTACGAACATCCCTTGCTCCATTTTCTTCTTTCTTGAAAATCCTGAAATGTTTGTACCTCCCAAACTGTTAAGAGTTTTGGCTTTTGATACTTCTATATCACTTCAAAGAATGCCAGTGCAATTAGGAGGTTTAGTTTTTCTGAGATACCTATCCATAACACAATGGTTTGAGGATCTGGATGATGTAGTGTCAAATAATCCAAATTTAGAGACACTTGTTGTTTCCGGTAATGGAGCACCCACAGTCCATTTGCCATCTAGTATTTGGAAGCCACCAAACTTAAGGCATCTCGAACTTGGCAATTCATATATGGTAGATCCTCCAAGTGCAGATAAAAATAATTTACAAACATTATCTTGGGTGGTGAGACCAATTCATTGCAGACAAAAGGTGTACAACAAGTTCCCTAACATAAAAAATCTGAAAATTTTCTTGAAGGATGACATAGAGCCCAGTCACATAGGAGGGTCTTGCAGCAATCCTATTATTTTGGATCATTTTGACTTTTTGGAAGGGCTCGAGAAGCTTAGCATTTTGGATTCTATTGGTTTGAATGCAGCCCTTCCAGAAGAGTGTGTGTATCCTTTGGGACTGAAAAAGTTGAAGTTGAGTGGGACTAATATTTCTGAGAGGGATTTAAATGTAATTGCCAAGTTACCCCAACTTGAGGTGCTCAAGTTGGAAAATGCCTTCCATGGAACAGTATGGAACTCACTATCTAAAGGAGGATTTCCTGTACTAGTATTCTTGCTGCTTGAAGCTAAAGAACTCAAGCAGTGGGTAGTTGGCCAGAAGCACTTTCGGATGCTCAAACACTTAGTCTTAAGATCCTGTAATTGTTTAGAACAGATCCCGGAGTGTTTTGAAAGAATACCGTTGCTGGAGTCAATCGGGTTGGAGGGGTGTCACTCTTCCCTTGCCGCTTCTGCCAAGGAGTTACAACAGAAGAGAAGATTCAAGGATGTTAAGGTTAGAAGCTAAATCATGTTTCTTTTTATTTCTTTTTTATTCAATGCTGACTTTCTTTACAAAATCAGTTAGTATTTCTTTTTTTTTTTTTTTTTTTTTTTTTTTTTTTTTTTCTGATCTCATTTGTTTTTCTGCATTATTTTTCATAGATCAAAATTCTTGGTCCCGAATATGATGACTCACAGAATACACATACAGAATTGTGTATGTAAGATGATTTGGCCGGCCAGCCTCATAGTAAATAACTGTTGGAAAACGGTATGTGTTAGGTTACATGTGTCTTGCTCATTAATGGGAGAAACCTGCAGATCGAGTAACCAGAAGTTGATAATTGGTGGTACTGAAACTTTTTATTAGCAAACATTGTGAAGGGGATAAAGATGTATGTTGGTGATTAAAGATCTACTACTACTTCATGAGTATATGTGAGTGGGGCAAGCTAGGAAGGTATTTCCACCTTCCTATTTCATCTCATCTGGTGCATGCCTATATGTGATTATCATACTACTTTACATCTCTGTTTCTTTTCTCTACCTCTCGCAATATATTTAATCCTGAGTACTAATGTGCTTTTGCAGATTGAATTCCTTTTTGAAAAAAATTTCAAGCTGGGAAGCTGCTAGTAGTCAAGTATTGAAGATGTAGAGGTAAGAAGACTTGATTAGTTATTTCCTTCTAATTGAAGGATAGATAGATGGGTTTTGTTCCAACAAAAACTTTAAATTTAGTGAGACTACACTTATTTTATATATTTTGTTCAACAGTTGTGCCTCTCACTAATTGATATTGATGATTTGTCAAGGCTTATTATAATTCTAAAAACTCCTTCATAATCGACATTGATTATATTTATATCCATTTTACAGTGATCCTGTAGTCAGTCTTCAGGTGATGTTG
This sequence comes from Ipomoea nil, assembly GCF_001879475.1. NCBI lineage: Eukaryota > Viridiplantae > Streptophyta > Magnoliopsida > Solanales > Convolvulaceae > Ipomoea > Ipomoea nil. Next base: position 981,538 of record NW_017616621.1, on the reverse strand, counting down.
CTTTTTTTATTTTAACTTCACAACTATTGAACTACTAATTAGTATTTCTGTTAGGATAAATGAATGAAACATTCAATTTGCCAACAACTAACAGTATGAAATAAAAAATGGACAAGTTTAGAATCACACTATGAAATTATCCTACAAAACTTACACCTCGATCTACAGTTGCTATCTAACAACTTTGTTTCTGTGATGATGATGTTTGATGCATTCTTTTTCTGATCTGATCTCATTTTATTTTCTCTGTTTTGCATGCACTATTTTTTCGTAGATCAAAATCCCTGAATGCAATGAATCACAAATAAAAGAGCCTGTACAAGACAACTTGGCCGGGCTCATAGTGAACTAACAGTTAGTTTAAAATGGCATGTGTGAGGTTGCATGTCTCTTTGTATCTGCATTTACATTTGCACGTGAGATGAAATGAAATGGTGTTGCTATCTTGTACAGATAATTGAAGGTTACAAATGAATTGGTTCCAAATGACTTCATCTACCCTGTATTCATCTTCAATTCAAACCTTAGGTTACTCAGTAAATTGAGTTGTATTGTTTTGCAGGCCATTAAAGATGACTTAGAGCCCAATTCCACCTGTGAGTTGTGCAGCAATCCATCAATTTGGATAATCTTGATGGGCTTAATTATCTCTCCTAGAGGCATTTAACGGTGGTAATTGGCATGTTGCATCTGCTTAAGAAGGGAGCTTAATTAATCTCTCTGATTTTAGTTTCAATTGTCTCTCATTCAATAAGGGCTGCATCAATTACGAAGAAGAATGTTTGAGGTTAGAGGCTACATCATGCTTCATGCTTCATTCTTAATTTTTATTTTCTTTTACATTCTTTACAAAATTAAAGCTGTTACTATTTTTTTTTTTTTTTTTCTGATCTCATTTCATTCTCTCCATTTCTCATAGATCAAAATTGACTGGTTTGCAAGGACGGAGCCAGGAATTTCATTGAGGGGGGGCGAAATAGAGACGGATTCGGAAATTTTTTCCAGTAAAGACGAAACATTAAAATAAAAAAGATATTTAAATAATAAATAAATAAAGTACTTGAGAAATATAGATGTAAATATTATTGGATATGGGCGAAACATAAAACACATCGAATTTGAATATATATGTTTGTATGCGTGTGTATTAAATATTTAAAAAGCTATTAAAACGTGACTGTTAAAGCCATAGATAGGGAAGGAGCCAAAAAAAAAACTGTAAAATTATATTGACAACAAAAGGGTTTGAACCCTTGACCTTCATTATAACCAAATACATGTTTTACCAACTAATCTAACTCATTTCCTATTGATAATTAACAGTTTTTTTATACTAATATTCAAACAAGTACTATATATACACATATACATACAAAGATTATATATGGGGTGGGGGTGGGGGTGGGGGTGGGGGTGGGGTGAGGGGGTGCAGCTGACCCCCCTGCCCCCCTCTGGCTCCGTCCATGCTGGTTTGAATGACCGTATCCAGTTGAAGAAGATATGCGGACTTGGTGGAGATCACAGTGAATTGAACTTGCAGAATATGCATGCCTTTCCCCAACAGAAATTATATTAGGTTGATGTTGCTTTGTAATTTAATTTCATAACTATGGAACCACAATTTATCAATTACTCCGGGGTACTAATTATCTTCTATTAATTCCAAGATAAAATAGGATTACTTTTTCTGTTAGGATAAATGGACGAAATGTTAATTTTTCCAACAACTAACAGTATGAAATAGAAAATGAGAAAGCTGTATTTCTCTAGAATCACAGAATGAAATTATCTTGCAAAACATACACCTCTACATTGGCGAAGCTGTATTTCTCTAGAATTATAGTTGCTAACAACTCTGCAATTTGTTTTTCTGATAATGTGTTTGTCTCATTCTTTTCATGTAAACAAGGTAGTCAGGAGAGTTTGAAAAGGTTTACAAGTGACTTGGAAAATGCCTTCTATAAAAGAGTTGCTTCGAGACTGGCAAGTTGAAATGGGAAACTACATTTTTGAGGTTAGAAGCTACACTTGGGCAAGCTGCCAAGTAGGTAAATTCATATATCATCTGGTGCCTGGCTATATGGGATGATTAATATACTACTTTACATCTCTGTTTCTGTTTCTGTTTCTGTTTCTTTTCTTCTTTGCAATTAATCCCAAGTACAACTATGCTTTTGTAGATTGGTATATGCTAATTGAATACCTTTTTTAAATAATTTCAAGCTAGAAAGCTGCTAGTCTCAAGTATTGGAGATGTAGAGGTAAGAAGAATTGCTTGGTTATTTTGTTCTGTCTCTATTAGATTGATATTGATTTGCAAGTCTAATTAAGTATAACTTTTAAAAATTATGAAATAAAAAATGGAGAGGCTGTGGAGCCGTTTACTAGCAATACTTTCACCCTTAAGGTTGCTAACAACTCTGCAATTTGTTTTTGTCATTATGATATGTCTGTTGCGTTCTTTCATTGTCTAACCTCATTTTGTTCTCGCCATTTTCCGTAGATCAAAATCGATGAGCTTGAATATGAACAATCACCATATCCACATGTACAAGAGGACTTAGCGGAGATCACAATGAATAACCTTACCATTTGAAAATGGTATGTACACAGAAACTTATCTTGCTAAATAATTCCAACATACTATAAGATCTAGTATATATAAAACATGACTGGCCCCGGGGCATAGCTTGGTGGATGAAGACTGAGTTTGTGGTAATATCCAGCAAGTACCCTGTAAGGGGTGGGACACCGGGGTCAGTGCAAAAACTCAGATCACTGCAAAAAATTATATTTGGCATTCCTTAACACAGCCAAATGTTTCTCATTTGGCAGGGCATTAAGGATAATTGAGAGCTGTGGATTCCTTGTGGATGTAAGATGCTATTGCAGAGTAAGCAAAATATGCAAATAGAGTGGTGAGGAGTAGAGGAAGAGATTGGCACAACTTTTTTATGAAATTAAATAGAAAAAGGTTTTGAAGCAACTTGGAGGGAAAATGTATTGAAATTTCCTTGTTTTGTTGAGATGAATATGTATCTGTTACATACAACAAGTTTCATGTGATACTTGAATGTCATATCTGCAAATTTATAGGTATTGACTAAAGAAAGATAAAGGCCCTGTTTGGTAAAATGGCTGTTAGCTGATAGCTGTTTGCTGTTAGCTGATTGTGTTAATTATAGAGTATAAATAGTTGATAACATTAGCTGATTGTAGAAAAGTGTTTGGTAAATTAGCTGTTTGATATAATTTTTTTTCTCAAAAAGCTAATTGAAAAAGTTGCTAGGAGTAGCTTTTTTAATTTTAGCCTTTTGGAGTTGCAAAAAGCTAATTAACCAAACATTTATATTGATATTTTAACTAAATCAAACAATTAATAGTGATCAAATAAGCCAAAATTGACCTATAGGCCAATTTTTTACCAAACAGGGCCAAAGTAAGATGGCCTTTTTTTTTTTTCCACATCTTCTTGCAGGCTGCAAAAATATATAAGAGGCTAATTTCCATGTGATGAGAATGTGTATCCCAAATTAAACTAGATAGCCATTTGGGATTTGTTGTTGAGGATAGGGACAAAAGACATTAGTTTAGTTTCTTTGCTCTTTTACTTGATTCCTCAGGAAGCAGGAAGAAGAGGGGACTGAAGAGGAGAACTTTTGTTTCAATAATTGGGCAACACACATGTTGAATTCTAACTTTAAATCCTAAGTGGCTTTGCTCTAAATCTGTTGTGTGAGGAGAATTTTAGTTTTTAGTTTTTTTTTTTTTTTTTTTATAGTTTTTTTGTTTGTTTTGTTTTTGTTTTGTGATGTGTTATATCACTTATATGTATAGAGCCTAGAGGGGCTTGCCAAGTAACCGGAAGAATTACCCAATTTTATTCAAAGTAATTCTCATTTCTAGCTTTCCAAATCAACAAGTGCATATTATAACGTAGACTAGGATCCAAAATAACATTTATTAGATTATGTATCTGCAGTAACATATTATATAATTTAGTTAACTGATTATATACTTAAAAATAAATTGAAAGTATGTAATAATTACATAGTACATAATTTTAATTGTAATAGATACATAATTTATTAACTGAATGTACATAATATATTAAGTGCAGGTACATAATCTGGACAAAGTTCAATCTTCCCAAATAAATCTTCTATAATGGCATCCTCAATTGTGAATTTTTGCTTTTTTTTTTCATAGTTTGTGGATGAGGTGGAAGAAAGAGAAAAGGGAGAGAAAAGGAGAAAAAGTGTTGCAAGAAGAATGATTTTTTGTCTCAAAGGTGGGCCCCACAAAATGATTAAAAAAAAAAAAGTTACACTGCCCACGGGGTGTGTTGAGGGTGGATCAAAGACTGGAATAGGTAGAAAATAATATTTGTTGACAAAAACGAGAAGATTTTAAATCTTGGACTAGAATGGGAAATGAGCGTTTGGGAGATGCGTTTGATGTCAGAAAGTCAGAAACGCATCTCCCAAATACGTTTGTTATCTATCTTTATTTTTTTTCGAACGTTGACCACATATGCAACTATGCAAGTCTCACATGCGTCTCACCGTAGGTATACTTTACCATCGCCGTTACTTCATCCCACCGTCCATGGCGGCCTGAGCCGGAGAGTTCAGAGTCGTTCGAAGTTGGCGACAAACTTGCACAAGGGAGAAGAGAAGAAATAGGGTTTTCTTATTTCATTTTGACTCTTTGGTCAATGGTCATATGCTTAGTAAGATATAATACTAATAAAATATACACATGGCATCCCAATCAGCTCAAACTTGTTGTTAACCTGCTAAAAATGTTAATTGCACTTTTTTTCTAGGTTCATGGATGAATTTGGAGCTTATTCGAGTTCAATGGCTTAATTGCTATCTCCAAATAGTTCAATGGCCTATTTTTACCTTTTCCCTAATATTTATAACTCTCTTTATGTTTATTTTACATTTTCCATGCATGATTTTAATATTTACAACTCTTCTGTTTTCTTAGTGTAGGGAAATAATATTACGAAAATATTATTTTTGGAAACATACAGGCACAAGAAACGAAAGGTTAAGTGTTAGTACAAGTCAAGCGAAACAGTCTTTTTTTAAAACTTTATTTGCTACCTTCCTTTAGTACTAGGAATGTTGTAGCCTAATTTTTCCAAAATAAAATCAACTACGATGTAATGTTTGAGCACTCTGATGAATGTCTTAAACTAATGTTTTTTCCATTTCACATTTTGGTATTTTTACTTGTTAATCATTATATTATGGTGACAATTTGGTCACTTATGGAATGATTGTTTGTGCTTAGGTGACTTGACAAGAAAATGATGTTTTCAGTCAAACATTGAGCTATTTGATCAAGATTTCAAGTCATCATAGTATGAGGATATTTTTATGAGGTAAAAATTAAGAGAAGAAGATTGAACAACACTCTTTCATGTGCCAAATATTTGTGTCTTAGCAGTACTCTTGATGATATAGGCAATTCAATGCAAATGCAAAGCAAAAGATAGTAAGGTGGCATTTCTCGCCCAAATTGGCCCTGTCTTAGTATTTTGACCATATCTCAGCGTAGGAGTATCTGAATCACGTAATTCTTATGCCATTAGACAACCAACTTGAAGGGCTACAACTTTGATGAAAACCACAAATACTAATTCAAAGGTTTCGAGGGTGAAAATTAACCTAGAAGACAGATATTGTGCACAGGAATTAAGCCTGGTGGGCACGGGTCCAGGCACACCCGTGCCCACATGGCAGTAGGCATGTTTTTCTGGGCACGGGTATAGGCACACCCGTGCCCGTTCCCATGCCCAATCTCTACAACATGTATCAGCCACTTTTTTACCCCTTTAAAAGAGGATTTTTTTTCACCGAAAAACATATCTTTCACTTCCTAGTTAGGTTTAGCTCTAGAATGGCTTAGACTAGTGTAGATTTCTTTGTTCCTTTCCATTTCCAAGCTTATGAACACTTTGCAATCTTGGATTTCAAGGCTTTAATAGAGAAATTTTCTATTTATCTCTTCCCTTTTCTTTTCATTTATGTTTTCAATTATTCATTTAATATTGTATATCTATTGTTATATTATGAGTAGCTTAATGTTTTGGGAGTAGGATTTGGCTTGATTTCTTGCTATTGATGCCTATATAAGTTGTATTGCATAAAGGGGATTATTTGGGTGTTCTACGATGTCTAAACTCTATATTGTGATTTGATACTTGATGGATTTGTGAAAACCGTCCTTATCAAATTTGGCGTCGTTGCCAGGGATGACTTGGTTTTGATTGTTTTGTGGTAGTTAACATTGGTGAATGACTATTCTAGGAGACTAGACTTTTTTTTTTTTTTTTTTTTTTTTTTTTTTTTGCCTTATGTGCTCAAGTGCTAATTGCTCAATCTTGTTTGGGATTTTCGGATAAATGTACCTTGCATGGTGCGTTTATTTTAGATCAAGGTGGAGTTTGGCATTTCATCCACGAAAAGAACTTTCAATATGTATGTGTATAAGTTTCAAGAATCCTTGAATTGCCACCATTCCAAATTCCTCTCAATGGATACGAAATGAATTATTGGAATATGAGGGAGGAATGAAACAACAAGAAGTACATCTCAATCTTGTCTACATGAGTCAAGAAACTTTTCAAGGAGGCACACCATCATTTACTATGCCACAACATTTATGGTGTACCATTTGTGGAGGAGCATATAATGCCGAAAATTGCTATATATTGGCTCCTAAATATCAACATTTGTGCCAATTTCAAGAGCCCTCTTACCAAGAGTCTCAACAAGAATTTCAATCCCTTGATCAAGAGCCCGCAGGGGCGGACCCAGTGTGGGGGCAGCTGCCCCCACTCCCCCCACCCCACCCCTTTATATATATGTTTGTATATGTATACATATATAGCATGAAATATTATATAAAATCTATATTTATGTTGAAAATATTAATAGTTTGAGTAGCTTAGTTGGTTGAACTTCAAGTTTTATGCTATAAAAGGTTTATGTCATGGGTTCAAATCTCATTAGCAACACTTTTAATTATCTTCTCTCTTTCATTTCTTCACAAGATAAATTAAATATTTTTAGTCTACTTTTTATGAATCATTTAATTACCAAATTAAATTCTCTTTTAGTCTATTTTTATAAATCATTTAATTAATGTAGTATACAGGTTTATAATATACTTTATTGTATTCGAATTAATTTAGAAAAAAATCGATCTAACTAAAAGAAATTAAAATTTAAAAGTATTTATGAATATATTGTTATTCAAATTATTTTATCTAATTGATTATGTTTCATATTTTCTCATAAATATATTGTAATTTATAATATATTTTGTATTTTAACCTTATTATGGTTGTTTGATATTTTGTCATTGACACTTCTAACATCATTTAATATTCGCCTCCACTCAGATAATTTTCTGGATCCGACACTGAGAGACCGAGATGATGTACAAGTTGATGAGTTTGATAATGCAAACGTCTTCTCAATTTGATGAGTTACAAACCTCCACGGATAACATGACGACTCAAATACAAAGTAAGAAGAAGTTCAACAAGAGTTGCCCTTATCAAATGAAGGGGATGAGGTTGATGGATGACAATGTAAGGGAAAATCTTGAAAATGAAGTTCTTAAGGAGTCTTAATCCAATCATTTGAATTAGGAAGAAGACAAGGTTGAGACTCAAATTGAGATTCAAGATGGTGGTGGCAAGGAATCTTTGCAAAATGCCCTATTTGAAGAAGAAGTAAATGAGAGTGAAATTGATAACATGCAAGATGAATTTGATGAATGTTCTCCAATGGATGATGCTCTCATTAGTGAAGACTTTAGAAGAGTGTGAGAACCATGAGGAGTTGATATTCTTGAAAGTGGAGGCCTAAAATTGGCCTATATGCAATCAAGTCCATAAGTTTTTAAATTTGTGCAATTGGCTCAATTTGTAGGTAAACATAAGGTAATAGCAGGTAAAATTGATTTTTTTAGTCAATTTTTTTTAAAAAAAAAAAAAAAAAAAAAAAAAAAAGAAGGAGAAGCCATCTTCTCCGTCCAGTTGGACGGAGAAATCGGTCGGACGTCGGAGTTTTTTTTTTTTTTTTTTAATTTATTAATTTATTTGAATTAAAAATATATGTTTTATTTTACTTAAATTTTTAAAATTAAAAAAAATAATTTACCTGTAACTTAAATGTAACTTGTTAATTAACTTAATAATTGCATAAAAGTGAAAAGATGAATGACCTAATTGAAGCTTTTTTTACTTTAAGGGCTAATTGCACTTTGGTCTATAGTTGAAGGGTCTATTTGACCCTTATCCCAAAATTTATTAATGACCACCCCTTGAAGAAATACCTAGAAGGCAAGGTTGACAGGAAGATGGAAATTTTTCTCCTACAATCCATTGATGGTTGGACACTTGAGAGGTTGAGTCGAGCTAGCGACGTTAAACTTAGCGCTTCATGGGAGGCACTCCATGTTATCTTTCACTTTATTGCATTTTAGTTTCTTCTTTGATTTTCTTTACACTTTAATTTTTGATATATCATGCTTTCACTTGTGCTTTCATGTGTATATTCTCTTGATTCTAGGATTGACACTAAAGAGTATGCTCAATTCCGAGAAGGCTTCATGATGACCCTTTTGTGCATAAAGAATTCATTAGGGGAGTCTCGTTTTACTGCTCTACTTTCTTTACGCTTCTTATAGTGCTTTACTTTGTGTGGATAGTTGAGATTGTGCTCCATGTGTTAAATGCTTTATTGTCAATCCCACCCTACCCTTCCCTTTTATTGTGTATATATCCTTTGTACTTTATTTTCTTTTACATCGAGGATGATATAACTTTTTAGTGTGGGCTGTGGGGGACGGAATAATTTAAGTGATTTAAAAAAAAAATTGTTTGGATGACTCATTGTGTTTTGTGTTGGATAAATTGACATTTTATTCTTGAAGTTGTGATTACTCCCTCTTTGCTGGTTTGTGGTTTGCCTTGGTGGAACTTGTAACAACTCAGCTTGTGATGGGTGAGTCAAGGTGTAATGCATGATTGCTCTATTCTCTTGCCAATGACCTTGTTAATCACTTAATAATTGAATCAATTCTTGATCTATTCTCTTGCCAATGACCAGTGTGGTGGCCTTCTCGCCGGAGAAGGCACCCAGATCTGGGTTGCTTTCTCCAGTCGAGAAGGCCACCACTGTGGTGGCCTTCTCAACCGGAGAAGGCAACCCAGATCTGGGTTGCCTTCTCCAGTCGAGAAGGCCACCAGTGTGGTGGCCTTCTCGCCGGAGAAGGCACCCAGATTTGGGTTGCCTTCTCCGGTCGAGAAGGCTACCAGTGGTGGCCTTCTCCACCGGAGAAGGCAACCCAAATCTGGGTGCCTTCTCCGGCGAGTGGCCTTCTCCGGGAGGGCTCCGTGACCGACGACTGTCGCCGGTCACTTTTTTGCCTGAAAATATGTCGGAATGTCGCCGGATTTGTAATGACCTGGGATAGCAGGTCATTTACCTGCATTTGGACTTCATTGCATCAAAATACATTGTTCAGCGGTGTAATTGCCTCTTAAAAAAGTTGGAGGGCCTAATTGACTTTTGAGCAATAGTTTGAGGGTCTATTTGACCCTTTTCCCTTTATTAAATTATGAATTTTCTGTTATGAGATTATGAATTTACTGTAAATTCATAATCTCATAACAGAAAGTTCATAATCTCAAAATAGAAAATTCATAATCTCATAACAGAAAATTCATAATCTCATAACAGAAAATTCATAATTTCATAACAGAAAATTCATAATTTATGAATGTTGAAGAAGCTTGCGCTACAGAGGAGTAGTCATGGTTTCGGACGGGAATGTGTAGACACGGGTCCAAAGTGAATGTGCAGGCATGGATTCATAATTTATGAATGTCCGAAATCATTGCTCACCTCAAATTAAAGTGAAACCACGAAATGTGAAAATGAAGAAGAAAAGTCACGCGATTAATTAAGAAAAAAAAAAAAAAAGATAACGGTGCACTAACACCGTTGGGACCGTGTTCACCATCCATGATGAACACGGTTCCATGGCATAACGATTGCCACCTAGCTTGACTTGATCTTCAATCCTTTAGCTTCAGAGCTTCTCTTCAATTCTTCAAGTGTTCTTCAAGTCTTCAATTGTGTGTTTTAGAATGTGAAATGAGGACTCTATTTATAGGAGAAAGTCTAACCAAAATCCCTCAACAAACTCCTTAATTATTTATTAAATTAAATTAAATTAATTAATTATCTAATAAAAGGAACCTTGCCAAAATCAAGTCTAGGTTCACTATTCTATCATCTAATTCAAATTCAAATTAAATTATAATTATCTAATTTAAATATAATAAAATTATATTATATTTAAATTATAATTATAATTATAACAATTGTTATACCCTGCACCACGGCGTACAGTGCACTGTGCGTCCTGCGCCTCCCAAAACTACGTCGTTTTGAGAGGCGCGGTAGGAAGTTGACATGATTATATATATTTGTTTATACAATTATGTATATTTTTTATTATGTACATTTTTTATACAATTATGTACATTTTTTTTATGCAATTATGTACATCCGAATCAGGAATTTTTGTGTATTATGTTAAGAGTTGATGTGTATTATGTTAAAAGTTTATGTTTATTATGTATTATGTTAGATTATGTGTATTATCTTTTAAAAAAGAGTATGCGTATTTTGTTATATAATTATGTACATTCATGTATACAATTATGTGTATTCTAGTATAACATTATGTATGTTGGTTTTTGGGTTTTCGGGCCCAGGGAGGTCCAACACAACCTTGGTCGGTGGATTCACCTTTCAATAAAAAGCTTGCTAAAATAATATGAGCTCGATGATTTTGACGTGGAAACCGAAAGGAAAACCACGGGCCTTTTTGGGCGGTGCCAAGCCTAACTCCACTATGTATTTTGTAGGTGTCTTTGTACATACTTGTATGGCTATTCTCTACAAAAAAGTGTTGTGTTTCTAATAATATAGCAATAATAATATAAAGAAGAGTGATGGAATGGTGTGGAAGAGTCCTTCCATGTGTATGGATGAGTGGTGGAGCCTTCTTGGTATGTTGTGGAATGAGGCCTTCTTGGGAGAGTAGTTGTGGGAGAGTGATAGTAGTCTTCAAGTGTGTAGGAAGAGTGCTTGGGAGAGTCCCCCCATGTGTGTATGAGTGAGTGAATGGATGGCCCCCTTTCTTCTTGTCTTCCCCTCCTTTTTATAGCTAACACATCCCAAAAGTGTCCGTTGGACATTTAGTAGGGTAGTGATGGGTGATAATTAGGGGGTTATGGAAAATAATAATAATGGGGTAATAAGATGGGGTAATAAGTGGGAGGTTAGGAATGGTGGGGTAGTAAATAGGACTTTAAGGGTAGATAATTAGGAATTTAATAGGGGCTAACGGCTAGTTTTAGGCCGACCCTCTACCCGTGCCGATCCCACACTCACACCGACTCCCGGGTCGAGCCGACTCCTCGGCTTGGCCCGTATCTCTTTTGGGTTTACTTCATTTTCCTCTTGGGCTTTGCTTCTTCTTTTTGGGCTTGATCTCTTTTCTTCTTGGGCCCCGAGCCCACGGGGTTCACACCCCATCAACTAGTCCCTAACTTTTCTATGTCTCGTGCTTAGCAGGGCATGGAAAAGTATATTGTCTTGCCTCAAAATTCCCTTTATTAGCCCTTTCGATTTTTTGCCGACTCTTTATTCAAGATTCCACACGACTCCATCCTCATGATTTCTCTTCGTTTTCCATATGACCGACTTCTTCAGTGGATGTGACCCTCTGGTTTCGAGCCCCTTGTTTCTTTAGCCGGCGAAGTGAGTATCGGCTGTAACTTTGTCTTTCTCTAATAAACTTCTAAGGGTTCGGACCCTCAATTTCTTCTTTATTCGCTGAGTCCCTCAGTCGAGGCGACTCTTAGGCGATAGCTTCTTTTCCCTCTAAGAAATATCTAAGGGTCGGAACCCTGGTTTGTTTCCTCTATTTCTCTAGAAATGTCTAAGGGTCAGAACCCTTGTTTCTTTCCTCTTTTCTCGTCGAGTCCCTCAGTCGAGGCGACTCCTGTAGGCTTTTTCTCTCTTAGAAACTGTTTAGGGTCAGTGCCCCATTGTTTCTTTATATACTCGCCGAGTCCCTTAGTCGAGGCGACTCCTTTTGGTTTTTTCTCGGAAACGACTAAGGGTCTGGGCCCTTGTTTCCTATCTTCTCTCGCCGAGTCCCTCGGTCGAGGCGACTCCTGTAGGCTTTTTCTTTTCATAGAAATTGTTTAGGGTCAGTGCCCCATTGTTTCTTTATATACTCACCGAGTCCCTCAGTCGAGGCAACTCCTTTTGGCTTTTTCTCGGAAACGACTAAGGGTCTGGGCCCTTGTTTCCTATCTTTTCTCGCCGAGTCCCTCAGTCGAGGTGACTCTTTAGGCTTTTTCTTTTCTTAGAAACTGTTTAGGGTCAGTGCCCCATTGTTTCTTTATATACTCGCCGAGTCCCTCAGTCGAGGCGACTCCTTTTGGCTTTTTCTCGGAAACGACTAAGGGTCTAGGCCCTTGTTTCCTATCTTCTCTCGCCGAGTCCCTCAGTCGAGGCGACTCCTGTAGGCTTTTTCTCTCTTAGAAACTGTTTAGGGTCAGTGCCCCATTGTTTCTTTATATACTCACCGAGTCCCTCAGTCGAGGCAACTCCTTTTGGCTTTTTCTCGGAAACGACTAAGGGTCTGGGCCCTTGTTTCCTATCTTTTCTCGCCGAGTCCCTCAGTCGAGGCGACTCTTTAGGCATTTTCTTTTCTTAGAAACGGTTTAGGGTCAGTGCCCCATTGTTTCTTTATATACTCGCCGAGTCCCTCAGTCGAGGCGACTCCTTTTGGCTTTTTCTCGGAAACGACTAAGGGTCTGGGCCCTTGTTTCCTATCTTTTCTCGCCGAGTTCCTCGGTCGAGGCGACTCTTTAGGCTTTTTCTTTTCTTAGAAACGGTTTAGGGTCAGTGCCCCGTTGTTTCTTTATATACTCGCCGAGTCCCTCAGTCGAGGCAACTCCTTTTGGCTTTTTCTCAGAAACGAATAAGGGTCTGGGCCCTTGTTTCCTATCTTTTCTCGCCGAGTCCCTTAGTCGAGGTGACTCTTTAGGCTTTTTCTTTTCTTAGAAACGGTTTAGGGTCAGTCGCCCGTTGTTTCTTTATATACTCGCCGAGTCCCTCAGTCGAGGCAACTCCTTTTGGCTTTTTCTCGGAAACGACTAAGGGTCTGGGCCCTTGTTTCCTATCTTTTCTCGCCGAGTCCCTCAGTCGAGGCGACTCTTTAGGCTTTTTCTTTTCATAGAAACGGTTTAGGGTTAGTGCCCCATTGTTTCTTTATATACTCGCCGAGTCCCTCAGTCGAGGCGACTCCTTTTGGCTTTTTCTCGGAAACGACTAAGGGTCTAGGCCCTTGTTTCCTATCTTCTCTTGCCGAGTCCCTCAATCGAGGCGACTCCTGTAGGCTTTTTCTCTCTTGGAAACTGTTTAGGGTCAGTGCCCCATTGTTTCTTTATATACTCACCGAGTCCCTCAGTCGAGGCAACTCCTTTTGGCTTTTTCTCGGAAACGACTATGGGTCTGGGCCCTTGTTTCCTATCTTTTCTCGCCGAGTCCCTCAGTCGAGGCGACTCTTTAGGCATTTTCTTTTCTTAGAAACGGTTTAGGGTCAGTGCCCCATTGTTTCTTTATATACTCGCCGAGTCCCTCAGTCGAGGCGACTCCTTTTGGCTTTTTCTCGGAAACGACTAAGGGTCTGGGCCCTTGTTTCCTATCTTTTCTCGCCGAGTTCCTCGGTCGAGGCGACTCTTTAGGCTTTTTCTTTTCTTAGAAACGGTTTAGGGTCAGTGCCCCGTTGTTTCTTTATATACTCGCCGAGTCCCTCAGTCGAGGCAACTCCTTTTGGCTTTTTCTCAGAAACGAATAAGGGTCTGGGCCCTTGATTCCTATCTTTTCTCGCCGAGTCCCTTAGTCGAGGTGACTCTTTAGGCTTTTTCTTTTCTTAGAAACGGTTTAGGGTCAGTGGCCCGTTGTTTCTTTATATACTCGCCGAGTCCCTCAGTCGAGGCAACTCCTTTTGGCTTTTTCTCGGAAACGACTAAGGGTCTGGGCCCTTGTTTCCTATCTTTTCTCGCCGAGTCCCTCAGTCGAGGCGACTCTTTAGGCTTTTTCTTTTCTTAGAAACGGTTTAGGGTCAGTGCCCCATTGTTTCTTTATATACTCGCCGAGTCCCTCAGTCGAGGCGACTCCTTTTGGCTTTTTCTCGGAAACGACTAAGGTTCTGGGCCCTTGTTTCCTATCTTTTCTCGCCGAGTCCCTCAGTCGAGGTGACTCTTTAGGCTTTTTCTTTTCTTAGAAACGGTTTAGGGTTAGTGCCCCATTGTTTCTTTATATACTCGCCGAGTCCCTCAGTCGAGGCGACTCCTTTTGGCTTTTTCTCGGAAACGACTAAGGGTCTAGGCCCTTGTTTCCTATCTTCTCTCGCCGAGTCCCTCAGTCGGGGCGACTCCTGTAGGCTTTTTCTCTCTTAGAAACTGTTTAGGGTCAGTGCCCCATTGTTTCTTTATATACTCACCGAGTCCCTCAGTCGAGGCAACTCCTTTTGGCTTTTTCTCGGAAACGACTAAGGGTCTGGGCCCTTGTTTCCTATCTTTTCTCACCGAGTCCCTCAGTCGAGGTGACTCTTTAGGCTTTTTCTTTTCTTAGAAACGGTTTAGGGTCAGTGCCCCATTGTTTCTTTATATACTCGCCGAGTCCCTCAGTCGAGGCGACTCCTTTTGGCTTTTTCTCGGAAACGACTAAGGGTCTGGGCCCTTGTTTCCTATCTTTTCTCGCCGAGTTCCTCGGTCGAGGCGACTCTTTAGGCTTTTTCTTTTCTTAGAAACGGTTTAGGGTCAGTGCCCCGTTGTTTCTTTATATACTCGCCGAGTCCCTCAGTCGAGGCAACTCCTTTTGGCTTTTTCTCAGAAACGAATAAGGGTCTGGGCCCTTGTTTCCTATCTTTTCTCGCCGAGTCCCTTAGTCGAGGTGACTCTTTAGGCTTTTTCTTTTCTTAGAAACGGTTTAGGGTCAGTCGCCCGTTGTTTCTTTATATACTCGCCGAGTCCCTCAGTCGAGGCAACTCCTTTTGGCTTTTTCTCGGAAACGACTAAGGGTCTGGGCCCTTGTTTCCTATCTTTTCTCGCCGAGTCCCTCAGTCGAGGCGACTCTTTAGGCTTTTTCTTTTCATAGAAACGGTTTAGGGTTAGTG
Source organism: Ipomoea nil (assembly GCF_001879475.1). Classification (NCBI taxonomy): domain Eukaryota; kingdom Viridiplantae; phylum Streptophyta; class Magnoliopsida; order Solanales; family Convolvulaceae; genus Ipomoea; species Ipomoea nil. The sequence goes on along the minus strand of NW_017616621.1, from coordinate 966,238 downwards.
CCCCATTGTTTCTTTATATACTCGCCGAGTCCCTCAGTCGAGGCGACTCCTTTTGGCTTTTTCTCGGAAACGACTAAGGGTCTAGGCCCTTGTTTCCTATCTTCTCTTGCCGAGTCCCTCAGTCGAGGCGACTCCTGTAGGCTTTTTCTCTCTTGGAAACTGTTTAGGGTCAGTGCCCCATTGTTTCTTTATATACTCACCGAGTCCCTCAGTCGAGGCAACTCCTTTTGGCTTTTTCTCGGAAACGACTAAGGGTCTGGGCCCTTGTTTCCTATCTTTTCTCGCCGAGTCCCTCAGTCGAGGCGACTCTTTAGGCATTTTCTTTTCTTAGAAACGGTTTAGGGTCAGTGCCCCATTGTTTCTTTATATACTCGCCGAGTCCCTCAGTCGAGGCGACTCCTTTTGGCTTTTTCTCGGAAACGACTAAGGGTCTGGGCCCTTGTTTCCTATCTTTTCTCGCCGAGTTCCTCAGTCGAGGCGACTCTTTAGGCTTTTTCTTTTCTTAGAAACGGTTTAGGGTCAGTGCCCCGTTGTTTCTTTATATACTCGCCGAGTCCCTCAGTCGAGGCAACTCCTTTTGGCTTTTTCTCAGAAACGACTAAGGGTCTGGGCCCTTGTTTCCTATCTTTTCTCGCCGAGTCCCTTAGTCGAGGTGACTCTTTAGGCTTTTTCTTTTCTTAGAAACGGTTTAGGGTCAGTGCCCATTGTTTCTTTATATACTCGCCGAGTCCCTCAGTCGAGGCGACTCCTTTTGGCTTTTTCTCGGAAACGACTAAGGGTCTGGGCCCTTGTTTCCTATCTTTTCTCGCCGAGTCCTCAGTCGAGGCGACTCTTTAGGCTTTTTCTTTTCTTAGAAACGGTTTAGGGTCAGTGCCCCGATTGTTTCTTTATATACTCGCCGAGTCCCTCAGTCGAGGCAACTCCTTTTGGCTTTTTCTCAGAAACGACTAAGGGTCTGGGCCCTTGTTTCCTATCTTTTCTCGCCGAGTCCCTCAGTCGAGGTGACTCTTTAGGCTTTTTCTTTTCTTAGAAACGGTTTAGGGTCAGTGGCCCCGATTGTTTCTTTATATACTCGCCGAGTCCCTCAGTCGAGGCAACTCCTTTTGGCTTTTTCTCGGAAACGACTAAGGGTCTGGGCCCTTGTTTCCTATCTTTTCTCGCCGAGTCCCTCAGTCGAGGCGACTCTTTAGGCTTTTTCTTTTCTTAGAAACGGTTTAGGGTCAGTGCCCATTGTTTCTTTATATACTCGCCGAGTCCCTCAGTCGAGGCGACTCCTTTTGGCTTTTTCTCGGAAACGACTAAGGTTCTGGGCCCTTGTTTCCTATCTTTTCTCGCCGAGTCCCTCAGTCGAGGTGACTCTTTAGGCTTTTTCTTTTCTTAGAAACGGTTTAGGGTTAGTGCCCCATTGTTTCTTTATATACTCGCCGAGTCCCTCAGTCGAGGCGACTCCTTTTGGCTTTTTCTCGGAAACGACTAAGGGTCTAGGCCCTTGTTTCCTATCTTCTCTCGCCGAGTCCCTCAGTCGGGGCGACTCCTGTAGGCTTTTTCTCTCTTAGAAACTGTTTAGGGTCAGTGCCCCATTGTTTCTTTATATACTCACCGAGTCCCTCAGTCGAGGCAACTCCTTTTGGCTTTTTCTCGGAAACGACTAAGGGTCTGGGCCCTTGTTTCCTATCTTTTCTCGCCGAGTCCCTCAGTCGAGGTGACTCTTTAGGCTTTTTCTTTTCTTAGAAACGGTTTAGGGTCAGTGCCCCATTGTTTCTTTATATACTCGCCGAGTCCCTCAGTCGAGGCGACTCCTTTTGGCTTTTTCTCGGAAACGACTAAGGGTCTGGGCCCTTGTTTCCTATCTTTTCTCGCCGAGTTCCTCGGTCGAGGCGACTCTTTAGGCTTTTTCTTTTCTTAGAAACGGTTTAGGGTCAGTGCCCCGTTGTTTCTTTATATACTCGCCGAGTCCCTCAGTCGAGGCAACTCCTTTTGGCTTTTTCAAAGAAACGAATAAGGGTCTGGGCCCTTGTTTCCTATCTTTTCTCGCCGAGTCCCTTAGTCGAGGTGACTCTTTAGGCTTTTTCTTTTCTTAGAAACGGTTTAGGGTCAGTGGCCCGTTGTTTCTTTATATACTCGCCGAGTCCCTCAGTCGAGGCAACTCCTTTTGGCTTTTTCTCGGAAACGACTAAGGGTCTGGGCCCTTGTTTCCTATCTTTTCTCGCCGAGTCCCTCAGTCGAGGCGACTCTTTAGGCTTTTTCTTTTCTTAGAAACGGTTTAGGGTCAGTGCCCCGTTGTTTCTTTATATACTCGCCGAGTCCCTCAGTCGAGGCAACTCCTTTTGGCTTTTTCTCAGAAACGAATAAGGGTCTGGGCCCTTGTTTCCTATCTTTTCTCGCCGAGTCCCTTAGTCGAGGTGACTCTTTAGGCTTTTTCTTTTCTTAGAAACGGTTTAGGGTCAGTGGCCCGTTGTTTCTTTATATACTCGCCGAGTCCCTCAGTCGAGGCAACTCCTTTTGGCTTTTTCTCGGAAACGACTAAGGGTCTGGGCCCTTGTTTCCTATCTTTTCTCGCCGAGTCCCTCAGTCGAGGCGACTCTTTAGGCTTTTTCTTTTCTTAGAAACGGTTTAGGGTCAGTGCCCCATTGTTTCTTTATATACTCGCCGAGTCCCTCAGTCGAGGCGACTCCTTTTGGCTTTTTCTCGGAAACGACTAAGGTTCTGGGCCCTTGTTTCCTATCTTTTCTCGCCGAGTCCCTCAGTCGAGGTGACTCTTTAGGCTTTTTCTTTTCTTAGAAACGGTTTAGGGTTAGTGCCCCATTGTTTCTTTATATACTCGCCGAGTCCCTCAGTCGAGGCGACTCCTTTTGGCTTTTTCTCGGAAACGACTAAGGGTCTAGGCCCTTGTTTCCTATCTTCTCTCGCCGAGTCCCTCAGTCGGGGCGACTCCTGTAGGCTTTTTCTCTCTTAGAAACTGTTTAGGGTCAGTGCCCCATTGTTTCTTTATATACTCACCGAGTCCCTCAGTCGAGGCAACTCCTTTTGGCTTTTTCTCGGAAACGACTAAGGGTCTGGGCCCTTGTTTCCTATCTTTTCTCGCCGAGTCCCTCAGTCGAGGCGACTCTTTAGGCATTTTCTTTTCTTAGAAACGGTTTAGGGTCAGTGCCCCATTGTTTCTTTATATACTCGCCGAGTCCCTCAGTCGAGGCGACTCCTTTTGGCTTTTTCTCGGAAACGACTAAGGGTCTGGGCCCTTGTTTCCTATCTTTTCTCGCCGAGTTCCTCGGTCGAGGCGACTCTTTAGGCTTTTTCTTTTCTTAGAAACGGTTTAGGGTCAGTGCCCCGTTGTTTCTTTATATACTCGCCGAGTCCCTCAGTCGAGGCAACTCCTTTTGGCTTTTTCTCAGAAACGAATAAGGGTCTGGGCCCTTGTTTCCTATCTTTTCTCGCCGAGTCCCTTAGTCGAGGTGACTCTTTAGGCTTTTTCTTTTCTTAGAAACGGTTTAGGGTCAGTGGCCCGTTGTTTCTTTATATACTCGCCGAGTCCCTCAGTCGAGGCAACTCCTTTTGGCTTTTTCTCGGAAACGACTAAGGGTCTGGGCCCTTGTTTCCTATCTTTTCTCGCCGAGTCCCTCAGTCGAGGCGACTCTTTAGGCTTTTTCTTTTCTTAGAAACGGTTTAGGGTCAGTGCCCCATTGTTTCTTTATATACTCGCCGAGTCGCTCAGTCGAGGCGACTCCTTTTGGCTTTTTCTCGGAAACGACTAAGGTTCTGGGCCCTTGTTTCCTATCTTTTCTCGCCGAGTCCCTCAGTCGAGGTGACTCTTTAGGCTTTTTCTTTTCTTAGAAACGGTTTAGGGTTAGTGCCCCATTGTTTCTTTATATACTCGCCGAGTCCCTCAGTCGAGGCGACTCCTTTTGGCTTTTTCTCGGAAACGACTAAGGGTCTAGGCCCTTGTTTCCTATCTTCTCTCGCCGAGTCCCTCAGTCGGGGCGACTCCTGTAGGCTTTTTCTCTCTTAGAAACTGTTTAGGGTCAGTGCCCCATTGTTTCTTTATATACTCACCGAGTCCCTCAGTCGAGGCAACTCCTTTTGGCTTTTTCTCGGAAACGACTAAGGGTCTGGGCCCTTGTTTCCTATCTTTTCTCGCCGAGTCCCTCAGTCGAGGTGACTCTTTAGGCTTTTTCTTTTCTTAGAAACGGTTTAGGGTCAGTGCCCCATTGTTTCTTTATATACTCGCCGAGTCCCTCAGTCGAGGCGACTCCTTTTGGCTTTTTCTCGGAAACGACTAAGGGTCTGGGCCCTTGTTTCCTATCTTTTCTCGCCGAGTTCCTCGGTCGAGGCGACTCTTTAGGCTTTTTCTTTTCTTAGAAACGGTTTAGGGTCAGTGCCCCGTTGTTTCTTTATATACTCGCCGAGTCCCTCAGTCGAGGCAACTCCTTTTGGCTTTTTCTCAGAAACGAATAAGGGTCTGGGCCCTTGTTTCCAATCTTTTCTCGCCGAGTCCCTCAGTCGAGGTGACTCTTTAGGCTTTTTCTTTTCTTAGAAACGGTTTAGGGTCAGTGGCCCATTGTTTCTTTATATACTCGTCGAGTCCCTCAGTCGAGGCAACTCCTTTTGGCTTTTTCTCGGAAACGACTAAGGGTCTGGGCCCTTGTTTCCTATCTTTTCTCGCCGAGTTCCTCAGTCGAGGCGACTCTTTAGGCTTTTTCTTTTCTTAGAAACGGTTTAGGGTCAGTGCCCCATTGTTTCTTTATATACTCGCCGAGTCCCTCAGTCGAGGCGACTCCTTTTGGCTTTTTCTCGGAAACGACTAAGGGTCTGGGCCCTTGTTTCCTATCTTCTCTCGCCGAGTCCCTCAGTCGAGGCGACTCCTGTAGGCTTTCTCTCTCTTAGAAACTGTTTAGGGTCAGTGCCCCATTGTTTCTTTATATACTCACCGAGTCCCTCAGTCGAGGCAACTCCTTTTGGCTTTTTCTCGGAAACGACTAAGGGTCCGGGCCCTTGTTTCCTATCTTTTCTCGCCGAGTCCCTCAGTCGAGGCGACTCTTTAGGCTTTTTCTTTTCTTAGAAACGGTTTAGGGTCAGTGCCCCATTGTTTCTTTATATACTCGCCGAATCCCTCAGTCGAGGCCACTCCTTTTGGCTTTTTCTCGGAAACGACTAAGGGTCTGGGCCCTTGTTTCCTATCTTTTCTCGCCGAGTTCCTCGGTCGAGGTGACTCTTTAGGCTTTTTCTTTTCTTAGAAACTGTTTAGGGTCAGTGCCCCGTTGTTTCTTTATATACTCGCCGAGTCCCTCAGTCGAGGCAACTCCTTTTGGCTTTTTCTCAGAAACGACTAAGGGTCTGGGCCCTTGTTTCCTATCTTTTCTCGCCGAGTCCCTCTGTCGAGGTGACTCTTTAGGCTTTTTCTTTTCTTAGAAACGGTTTAGGGTCAGTGCCCCGTTGTTTCTTTATATACTCGCCGAGTCCCTCAGTCGAGGCAACTCCTTTTGGCTTTTTCTCGAAAACGACTAAGGGTCTGGGCCCTTGTTTCCTATCTTCTTTTGCCGAGTCCCTCAGTCGAGGCGACTCCTTAGGCTTTTTCTTTTCTCAGAAACAGTTTAGGGTCAGTGCCCCATTGTTTCTTTATATACTCGCCGAGTCCCTGCTCGAGGCGAGTCTTGGCTATGATTCTTCTTTCCTTAGTAAACTTCTTGGACTCTTGGTTCTTTTACTAACTCGAGTGATTCTCGATTGTAGCTTTATTTTTCCTTCCCTTCATATAGCCGCTTGTAGATGAGAAATTCTCCGAGCAATATTTCGGAATGTATAGGCATTTTCCGCCACTAAATTTCCATGTCCAGTCGTGCCCTCGTATTGCATGCCACATATGTAATCCTTCGATTTTTATTATTTTCACCGGCTTTGGAGAGATCGTCGGTACTTTTGTGTGTTTGTAATTTTCCCCCTTCTTCGTCTTCTATCCGTATAACTAGATGGGACAACCACCCGAGGTCCAGGCGCTCGGTAGTTGACCTTGAATCCAGGCGGGCGGACAATCCAATGTCCGACACGAAGTGGTTGGCCCAGCGCGAATGGACGGACCTACTCGGTCACACTCTAGGAGTCGGCCTCGGAAGCATGCTTCAACATTTTCGCCACATTTCTGCCTCCAAATTTTCATACGAAGCTTTTGAAAGAAACTAATTTGGGATGGTTGGATGTCTCGCACTGTCAACAGGAGCCCATTATCAAATCTTTTTCGCGCTCAATTTACGCCTCAAATTCCAGTAGCCGAACTCGATCATTTTAATTTTGCAATCCTCCTCGAACCCAATAGTCAAATGTTATGCCCCATTCTGCCAGAATCAAGACCGTGAGGCTTTGGGACCACCAAGCTATGTGGATCATCCCCTACTCAACCATTCTATTAGCCAGTTTTCTTTTCCTTAAACACGTGCCACATACTGCTATTGGAGACCAATATTACCATGTGTAAATTTACTTTGATATAGAAAAATGTGCTGCCCTAAAATATTTATACGCTTTCACCCAGAGCTTATGTTGAAGCTTTCCAAAAAATTGATCCTCAATTTCTAGATAAGAGGCTGCATTCTTACCCAATACCTGAAGCTGCATTCTTTATCTCTGCTTCCCCATTTCTCTCTCTCTCCCCCTTAGCCAGGCACGAAATCCGTGCGACTTCCATAAAAATAAAAATGATTTGGAACGGCAATTCGAAATTAACGCCGTTGGATATCAAAACTTCCCTTGGCAGTTCGTATCGTAACGCCTCATCCATGTCTCCCCTTTTATCGCGGAGATGCCATATATATATATATATATATATGCTACGCATGTAACGTCTAGAGATGGTGATAAGAATTACCAGGTTTGAATATCATTAACAGAGAAGTGATAGATCCGCCATTGCCTACTTGCTCCTTTGGCTTCATCCACATCGTCCAACTATACACGAAGACAGCCTCTCCAAAGTCTCATGATTCCCATCCTTTTTTCAGGGCAGTTCTTGTGTTGATAACGCGCCACATCCTTCCTCCGCCGTATTCTCTAGGGCACAAGTAACAGACCTGGAGTAGTCGGGGGACTTGCCCAGCTTCTTGGACTGCTCAAACTCAGCCATTAGCTTCGCATCAGCATTGCACCGAGCCGTCGAGCTTGGTTCCGACGGGACTCGGACTCGGCAAAGATCGCTGAGGTTGGCTGCAGACTTGGCGCCCCATACGCGATCGAATCAACATGATCCGCTTCCTCCATATTTGAATATCTAAGTTTTCCTATGAAAGCAGCCGACTACCCCATTCTGATTATTTCACTGTTTATCCACGCATTTTCGACCGTTTCTGGCGGAGGCTTCAGTCAACTGAAAAGCATGCAGCCCGAGGGTATCGACGAAAAGATTGAATTTTACAAATTGCCTTCTCCAACCATCTCAGCTACCGATCAACAGTAGGGAGAGAGCGGCGACTCAACGCATGGCTTCTCGTGGATTCGGTGGACTCGAGATAGTCGGAGTTCAGACTCTCGGCGATTCTTCTCTCACGACTCACTGGAGATTTTGTCTGCAGGAGAATCGGCAGGCTTGACTTACTTCGCCGGTTATATTTTCAACCAAAATCCCTGGAAATCTGTCTTTCCAACTTCAAGGATGAGAAACCAAAACTCCTCACGATCTGGGAAATCTTCATCACTAGGACGGTGCACTCGGACATGAGGTGGAACCACCCGGACTCTGTCAAATCCCCTGCGGAGAAGGCGGCGAAGTGTTGTCGACCGGCTATCGCGTACGGCGGACTCGGGCAATTCCCATAAGCTTTCGAACCTGGGAGTTGGCTGCGACGGCAGACTCGGGCAATGAGAATGACATGGAGTCGGAGTTGCTTCCATCGTTATGGTGAGACATGTAGTCGCCGATTGTCCGATCAGATTGCTTGTGTCGAGTCCATCATTGCCGGCTCTTCGATTACCTCAAGTCGAACACTGCTTCTCCTTCTCACCCCTCTCTTGTAGCTTTGAGTTCAATAAATGGAGTCCTGGCGTACGACGAAGTAGACGGGGCGAGTCCAAGTCCGAGCCATTAGGGTCGGAGTCGCTTTCAACTCGCCATATTGAACCTTAATGAGCTAAAATTTTCAGAGCCATGGGCATGAGGCTGCAGCGGATGATGGGGTGCATTGTTATTAAACGCCCAGTATCGTATTTTCCCGACTGTTACTGATAGAAGCTTCAGCCGACTGAGGAGCAAGAAGTCGGCGAGGCGAATATCGGCGCAAAAGAACGGTCGGAGGCTGATCACCGTTATCGGGAGGAACAGCATCCGACTGGAGATAACAGAGGAGCCTGTCGGAATATGGACTACATCGGAGAAGCAGAGAGAAACGAGAGGTACAGAACATGAAGAAGAAAGATTGTTATTATGATTAAAAGCGTAAGTCATTACAGAGAAGATGAAGAGTTTATATACAAAGCCGGGAAAGGAATGGGAAATATGCAAAAATATCTAGCCAGTTACTTTGGCTTGAGTATTTACTTAAGTGCCCTCCTTCTTGCACGTTTCATCCTCCAACACCCCCCGTAAGTTGGAGCGTGTAGATTCTACATGCCCAACTTAAACACAAAAGAGCGATGAAATTCTTTTCAACCATCAAGGCTTCTCATTGAGTCCACCAAGGATGGTGGACTAAAGCAACCATAACATTGCTCCCTACATAATCTGATCTATGCATCTTAATAAAGATCTGGACATTCAAAGCATGCAATTCCATAGTTCCTCCAGCATTTGTATGCTTCAAAGCTTCATTGTAATCCTGCTCATGCATGAAGATGATCCCAGCAATAAGGCGCAAGATGGGATTGCTTCCAACATCATTCTGTGTGCCTTGTAACTCCTGTGAAGGATGTGAGTACTCAGGTACAGTGTCTGCATCCTGCGAGTTAGTCTCATCCTGCACATTATCTAGCTCAGGATTGTTATCAGTGTTCTGCACATTATCTGCATCATCAGCATTATCTATGCCCTGCATACTATCAAAATCATGGATACCAAGCATGCCTTGCACATTTTCCATGCTGTTCAATTTATCTATGTTGTTTATTTCATCAATTCCCTGCAGGTTATCCATATTGTTATCAATGTTTTGTGTGTCATCCCCTAGCAACTCATGGAGACTTGAAATCACCATTTCCTTCTCCTCGGGGTCGGAAAGGTAAATAGCGAGCAATTTGACGGCTTGGAGAGGAGTAGAGGCTGAGGCATCGATCTCACTGATGACGAGCTGGTAGCTGCCGAGGGCAATGTAGGATCTGAAGACGAGAGCGTCTCTCTCAACGACGTCGTCCGGGGAGAGATTAGGGACTTCGCTGTTGTTGATGGCGGCTTGGTATGCTCCCAAGTAGAAGTTGTTTCTCAGTCCAAACAACGGGTCGGGCCCTGCAACTGCCATTGTTAATCTGCTTCTCTGTCTCTCTGGTGATCGATTGGATTCAGATCGCAGATTTGAGCTTCTCAGCAACAGATAACAGTGTCTCAAGGTATTTATTCCTTCCCTCTGCCTTGGAGTCCGAAATGTTAGGAAGAAATGCCACAAAGCAAAGAGCAGCAGAGCTACATTTTTCTTCCATAACATCCGGTAGCGCTCTCCAACCTCTCCTTCCAACTCCAATGAAATTTTATCACAACTGTTGTGTTCTTCACACATTGACGGACTATAATCGGAGATATCCAAATCGGAACTCTCTTGGAGAACATCCGACTGAAGCTCAGAGTATGCCGACGAGTAGTCATCGAAAACCTCATCGTTTATAGACAACTTCATCTCGATCGCACTTTCGAAAACTCCAGAACTGGACTCCACACACGAGCATTGAGACGACTCCATTTGAACGTCCTTTTTCTCAATCTCGTTCTCTTTGCTCTTTGCACGAGCACTTGACGCCACTGTGGCTGAGTCGGAGGACTGCTGGTGTTCCATCTTCTTCAGATCAGACTTTTCCAGATATTCCTCGGATATCTTGTTACTTTGAGTGTCATCGCCCCCCCCAATGCGCCTGCACCAGCTTGAAGAACCACATCAACTGATTCTTCTCAGGAAAGCTCAAACTACGGTCCTTGAAAATCGCACTGCGCGAATCAAGCACATTGGCCAAATTGCCGTCCGGACTGATCGGAATCTTCTACGGATTCATCGGAATCGACGGAGCTCCTCCCTTTCGCTGCGGAACGGCTACGGAATTTTGCTTCTCCGAACTCAGATTCCTCTGTGGAATCGTTGCTATTGCTGATCGGATTGGAGATCCAGCGACGGCATTGTTGTTACTCTGCGTAACAACGATCCTTTGCAGATTGCTAGGCGATGCGCGAACACGGTTGATCGAGTTCCTCTGCGGAACTAACTCTGGAACAACACCAGTAAGGAATCGCATGAATAGAGATTGTGCGGCTGGAGATTGTGCGATCGGAGTGGTAGCCAGCGTCTCCTGCTTCACGCCGGCGACGGTAGAGACGGCGGCGGCGGTGGTGTAGGATCGCGGCTCTGATACCATGTCGGAATATGGACTACATCGGAGAAGCAGAGAGAAACGAGAGGTACAGAACATGAAGAAGAAAGATTGTTATTATGATTAAAAGCGTAAGTCATTACAGAGAAGATGAAGAGTTTATATACAAAGCCGGGAAAGGAATGGGAAATATGCAAAAATATCTAGCCAGTTACTTTGGCTTGAGTATTTACTTAAGTGCCCTCCTTCTTGCACGTTTCATCCTCCAACAGAGCCAACAATAGTGGACTCGGCAAGGATGATTACCGTCGATGGGCATGCAGTCGGCGGTGAAAATGATCTGGCCAGCTTCTTCACTCATCTGTTTGCTTGTTTGTGAACGCATCCTCCCATGATGATGAACACCATTCTCTTACAGTTCTTTGGTGATGAAGACTGTAACTCAGAAACTTCGCCGACTGCTTCCTTAGCTCGTTGGCTGCCGACTATGTGAGTTTATCCGATTCAACCTTCAGAGCTTGGAAACAGTTATGGAGGCTCAAGGTTCCACCATAATTTATTAATATCTGCTTCGGCATAGTCTGATAGTTTCTAGGATCTCATTTCAGATGTGGGTCCCTCATATTTTCTCTGGTTCTTTGAGACATATGTTGACTTGGAAAAAATTTGAGTATTGCCAAGCTTCATCACAGGGCATACTCCTTTAGCTAAAAAAGTCCAACTCCGATTGTCGACACTGATTCTGACTCCACGACCGACCGTATGATGGCCGAGTCCCTCAGTCTGAGGGCATGTTGACGAACTGTCATGCCTTCGATAGGTACGGACGTTTACCCAAATATCTTAACATTTTCTTCATGTTTTTGCCTTCTAATCTCCATGTAATACTTTGGTAATGAATATTAATGTGATTTTGATAGCTGCCACGTACAGAATGCCTAGAATAGAGAGTAGCATACTTTCACCTTTTCTCTTCTTCTCTTTTTTTTTTTTTTTTTTTTTTTTTTTTTTTTTTTTTTTTTTTTTCACGTAGATGCATGCCTCATTTTCCATATAATGTGTTTAAAATATGGCAATTTGTTGTAGAGAATTCCCTTTTCCTTTGATTCTCACGCACACTAGAAAGAATTTACTTTTTGATATTCACTTTGGGCGTGAGTTTTAGCTTGATATGGCGGAAAGCACATTCTGCTTTTCTTGTTACAAGGGTAGGGTCGCGCATCTTTTGGTATCCGCTTGGAATTTTCATTCCTTGGAGGTGGTTGATTGGAGCACATATTGCATAATCCCTTTTCAAGCCTCATTGGAATCGTATTGCTTGTAGGCTTAGTGTAACAAAACCCTCCACATGATCAAGAGTAAAGGTAGATAAAGTAATTATGACCACGGTGTCTACCGTTAAGGTCGTGGTGGGGGAACCATTTATTCGGCGTCCCAACTTCTTGATTCCCCCGGCCGAGTCCCTCAGTGTGATGGATCGGCCCTTCTCTCGCTAACAACTTCGAGTATTTTAATTTAAATATTACATCTAATTTAAGGGTTACCTCTTGTAGACCTCAACACACAGTTTTATTTGCTTGATTCTCCTCTAATCCTCTTCTTGGTCCACGACTCTCCGTGAACCTTCTCAATCTTCCGTCCGTAGTGGATCCTTTCCACCGGACGCTCTCCGAAATTGCTCAGGCAAAGAGGCAAACGCGACCTTTTGTCACGATCCCCACAGACGGCGCCAGTGTTGGTTTTTGGGTTTTCGGGCCCAGGGAGGTCCAACACAACCTTGGTCGGTGGATTCACCTTTCAATAAAAAGCTTGCTAAAATAATATGAGCTCGATGATTTTGACGTGGAAACCGAAAGGAAAACCACGGGCCTTTATGGGCGGTGCCAAGCCTAACTCCACTATGTATTTTGTAGGTGTCTTTGTACATACTTGTAGGGCTATTCTCTACACAAAGTGTTGTGTTTCTAATAATATAGCAATAATAATATAAAGAAGAGTGATGGAATGGTGTGGAAGAGTCCTTCCATGTGTATGGATGAGTGGTGGAGCCTTCTTGGTATGTTGTGGAATGAGGCCTTCTTGGGAGAGTAGTTGTGGGAGAGTGATAGTAGTCTTCAAGTGTGTAGGAAGAGTGCTTGGGAGAGTCCTCCCATGTGTGTATGAGTGAGTGAATGGATGACCCCCTTTCTTCTTGTCTTCCCCTCCTTTTTATAGCTAACACATCCCAAAAGTGTCCGTTGGACATTTAGTAGGGTAGTGATGGGTGATAATTAGGGGGTTATGGAAAATAATAATAATGGGGTAATAAGATGGGGTAATAAGTGGGAGGTTAGGAATGGTGGGGTAGTAAATAGGACTTTAAGGGTAGATAATTAGGAATTTAATAGGGGCTAACGGCTAGTTTTAGGCCGACCCTCTACCCGTGCCGATCCCACACTCGCACCGACTCTCGGGTCGAGCCGACTCCTCGGCTTGGCCCGTATCTCTTTTGGGTTTACTTCATTTTCCTCTTGGGCTTTGCTTCTTCTTTTTGGGCTTGATCTCTTTTCTTCTTGGGCCCCGAGCCCACGGGGTTCACACCCCATCAATGTACATTTTTGAACATGAGATTTTTTTAAGGAAAATTAACTGCCAAACACTGGGTAGCGAAATTTCAAAAAAAAAAAAAATGAAATGGCGTCGTTTTGCATCTGGGTGCACAATGCAACACGCACCGTGGTGCAGGATATAAATTGGCAAATTATGCTGTGCATCCGTATGCACCATGCATGGTGCATACGGATACAAAAACGACGTCGTTTTATTAAAAACGCGCGTCTCTCCTTAAAAAAAAAAATTAAGGTTCGATTCCCAGCAACAACATATGAACTAAAATTCCATAATCGATGAACTATAATTCCATAATCGACGAACTATAATTCCATAATCTATGAACTAAAATTCCATAATCTAATCTATGAACTAAAAATTCCAGAATGAATGAACTAAAATTCCAGAATCTATGAACTAAAATTTCAGAATCGATGAACTACAATTCCAGAATCGATGAACTATAATTCCAGAATCAATGAACTAAAATTCCATAATCTATGAACTAAAATTCCAGAATAAATGAACAACATAATATTGTTGCTGGGAATCGAACTTAAATTTTTTTTTTTAAGGGGAGACGCGCATTTTTAATAAAACGACGTCGTTTTTGAATCCATATGCACCATGCATGGTGCATACCGATGCACAGCATAACTACTCATATAAATTTCCATAATTATAACTCAAATATGAAATGGGCTTGGACCAATTAATTAATTCATTACCCCATATCAAATTTAATTGGGCTAATTAAATTAAATATTATGGCCCAATTAATTAGATTGGCCGCATAATTAATCTCAACATCGGCCCAATAACAATTTCGTCAGTCCATTTGTTGGGTTCAAATTTTCGGTGTCTACAAATTGCCCCCTCAAAACTTGTCGGGACATGCTGTTTGTGATGTTTGGAGCGAGGAAGTCTCGAAACTTTGATCTGGGTATGGTACGCACGTCGCACATTTAACCCACAGCACTAATTTGGGTTATTCAAACCTTCCAATGCCGTTGTAATTACGTACGATCCAGCCATGCTTATCTTTAATCTATTAATCCCGTCCTGTCAAATTAATCTTGTCTTCCTCAACCCATCAAATTAATTAAAATGTTTAGACCAGAATTATTTCCACCACAGTCCAACAAAAAAGAAAAACGCCTGGAGAGCCATTCGTGTTATCTTGGGCATTTGGTAGTGGGCCTCTCTTCCTTATGACAATACTTATGCTGTGCAACCGAATGCACCATGAGCATGGTGCATACGATGCAAAACGACATCGTTTTGACTAAAAACACGCGTCCCACTTAAAAAAAAACCAGGTTTGATTCTCGGTAATAGCTTTATTGTGGATATATAGTTGTGAATTTCTGGATATATAGTTATGAATTTATGGATATATAGTTATGAATTTATGGATATTTAGTTCATTCATTGTGGATATTTAGTTCATTCATTGTAGATATTTACTTTATTCATTCACTGTGGATATATAGTTATGAATTTATGGATATATAGTTATGAATTTCTGGATATATAGTTATGAATTTATGGATATTTAGTTCAATCATTGTGGATATTTAGTTCATTCATTGGGGATATTTAGTTCATTCATTGTGAATTTTTACTTCATTCATTCACTGTGGATATATAGTTATGAATTTGTGGATATATAGTTATGAATTTATGGATATATAGTTATGAATTTATGAATATATAAAAATGCTATTGCCGGGAAACGAACCTGATTTCTTTTTTAAGTGGGACGCGCGTTTTCTAACCAAAACGACGTCGTTTTGCACCGTATGCACCATGAGCATGGTGCATTCAGTTGCACAGCATAATTTGCGTCCTTATGATCTCAACCCATTTTGATAATATATTCAAGTGAGCCTGTTCAAAGAAACGCAAATTATGCCCTGAACCCGTGTCCACAATGCATTGTGGACACGAGTCCAAAACGACGTCGTTTTTAGGAAAAATGCGTCATTCCAGTTAAAAAAAAAAATTGATTTTGTCTCGCCGTTAACGGCGTTATTCGTTTGTGCCATTATGAATGTACAGTTATGGAATTATGAATGTACAGTTATGCAATTATGAATGTAAGTTATAAAATTATGAACACAAACTCTGGCATTATAAACTTACAATTATGAACATATAGTGATAAAATTATGAACATAGAGCTCTAAAATTGTGAACATGGAGCTTCAAAAATTATAAATTTACAGTTATTGAATTATGAATGTACAGTTACGGAATTATGAATGTACAGTTATGGAATTATGAATGTACAGTTTGGCACACTTCCAATAGGCAAATATATATCAAGTATATAGGAGAAGTCCTCTGATTCTCTACTACAAGTATGCCTATTAGAAGTGTGCCAAATTTGGAATATGCCAAATTGGAAGTGTGCCGAGTTCAGAGTATGCTGAACTTGAAGTATGCCGAGTTCGGGAGTATGGCCGAACTAGAAGTATGCCGAGTTCCTTGTTGGAAGTGTGCTGAGTTCAGAGTATGCTGAACTGGAAGTATGCCAAGTTCGGGAGTGTGCCGAACTGGAAGTATGCCGAGTTCGGGAGTATGCCGAACTGGAAGTAGTTCCTTGCTGAAGGGCCTCCGGAGTTAGTAGCTTGTTCCTCAATGAAGGGCTAATATGTAGCTTGATCTTCAAAGAAGGGCTTCCGGTGTTCAAACGGCGTGTTCCTCAGCGCAGTATACGCAGTACAACTACGGGCGTGTTCCAGACGATATCCTGGTGAGATTTTGGCAGAGCTTCGGTATGCAGATTTCCAGAGCTCTAATTCTTGAAAATGAAGCCACTATTTATAGTGGTGAGGGTGAGCGAAAATCTCCAACCAACTCTTAATTCCTTATTTAATTTAATTATTTTAATTAAATTAAGGAACCTATCGGGACACCATTGCGTCCAGGTTCATGATTTCATTAAATTTTCAAATAATATCAAATATTCAAATTTCTCAAAATTATATAATCCACATATAATTTTGATGGGCCAAGACCAAGTCAAACCCGTTAATTAGGCAACTCCATTCATCTAAGCAGCCTTGTCTAACTCAATTAAATATTCACAAACATGGGCCGAATAATCCAACATTCAATTACATTTAATTAAGTAATTAAACTAATTAATTATTCAATGGACCATTTAATTAACCCGATTAAATAAATATCAGTCTAATTAACCCAATTAAAGTAATTAACTTGGCAATAAATCATCCACTACGGTCCAACAATATTATTTAAGTTTTTCAATGCTTACAAATTTTACTACCAGGATTACAAGAGAAAGTTGAGCAGAAGCCCCTCACAGTCTTTTAATCAGGTAAAACATACTCTTAACCTCTTTATCTTCATCTTTCCCCTATGTATTCTTGTTTATAGGGGAGAAGTAATACGGCTGCCTCATACAAAACGAGAGGGAACCTGGGTTGTTGTTTTGTCTGCCGAAAATTTTCGCCGGAGACTGCCGGGAATTGCCGCTCAGCCGCCGACGCTACCGCCTTGCCAACCCGCCGAAGATTGCTAACCGCCACCGATGGAGCTTTTAGCCGGACGTTTGTTTGTTTGTTTTTTTTTTTTTTTTTTTTTTTTGCTGAAGTCGCCGGAGTTGTTGAAGGTCGCCGGATTGCTGCCCGCCGGAATTTGTTCTTCATCAAAGTCGCACGGGTTGGGACACCGCCGCTGAAAGCCATTTTTGCCGGAGCTTTTCATCTGTCGAGGATCACTGCTCCTGGAAGATTGTCGCTGAACTGTTGATGCTCGCCGTAGGTTTTTTTCCTTTTTGAATGCCACAGGAGGTTCGTTGCTACTCTCGCTGGAGGTGATGAAGACTGCCGGGCTGCTGCCCCCCGAAGTCTTCCTCTTCCCTGTCAACGTTACTGGAGAGCCACCCAGCCCCCTTGCCGGAGACCACTCCTTGCTATCAATCAAGAACCATGCATGCTGACACTGGCCGCTACCGGGTGCCGATCATCGCAAATCGCTGGTTTGGAGTCTACCTTTGTTGTTTATTGTCGTAGGGTCGCGTCCAGGGACGGAGGGAGAGGGGGGGCCACCCTCACCCCATATATAGTATTTGTATGTATATATGTATATATAGTACATGTTTTAGTATTAGTATAAAAAAAAAACTATAAAATGTTAACAAGAAGTGAGTTAGAGTAAGTGGTAGAGCACATCTTTGGTAATAATGAGGTTAAGGGTTCTAATCTTAGCATTGCCATAGTTTTACAAATTTTTTTTAATAGTTTTTTTAATATTACTCATACACTCTATAATAAGATGTGTAATAGTTTTTTTAATATTACACACACACTCTATAATAAGATGTGTAATTTATAATGTGTTTTCTATTCAAATTATTTTATTAATTATGTTTCATATTTTGTTATGAATATTTTTTATAAAGTTTCGATGTGTTTTATTTTTCGTCCATATCCAACAATATTTACAATTATATTTCTTAGGTAGTTTGTTTATTTATTTTTAAATTATCTCTTTTGTTTTAATGTTTCGTCTTTTCTGAAAAAATTTTCTGAATCCGTCTGTACTGTTTCGCTTTTTCTGAAAAAATTTTCTGAATCCGTCTGTACTATTTAGCCCCCCCCCCCCCTCAACCGAATTTCTGGCTCCGTCCCTGGCCGCGTCGCGGATCGCCATAGCAGAGTTCTGTTTCTCTACTGTCGTTGGCGCAGGAGATATTCGCTGGAGGCCGCCAGAATATGTTCTTCAGCGAAGTTGCCGTTGGATCGCCGGAGGTGAACCGTAGCTGGAAGCGGACTGGAATCCCTATTGCTCGATCGTCGATGCCACTGAGTCGTTCTCGGAGTTTTTTTTTTTTTTTTTTGTGCAGAAATCGTTGGAGTTGCTGGAGTTTCTCGCCATTCTTGCCGCATGCGTTTGAGAGAAGACAGGGACGAAGGAAGCTTTCATTTATTTGGGTTCTTTTTTTTTTCCCCTTCATTCACAAATGAGAGGATTGGAATCCGCGAAATGGGATGTATTGATTTTGATGGTGACAACACACTATCATATAGTCGGATGATGATGACACGCACAGAGCCAGAGGGTGGAGACAGCATGCTTCGCCATTTCTTTTTCATTTCATTTTTTTTTGTTTGTCTTTTTGTTTGTTTCTTTCTCGTCTCTTGATCTTCTTTTTCATGTTGTGTATTTTTTTGCCTTTGTTTTGCTATTTCTTTTTCTTTTTCTTTCGTTTTTTTTTTTTGTTTCGTTTTTCTTCAGTTTCTTCTTTCACCCTTTTTTTGTTTTTCTTGTCATTTTTTTCACTTGTTTTTTGATATCTTAATATTAATACTAATATAATAATATAATAATGATAATAATAATAATAATAATAATAACGTAAAATTATTACCGCACTTTTTGCCGTAGCTTTTTCGAATTTGGTATAATATTAACACAAACAGTTTGGGACTAAAGAGCTTGGTGATATACGACAATCATAGCAATTAATCCACCGCTCCGTAACAACTGGACCCCTGAGCACAAAAGAGAAGTTCAAAGAAATTCATGACCAACAATTGAAACTCTTTTTATCCATGCTCAACAATAACTCGATGCCACGCAAGCTGTCGTTCTATTAGCTTGCTTTTTTCATTATAGCTTCGAATTTGTATTGTTGCTTCGCTTTAGCTCGTTCCTTTATTGGATTGTTAAAGCATACTTTTCTTGCATTTTAATATCCCTGAACATTAAAAGGAACCATGAAAACTACCCATATACCTTCTCCTTGGAAGATTTAAATGAGATATGAATACAGAAAATTCTGGACAGATTCGTGCCTTCACTTTCCCTCGAATTTTGACCCTTCAACAGTCATATTCAAGCTTAGGTGTCTGCATGAAAGTCGTAGATCTGTAAGTTAGCTTTCCAACGATACCCAGATCACCTCAATCGGACTATTATAGACTGAGGTATGACCAAAATACCAAACAATGAACAATTGTTACGGGAATGCATACTTTGGCAATTATTTTCCATTCCAAGACTTGCAATGATTCCTAGACTTGTTCTCCTCCTTCCCATGCTAATAATTGACGTGACTTTGACTTAATCACAACATCACCATTATACGCAACGTGAGCGAAACTTTTTTGTTATGACTGAACTTAGATAATAAAATTTCTAAGCTGCCTACGTATTCCTGCAAAGGAGATCAAGTCAAATGTAGTTCAAATATTTTTCTTTTGCCGTTCACAGTTTAAACTCATGCGGGCCGGGAGCGTCTATGATTTGGACCCACCCATAGACAAGCGAGATGTTAGCAGTTTTTGATAGACTTTCATTTTATCAAAGTACCATGGCCATGTGATCGCCCTCCAACTCTTGTGGTGCCTTCCCATCTTGACCATCTTGATATGTTGCATAATTTGATCCCAAACTTTCTTCATTTTCTTCTTGAATAGAAGTGTGCACGATAGTCTTTGGTTGAACCTTTAAAACTTCACCACATGAAATATTGACAGCGGCTTCTCGTTTCATACGAGAAGGGATTGAACTCTTGATTTCCTTTGATAATTCTACCCCCGGAGAGGATTTGGTATGCTTCTTAATGATCGGGACATGTCCGAGTCTCTCATGCGCAGACTTTCTCTTGAGTTCCTTAGGATTTGACCCCAACCTGTCAAAGACTGATTGGCATGACTCCACATGTCCAATCCTATAAAAAAAACAGATTGTTTCTTGTCTTGACTTTGCTCCTCAATGGTAATGTGATTACTTGCAGCTCGATTTCTCTTGACTTCCTTAGGATTTGACCCCAACCTGTCAAAGACTGATTGGCATGACTCCACATGTCCAATCCTATAAAAAACAGATTGTTTCTTGTCTTGACTTTGCTCCTCAATGGTAATGTGATTACTTGCAACTCGATTTATGAATATCTTCACGGGTTTTGGTGGAACATATCTCAACCCCTTGTGCGAATGAACGCTTTGTTGTTTTGAAATCCCTTTGCCACCTACTTCCGGGATAAGCTTCCCCAACCTTTGCGGCTCCTTAGGATCATAACCAGATTTGGCTAGGAGTTTATAAGCATTTGGGTCAAAGCCCCCAGTGCGATGCGTGAGCAACACTTGATTTGTTCTACCTTTGCTTCCTTCTTCAAGCGACTCCTTCGTGCGGGCCTTAAGCGTGTCAATCCTTGTAAGAGGAAAGACAAGTTCCTTGCTTGGTTGATGCTCTTCAACGACTCGCTTCCCTTTCCACTTTGGCTGAAGAGGCGCATCGACTCCACTTTCGTCAATCTCTTCCACAACAAATTTCTTCTTCATATAGAATTTCGCATCAGCGAAATAGGACTCAGCTTCGGTGAATGGGCTCCCGTCGGCGACCACCTTTTCCACAACTCCATTTTCCTCGTACATAAAGCATTGATGCCATGAAGATGGAATGACCCCATTCTCGTGTATCCATGGCCGTCCTAGCAGCAAGCTGTAAGATGTCATTGCATCTATAACATGACATAGTGTGCTTGAACTTAGCTTTCCAACCGTTAGATCAAGTCGAATGATACCCAATGCTTTTTGCCCCCCTTGATTAAATCCTTGGATCATTAGGCGGCTTTGGGTAAGATCATCTATAGAAATACCAAGGTCTTTCAAAGCTCGTAGCGACAAGATATTGACAGCTGACCCTTGATTAATTAGAATCCTTTTAAGTTTCTTCTCACATGCATAACCCTCAACAAACAACGGACGATTATGAGGTGTACCACCAAGCAGCAAATCTTCATCACTGAATCTGATCTCAGCAGAATAAGAGGTAGCTTTATACATTTGAACTTCCTCGCTTTTGTCTTCCATATGGGACGAGCATCCTCCCATTTCAACTAGCGCCTCATTGGTGTTCAAACACGAGCTAGATATGCTTACCTTTTTCAAGTCAAACCCCTTCGGCATGTATTAAGCCAATGTCATAGGGGTTTGTGGTTTGTTAATGTGCTCCTTCAACTCTAGCTTGTAGATAGGACCTTTGGACAGATCCTTCTCAACCCACTTCCTTGTCACTTGTCTTGGCGATCTCACCACTTTCTTATGCTTCTTACGGGTAACAGTTACCCAATCATTCCTAGATGTATCATCAACTTGTTGCAACTTCACTTGAGCAACATGCTTAATGACAAACGGGAGTGGACGCTTTTGTTCTTTCTTTCCCACAGAATCTTCCTTGAGAAGTGGAGCGAACCTTCCAAGTGATATCGTGACTTGATTTGCACTTGCAGTAGCATCGGCAAGTTCTATCTTTTCGTTTCGAGCCAACGCCATGACTCTATCCTTGAAAGCAAAACACTCTTCAATCGGATGGCATATGAGATGATGATACTTGCAATAATTTGGGTCTTCAACTTTAGAAGCTTCCTCAGGACGCTTCATTTCTGGCAACTCAATCAACTTTAGCTTTAGCAGCTCATCAAACATAGGAGAGACATCTGACTCTAGGAATGGGTATTGCTTTTCTTGTCTCTCCTCTATAGTCATTATCCTCCTTCCGCTTGGCGGATCGTAAGACGACCTTGGCTTTGGGGCTTCAGCTATCTTAGTGAAAACTTTAACAGCTCCAGCTTTGACATTCATCGTTTCTCCTTTTTCTTGCTTTGAAAAGGGTTTGCCCCCTTTCTTAAAATCTTGATTTATGTTATCCTTCGAAGAGCTCGGCATATTGAATGCACTCAATCCACCACCAGCTGCAATATTTAGTTCCATGTCATGAGCTCGGCTAGAAAGTTCCATGAATGTTTTGGGTTTAATCCCTTGCAAGATATAAGAAAGCTCAAACCGCATTCCTTGAATACACATGTTGATAGCAGCATGTTGTGATATCCTCTCTTGACAAATTAAGTACGCATTTCTCCACTTTTCGATGTATTCCACAGAAGGCTCTCCTTTCCATTGGCGGGTACTTGTGAGCTCCAAAAAGCTGACAGTTCTTGTTGTGCTGTAGAAACGATCCAAAAATTCACGCTCCATGTCGTGCCAACTATCGATACAGCTTGGCTCAAGATCAGTGTACCAATCAAAAGCCATTCCTTTCAACGAGCGAACAAATTGCTTCACTAGGTAGTCCCCATATGTCCCAGCTTCATTGCATGTTTCCACGAAATGGGTTATGTGTTGTCGAGGATTCCCCTTCCCATCAAACTGTTGGAATTTAGGTGGTTGATACCCAGACGGCATCCTTAGCTCCTTGATCCTTTGAGCGTAAGGCTTGGCATAAGTATAAGAGCGTTGTCCTACCTCGAGTTTCTCTTTGATAGCTCCCATGATGTAGTCATTTAGTTTCTCCACAGGAATCGTGCCCCCGAAAATTGGAACGCTCTTCTCAACAGGTGATGGGCGGGATGCTGCTTCCTCCATCCCTGCAACGAGCCTATCGCCATGGGGTGGTAACTCCACATCAATCTCTTCCGTTTGAGTTTAGGGTTGCTTCCCAGAAGCCCGACTCGTTTCGCCATTCCTCATGCTCTCCATCTTTTCAGCTAGGTCATTTATCCTTCTATCTTGGTTATGAAGAAGAGTCGTCACAGCCTCGAGAGATTTGGTGATGTTTGCTAGTTGCTCCTCCACCGAAGCTGCATTAGGTTGCTGATGAGGACTGTTTTTACGCATCCATCAAGTATCAAATCACAGTATAGAGTTTAGATATCGTTCCACTGGAGATGACTCTTGTAATGTTAGGAATTGATGCAAAGTGAAGCTAAACACAAGCTAGAACTATTCGTTTAGAAGCTAGACCTATTGGTAAGGAGTTGGTTTGATATGATTAGGCTAATAACAAATAAGACAAGCAAAACAAAGGACCAGGATTTGGTTGATTCAAGTTAAGATGCCAAATATTACACTAAGATTAGGGAATTAAACAAGGCATAGGGTAAGTGAGATGCACAAAAGTGTCCAAATACCACTCTCGTAGCTATTTGGACTTGCAACCTCATATTAAACTCCACTCTCGTGGTAATTCAACCCAAGGACGCCCAAACAAGAACACAAGGCAAAAATTCTCCTTAATACCCGAAATACTCTCGTATTGGGCATTAAGTGTGTGAATGTGTGGCTAGTATACAAGTTCTACTCTCGTAGCAACAAACACACTCCAAATCAAGCATATAATTGGGATCCAACAATCATACACAAATTCCTCAACAAACCCATTTCACACAACAACCCTAGATCACCCAAATAATCCACTTTATGCAATACAACTCAAATAGGCATCAATAGCAAGAAATCAAACCAAATCCTAGTCCCAAAACACTTAGCTACTCATATTCTAACAATAGATACACAATATTGAAAGAGAAATTGAAAGCATAGATGAAAAGTAAAGAGAATAGATGAATAAGAAAACTTCTCTATTGAAGCCTTGAAATCCAAGGTTTGCAATGTTCTTGAGCTTGGAAATGGAAAGGAAACACAAATCTACACTAATCTAAGCTATTCTAAACTAACCCTAACTAGAGAAATGAAAGGGAAATGACAGATGAAATGAAAGATATGTTTTGGGGTGGAAAAATCCCCTTAAAAGGGTAAAAAACGGGCTGCAAAAAGTTGCAGAGGGCTGGCCACGGGTGTGGTCACGGGCGTGGCTTTACCCGTGGCCAGAAATGCAGGGCACACTGCCCAGTGGCCACGGGTGTGGCCACGGCCGTGGCCACAGGCAGTGTGCACTGCCTGTGCACTAATGTCGTCTTCTAGGCCAGTTTTCACCCTCAAAACCTTTGAATTAGCATTTGTGGTCTTCATCAAAGTTGTAGCTCTTCAAGTTAGCTTTCCAATGACATAGAAAAAACTTTATTCGGACACTCCTACGCAGATATATGACCAAAATACGGAGACTGCACCAATCTGGGCGAGAAATGCCACCTTACTATCTTTTGCTTTGCCTTTGCATTGAATTGCCTATATCATCAAGACCACTAAGGCACAAATATTTGGCACATGAAAGAGTGTTGTTAAATCTTCTTTTCTTCATTTTGCCTCACAAAAATATCCTCATGATGACTTGAAATCTTGATCAAATAACTCAATGTTTGGCTCATAACATCATTTTCTTGTCAAGTCACCTAAGCAAAAACAATCATTCCATAAGTTACCAAATTGGCTCCATAATATAATGATTAACCAGTAAAAATACCAAAATGTGCAAGGAAAAAGAATTAGTTTTAGACATTCATCAACTCCCCCACACTTAGACTTTTGCTTGTCCTCAAGCAAAAACAAGAACTAAATCACCAATATAGCACCGAAGTTGATCATACTCCCACTTTGCACAACTTAACAAACCACAATCCAACTCGACACAACACAACTTGTTTCAAGAATCATCTCAGCATTCCACACAAGTTCCATTCTCAAGCCAATAACCAAGCACCAAAATTATTATAGAGCGTGAGGATCAAGTCTGCACAAATACTAAGTTGAGATTATGCAAAACTTGGCTTTTTGAATGAGATTCCATAGGCTTGCCCTTCATACTCCCACTAGTTCAACTCTAAGATTGCATGCTTAGATCAAGTAGGACTTTTATAGGCTTGTAATGAGGCTAAGGATGAATGGTTGACAAAGAAGGGGTAAGGAAATCAAACAAAAGAGAGAACTTCACACTTATTCACAATTGAGATTGGAAGAAATAAGGCATCAAAGAACTAAGGAGTGGCTAACAACTAAACACAAAGCAACACTATAAGGTAGTGGAGGTTGAGTATAACTTTCAAAGCAAACTATCAAACTTTTATTCAACTTCTTCTTTTTCATTTCTTTTTTTCCTTTTCACCTTTTTCAAGACTTTTTTTTTTCATCATTTTTTTTTTCAAAACAACAAACAAACTTTTTCAAAGCATCAAGACCCCCACACTTAGATAACATTATAGAGAGTGTTGCTAACAAAACAAGCTCCAAAAAGAAAAAGAATCACTTCCAAGAAAAAGAACAAGTGCTCTATTCTCTCAAGGGTGGAGGGAAACATTTTGGCTAAGGTTTAAGGGTTAAATGACAAGGGTTAACACAAGAAAAACAAACACAAAGGAGATTAAGTGCTTAGCACTTATTAAACAAAGAAAAGGCTCAACGGGGACAACTAGGGGTAAAGATATGTTTAAAAGGTAGGCTTAAAGGCTTGCGCTAAACAAAAATGGCCTAAATCATTTCAAAACATGCAAATCTTAGATTTCACTTAGAGAGTAATGAGGTAAGTTCTAGCAAAACAACCATTACCAGAATCTCATATAAGCCTTCACTAGCAACGCACAACACACAAGATCAAGAATTTATTCAATTATTAGGTGGTTAACAAAGTCATTGGCAAGGGAATAGATCAATCATGTGTTACACCTTGACTCATCAATCATAAGTTGCATTGTAACAAGTTCCACCAAGCAAACCACAAACCAACAAAGGGGAGTAATCACAAATTCAAGTATATAAAGGCAATTTATTCAACACAAAGCACAATGAGTCATCCAAGCTAGGTTTCAAAAAGTTAATTTTTTTTTTTTAGAAAACACCTAAATTATCCCCTCCCCCACACTTAAAGGCTACATCGTCCTCGATGTGAAAGAAAATAAAGCACGAGGGGAGGAAAAGGTGGCACAATAAGCACAAGGAGCACAATCTCTACTATTTACATTAAGTAAAGCACTAAACACATTTAAAGAAAGTAGAGAAGGTAGATGAGACTCCCCTAATGAATCTTCTTGTGCCAAAGAATCATCATGAAGCCTTCTTGGAATTGAGCATATTCCTTAGTGTCACTCCTAGAGTCAAGGGAATATACACATGAAAGCACAAGTGAAAGCATAATAAATCAAAATTCAAAATATAAAGAAAAAATAAGATAAAATGCAATAAAGTGAAAGATAACATGGGGTGCCTCCCATGAAGCGCTAAGTTTAACTCACTAGCTCAACCTCTCAAGTATTCAACCATCAATGGATTGGAGGAGAAAAATTCTCATCTTTCTATCAACCTTTGCTTCTAGGTATTTCTTCAAGTGGTGGCCATCAATAAATTCCCTTAAGCTCATCTTCACCACTTGAAAGTTTAAGACACTGAGCTCATCCAAATCAAACTCCAAGAATATCCCTTCCTCAAATCCATTTTTGATCCATAAATCAAATGAGGTCTTTTTCTTAAAGATTGGGTCTTGATAATATTCAAGAGCTTGATCATTTCCTTGGTCTCCACTTCTTTTCTCTTCTTGACTTTCCTTTTCATTTGCAAATAAGGAGATTCTTGGATCTTTCTCATGCACCAATAAGAATTGGGAATCCTTTGATTCAAATATAGGTCAATGCGGGCCTCCACTTTCAAGAACATCAACTCCTCCCGGTTCCCACACTCTTCTAAAGTCTTCACTAATGAGAGTATCATTCATTGGAGAGCATTCATCAAATTCACCGTGCATGTTATCAAATTCACTCTCATTACCTTCTTCTTCAAATGGGGTGCTTTGCAAAAATTCCTTGCCTCCATCATCTTGAATCTTAATTTGAGTCTCAATCTTGTCTTCTTTCCCATTCAAATGGTTGGATTCAAGACACTCCTCAAGCACTTCATTTTCAAGATTTTCCCTTACATTCTCATCTCCATCAATCTCATCCCTTTCATTAGATAAGGAAAACTCTTGTTGAACCTCTTCATTGGACAATGAATCTTGAATCGGCTCTTGAGTTGCCCAACTTTGTACTTGAGCCATCATGTTTTCCGATTGAGTTTGTAACTCATCCACTCGTGAAGACGTTTGCATTATCAAACTCATCAACTTGGACATCATCTCGGGCTCTTGATCAAGGGATTGAAATTCTTGTTGAGACTCTTGATGTAGATATCCTTGAGGTTCCCATTGATTAATAGCATTTTCTTCATCACTTGGTCTCATGGGATAACCCTCATCCTCAATGCCACCATTGGTTACAATTGTGCCTTCCCAATGCCTAGCCAACGGTAAAGTTTCCTCATCCAATTTATACATCTCGACATTTGGTGAATGGTTGTGGTGTTCATATGGAGGTGGGCTTTGATGGTATGGATGTTGGGGTGGAATGTGGTTTTGAGGGTGGTAAGAAGGGTACGTAGAGTATGGAGATGTTTCTTGGGTATGGGGGTATTGATCATATGAAGCATATTGGGGATCTTGGTGGTGTTGAGGATATGAATTGTAGTAAGAATCTTGGGAATGTAAAGATGAATCTTGGTAAAGTTGTGGTGGGTAAGAATTTTGGTAGTTTGGAGTGTATTGAGAGCATGAGTTTTGGGAGTAGGATTGTGGTGGATAAGAATTTTGGGATTGAGCATCAAAGTAATTTTCAGGAGGTGGGGCTTGAGTTGTACAAGGATTAATGGATGGAGCTTCATAGTATCCTTGTTGTGGCATGTAGTCTCCATAGCACCCATGGGATTGAGAATTGTAATATCCTCCATCAGACATGTAGCTTCCTTGGCTTTCATATTGCTCCCCCTTGTTGATATTGACAGTACATACTATATATGCAAGGCTAGCAATACACCAAGTTATGTAACACAATCACATAAGTAAAAATAAATAACAAAAGAAAAAAAATGGTTTAGTCTCCTAGAATAGTCATTCACAAATGTTAACTACCACAAAACAATCAAAACCAAGCCATCCCCGGCAACGGCGCCAAATTTGATGAGGACGGTTTTCACGCATCCATCAAGTATCAAATCACAGTATAGAGTTTAGATATCGTTCCACTGGAGATGGCTCTTGTAATGTTAGGAATTGATGCAAAGTGAAGCTAAACACAAACTAGAACTATTCGTTTAGAAGCTAGACCTATTGGTAAGGAGTTTGTTTGATATGATTAGGCTAATAACAAATAAGACAAGCAAAACAAAGGACCGGGATTTGGTTGATTCAAGTTAAGATGCCAAATATTACACTAAGATTAAGGAATTAAACTAGGCATTGGGTAAGTGAGATGCACAAAAGTGTCCAAATACCACTCTCGTAGCTATTTGGACTTGCAACCTCATATTAAACTCCACTCTCGTGGTAATTCAACCCAAGGATGCCCAAACAAGAACATAAGGCAAAAATTCTCCTTAATACCCAAAATACTCTCTTATTGGGCATTAAGTGTGTGAATGTGTGGCTAGTGTATAAGTTCTACTCTCGTAGCAACAAACACACTCCAAATCAAACATATAATTGGGATCCAACAATCATACACAAATTCCTCAACAAACCCATTTCACACAACAACCCTAGATCACCCAAATAATCCACTTTATGCAATACAACTCAAATAGGTATCAATAGCAAGAAATCAAACCAAATCCTAGTCCCAAAACACTTAGCTACTCATAATTTAACAATAGATACACAATATTGAAAGAGAAATTGAAAGCATAGATGAAAAGTAAAGAGAAGAGATGAATAAGAAAACTTCTCTATTGAAGTCTTGAAATCCAAGGTTTGCAATGTTCTTGAGCTTGGAAATGGAAAGGAAACACAAATCTACACTAATCTAAGCTATTCTAAACTAACCCTAACTAGAGAAATGAAAGGGAAATGAAAGATGAAATGAAAGATATGTTTTGGGGTGGAAAAATCCCTTAAAAGGGTAAAAAACGGGCTGCAAAAAGTTGCAGAGGGCTGGCCACGGGTGTGGTCACGGGCGTGGCTTTACCCGTGGCCAGAAATGCAGGGCACACTGCCCAGTGGCCACGGGTGTGGCCACGGCCGTGGCCACAGGCAGTGTGCACTGCCTGTGCACTAATGTCGTCTTCTAGGCCAGTTTTCACCCTCAAAACTTTTGAATTAGCATTTGTGGTATTCATCAAAGTTGTAGCTCTTCAAGTTAGCTTTCCAATGACATAGAAAACACTTAATTCGGACACTCCTACGCAGAGATATGACCAAAATACGGAGACTGCGCCAATCTGGGCGAGAAATGCCACCTTACTATCTTTGGCTTTGCCTTTGCATTGAATTGCCTATATCATCAAGATCACTAAGGCACAAATATTTGGCACATGAAAGAGTGTTGTTCAATCTTCTTTTCTTCATTTTGCCTCACAAAAATATCCTCATGCTATGATGACTTGAAATCTTGATCAAATAACTCAATGTTTGGCTCAAAGCATCATTTTCTTGTCAAGTCACCTAAGCAAAAACAATCATTCCATAAGTTACCAAATTGGCTCCATAACACTACTGGAAATTATGGAATTTCCGACCACCTGAAAGTGATCTTAAATCAAGTCGAAAGTCTTGTTCCGACCACTTTTGGTATCCGGAAAAACCTTTGTTGCTATTTCCGACCACTTTTTGAACTTTTTGGTATCAACTTAATTTAAGATCATTTTCAGGTGGTCGGAAATTTCATAATTTCTAGTAGTGTAATATAATGATTAACTAGTAAAAGTACCAAAATGTGCAAGGAAAAAGCATTAGTTTTAGACATTCATCAGTTGCCATTGTAGGCATGACTGTGCAGACGCGAGTCCATTCCGGTGTTGTTTTCCACAAAGGCGATGACTAGGGTATGGGGGATGAGCTTCCACTATTAGCAGTTCCTCTTGAAGGAGTAAGCGAAGGATTTCCACTTCCAGTAGCTTTATTTGAGGGAGTAAGAATCTTGCTACCAGCAGTCCCCGTTGTAGAAGATGAACCCTCATCACGTGTAGCTTTCCTTGAAGCGATAGACTTGCTTTCGATCCTTCGGATGATATTACACATCATGCTCTGAGTTTCAGCCACTTGCACTCCCATGTTCCTTGCTTGACTCCGAGTCATTGCACCTTGCATCTCGCGACTATCATCGGAACTAGCCACAGACGATGCTTTGGAGCGGGTAGCTTGAGCATAAGTCATCTTAGACGTGGGAATTCTTGATGCCATTTGGATTCTTGTGAAGAGATGAGAGGTAGAGATGTCTCACTGGGCGTGCCAAAATCTGTAAACAAGAAAAGTTATAAAGTATATATTCAAATTTCAAAATTGTGCGGGTACAAGATCTCTATCAAAAGTCCTCTGATTCTTCACTTGGTTTACTTGACTTAAAACTTTGGCAGAAGGGCCTTCGGAATGCGGCTTGTACTATTCTCCAAGGAAGGGCTTGGTTGCTTGATCTTCGTTGAAGGGCCTCCGGTCTTTTGTTGGCTTGATCTTCAGTCCACTTTAGTTTAGCTTGAATGGTTGAAATATTTGATCTTCAATCCACCTAGCTTGACTCGATCTTCAATCCTTTAGCTTCATAGCTTCTCTTCAATTGTTTAAGTGTTCTTCAAGTCTTCAATTGTGTGTTTTAGAATGTGAAATGAGGACTCTATTTATAGGAGAAAGTCTAACTAAAATCCCTCAACAAACTTCCTAATTATTTATTAAATTAAATTAATTAATTATCTAATAAAAGGAACCTTGCCAAAATCAAGTCTTGGTTCACTATTCTATCATCTAATTCAAATTCAAATTAAATTATAATTATCTAATTCAAATATAATAAAATTATATTATATTTAAATTATAATTATAATTATAACTCAAATATAAAATGGGCTTGGACCAATTAATTAATTCATTAGCCCATATCAAATTTAATTTGGCTAATTAAATTAAATATTATGGCCTAATTAATTAGATTGGCCCCATAATTAATCTCAACATCGGCCCAATAAAAATTTCGTCAGTCCATTTGTTGGGTTCAAATTTTCAGTATCTACACCAAGTTTTGCATAAATTCAACTTAGTGTTTGTGCACACTTGATTCTCACACACATTAATGGTTTTGGTGCTTAATTATTGGCTTGAGAATGGAACTTGTGTGGCAAGCTAAGGTGATTCTTGAAACAAGTTGTGCTGTAGCAAGTTGGTTTGTGATTTGATAAGTTGAGCAACGTGGGAGTATGATCAACTTTAGTGCTATATTGGTGATTTAGTTCTTGTTTTGCCTTGAGGACAGGCAAAAGTCAAGTGTGGAGGAATTTATGAATGTCTTAAACTCATGTTTTTCATTTCACATTTTCGTATTTTTACTTGTTAATTATTATATTTTGGCCGGAGTCAATTTGGTCACTTTTGGAATGATTGTTTGTGCTTAGGTGACTTGACAAGAAAAGGGATAAAGTACAAATAAGCCACTGAACTATTTGGGAAACAACAATTAAGCCATCGAACTCAAATAACCATCAAATAAGCCATTGAACCCGGAAAAAAAAAAAAAAGAGCAAATAAGCCATTGAACCTTGAAAAAAAGAGAAATTAATATTTTGAGAAAATTGTAAAAAATGCCCCTCTATAATATGTCAATTATCAATGTCACCCCTGAATTATGAGTGGTGTAAATGTTGCCCCTCAATTATCAAAACGGTGCACATATAGCCCCTCCTGTAACGGACATGTGGTTCCCCGTTAGTGTACGACACCATTAAGTCAGAATAAATATGTAATTTAGTTGTTTTTTTCCTCCCTCGATTCAAAGTACCAGCGATGAACAGCGGTGGGGAATCACAGGTCCGTTACGGGAGGGGCTATATGTGCACCATTTTGATAATTGAGGGACAACATTTACACCACTCATAATTCAGGGGTGACATTGATAATTGACATATTATAGAGGGACATTTTTTACAATTTTCCCTAACATTTTTTATAGGTTAACTCCAAGTTTTTACTGATTGGATTGTCAAATGTTTATTTTATTTAAGTTTATTTTTTTATTAATATTATCCACTTGGATAGTATTATATTTTAAAATAATTATAATCAAAATAGTTTTATCTTGTCGAGATTTGATTTGTTTATTTATTATTATTTTTTCACTAGATCTTTTGTTTAAAAAAATAATAATAAATAAATAAATTAGATCTAGACAAGACAAAACTACTTTGATTATAATTACTTTAAAATATATTACTATGTAGATGGATTATAATAATAAAAAAACGTAAATAAAATAAACATTTGGCAATCCAGTCAGTAAAAACCTGGAGTTAACCTGTTAAAAATGTTAATTGCTTTTTTTTTTCCAGGTTCAATGGCTTATTTGGGGGTTATTTGAGTTTGATGGCTTAATTGCTTTTTCCCAAATAGTTCAGTGGCTTATTTGTACTTTAGAAAATGATGTTTTGAGCCAAACATTGAGTTATTTGATCAAGATTTAAAGTCATCATAGCATGATGATATTTTTGTCAAGCAAAATGAAGAGAAGAAGATTGAACAACACTCTTTTATGTGCCAAATATGTGTGCCTTAGTGGTCTTGATGATATAGGCAATTCAATACAGTGGCAAAGCAAAAGATAGTAAAGTTTCATTTCTCGTCCAAATTGGCACTGTCTCAGTATTTTGACCATATCTCAGCGTAGGAGTATCCGGATCACGTAATTCTTGTGCCATTGAAAGCCAACTTGAAGGGCTACAACTTTGATGAAGACCATAACGACTAATTCAAAGATTTCGAGTGTGAAAAATAACCTAGAAGACAGATATTGTGCACAGGAATTATGCCACTTACAATGCTATTTTTACTATTTTCTTATAAAGCTTAGTTTGCTCCAATTTTGAATACGATTAAAAAAACTTCTGAATTACTTTGGTTCTTGAGAATTTTTCTCTTTATTATTTGTTGACATCATTCCCCTTTTCCTACAAGTTGCAACCATTTGTAGACTTTTGAAATATTTTATTTTACAAGTTGATGATGATGCCAATACATAGTACAAATTTAGAGTTGTTAGGAATATATAAAAAAATATTTGGAGTTGTTTGAATGTCTGATCTCATTTGCCATTCGAATCTAAAGGTAGGTTTTGCCCCCTTTTTTTCAATAATTTTTTCTTTAACTAGTGAGAAATATATGGTCTAAAGTTACATCCTATTGACTATTATGACATTTTCAATAAAGTTTTAAAATTTTGTAAAACATTGATATATTGGGTATCCCCACCACAAATGAAAAGATGTCATGTAATTAGTTCATACGGGCTCACTCAGTGGTTTAGTAGGTAATATTTGGGAGGATAAGATATTATGCAATTAAAAGAATTCATGTGATAATTAATATTTCGAAAAAAAATATTTTTGATCCATAAGCATTATTGAGCAACACGTACTGATATATATTGTCTGCATGGGATTAGCTCAATGGTTCAGTAACAATATTTGAGAGATGAGACCAATGTTCGAGACCTCGGCGGCGCCAGTGTGGATATTATGTTCAAAGTGGACAGATCCCTTGTGCGCACCAGCATTTGGCCCTATTTGCTGAGCCATTATTGAGTCACCGTGATTAACATAATCCCAAATGCTCTGTCGAGTCGGGGTTGGGGATTCAACCTTTTAAAAGAAGTACGTAGTGATATACCATGCACGCCATCCTCCCATAAGTAATGACCAAGATTTGAAACCTCGGAGACGGCAGTGTGGAGATTATGCTCAAAGTGGGTAAATCCCTTGTGTGCACCAGCACTTGTACCTATCTGCTGAGCCATTAAGTCACCGTGATTTATATCCTCTAAAATACGTTGTCGGGTCGGGGTGTAGGGAACCCTCAAAATTGGAGATTCAACTTTTTTAAAGAAGTAGTAGTTAGAGATATACCCCTGCACGGCATTTAAACTCTCATAAGATATTTATACTTGTCCACCGCATAATATTCTGTTTTTTTTTTTAATTATGCAATTTTATTATGCCTTTAGAAATGCATACTTTAGGATGGAATTATATTAGTTCCTTATTAAGTTGGACCTATGCATAAACTTTAGTTGCGGTAGTGCCTGAATTTACGCACGTTTAGTCCGTCAATTTAGTTCGTCAATTTAAAGCCTTATCCATAGGTGAATCATACAATCTTATAGATCTCCCAAACGATTTTACTTCAAACATGAGAATGCATGACTTAGGGAAGTTTCTTGGGGAGGAATACTAGTTCTATGGCCCTGGCTTAAAAGCCTTGTTGCTACTAGTCCCCTTGCGACACTACTCTGTCTAAGGAGTTGGCATTTAACCGAGCTTCGTCTCGACCAACTTTCCTGGGAGTATACCTAATAATTGTCTACAATGTGTTGGTTTAATTCGTTTGTTAGGCTTTACCTTCCCCTTTTGCCAAGTGATTACAATTTCTAGATTAATTAAAGAGTAGCCACAGCATCTTTAATTTACTAAAAATTGTCTAAAGTTCAAATCACATAAAGATGGCAATGATAAATGTCTAGTGATCTTATAATTTTAATTAGTTGGGGGGTAGCCACAGCATCCTTAATCAGTTAAAATTATATATTGAGTTGTTAGGGTCACATAAAGTTTTAGACATATCAATTGTGATTAATTGTATGTAATATGATGGAATTTAGCCCACGGGCAATTTCGTTATATTTGTATGATTAATTAGGATGAAATACTGAACTATGATCATAATTTAGCCCATAGGCAATTATGTATCGGAATGTATTTTAGTAGTTTTATAAGTGAGGGATAGGAATAAAGATTCACCTCTATCATGAAGCTTAATTTTATGATGTAAACTTTAGTCATATATCTTAATTTACCCATAGGGATTAAGATAAGGAACATGATCTCTTAAGTTTTTGTGTCATAATGGTTGTAATGAATCTAATTGAATTAAAACTTCAGCCCACAAGCAAGTTTTATATCACTTGATTCTTCAACCCATTTGATAATTGTATGGTTGTAATGAATCTAATTGAATTAAAACTTTAGCCCACAGGCAAGTTTTATGTCACTTGATTCTTCAACTCATTTGCTAATTGTTTCATCATAAAATTTCAGTTGGATCTAATTGAGTAGAAATTTAGCCCACAGGAAAGTTTTATGTCACTAGATTCTTCTGGCTATTTAGTAATTGAGATAAAATACTATCATAAGTGTTTAATTGAATTTAATATATTTAAAACTTTAGCCCACAGGCAAGTTTTATGTCAATAAATTCATCAACCCATTAGATAATAACTTTATCCCAATTTCTTAGAATTAATAAATTTAGTTCAATTATAATTCTAAGTTATGGTTTGCATTGGCAAAACATGTATTTAGTCACTTCTTAAAATTTAGATACACCTTTTATTAATTATTTTTCACGAAGCTTACTTGGTTATTTGGACTGACTATAGTAAGTTGCGTGGAATGTACCTCTTTTGGATTCCAATAATAAAATGTATCTTTTTGAGCCAGATTCCAACTAGGTTTTGAAAGACGTATTTTATTATTTTAGTATGTCCAACTATGGTGGAGAATCATGTCCTCATTAATTATTCATTTAGTTGGACTATAATTGGAACCAAATATTGATTATTTAGTATGCCCAACTAATGGTGGGGAATTATATCTTCATTATTTAGTTGGTCAAATCAATTATGAGTGTTATATCATTAATTTGGCTAAAGAATATCTTAATCAGTGGGAGTGATCGTTTAGAAAAAGATCATTAAAATACTCCACTAAAGCTGATGGATTTAATTGTTTTCATACATTCCAAATTGGATTGTGCGTCTAGCAATAAGTCCAAAAGTTTTCACAAGTATTAATTTAGTTTTTTGTTCTTATAATTCATAAGTTCATTTCATTGAACGTTTGGTTGTACAAAATATTTATGAAAATGTTGTAACAATATTAATGAATTTATTAGAACGAAAGCATTTAACTTGTGGTGCACTGCCAATTAATAAATTCTTTAGCGATTAATAGAGTCTTTAGTTTCTTCAAAATTGATCCTGGGTCATTTTTGATTTGTAAGTCTCAAAACAATTTTGTAAGACATAATAAGTAAGACTCGTAATGTTCAATTAATTTCGAGGTGGACCTTAAGTCATTTGGGAAGTTGGTGTATGTTTAAGATTCCAAATTATTGACTTAGACCTTATGGTTTATGTTATTGGAATGTTTCTGTGACTTGACTATCTTTTGGCTATCTTAATGAGTGGGAGTGATAGACGTGTCAACTCCAAGCTCTTAGCCGTTAGAGATAGTGCTTATGTTAACTTATAAAGAAGTCACAGAATATAGTTAGCATTATGCTACATTAAGAGATCTCTACTTAAGGCATGCTTCTAAGATTATTTTAGAGATCATACAGTGAATTTGGATGGTTTCTTCTTTCAGTTGTGCACATAATATATTTTGAGAAACATCCCTTAAGGGACTAAGAATAAACGTAGGGTTTGTTCATAAAGAACCTAAGTTAGGGAATTTAAAATCCATGTGATCATAGAAGATATTACTCACTTGATTAGTAGATGACGTATTACTATGGTTCATGTATTTTGTTCTTTAATGAAGGTTGTGCCCGTACTTGCACCAAATGGGAGAATGTAAGTATTTTTCCTGTATACAATATATTATAATATATAATATATTGTATTATTGGGTGGTTGTGGTGCAAGTAGGAAGATTAAGTCAGTTAGTGGCTTAATCTGTTAGGCAACTCAGGATATTCATTTTAGGATTAACTGAATATCTGCCTACATTGATGGCATATAGGCTTGTAAGCAAAACAGTCCTCCCACAGCTCCCGTGTTCAGAATACACGCACCATCAGGTATTCGGGAGAGAAGTGGTAGACAAAACACTAACCTTTATCTACAGGTTTACCATCTCGTGGCAATATCAACGACTATGGCTAGGGATATTCGGGCGGTCCTAGAGCTTCCGCTGTAACGAGGCAGGTTACTCGTTTACTACAGTTTATGTTAGCCTTAATATTATTATATAACAGAAATGGTATTTGTAATTATAGACCAGAGCCCAAATGTTCATGTCCTCCTTGGAGCCCAAATTTCTGTGGGCAATGAAGAGCAAAGTTGAATTAGCAGATGAGAGTTGGGATAGAAGACTGGAAGGGAAGTTCAACAGAAGGCAGGCAAAGACACTGATCAAGGTTGGTGTTGCATGTGTGGAAGAAGACAGAAACATGAGGCCTACAATGGATTCTGTGGTACAAACTCTTCTGGAATGTGAAGATGAAGCAACAATCTAAACACCAATCCACTTTACATTCAATCCATACTTAATTGTTTCTGTTTTTTAATCTTTAATTTGTACTCAAAATATGCAAGAATATAATGTGTGTTTCTGTCGCTGTATTTGCAAAGCATTGGGACCATTACTTCACCATTGATAATGTTCTCCACTTCTCCACTTCAATTCTAACAACCATTGGGACCATTTTTCCATTCTGTTATTTTCTCTGCCACCTTATCCTCAACCCCCATGTTTTATCTTGCCAATATTCTGAACCTCTGCATTCATAGCTAGACATAGAACATTTATGCATTTCAGAAACATTTTTCCTTGAAAAGAATTATAAAAACTTTATAAAATATTTTAGGAGTATTTTCCTAATTTTTTGTAAAAAACATTTCAAACTAGTATACAATTAACATGGTGCTTGTTACAAGATAGACTACTGATAAATATTCATTTTTAATATACTAAATGTTTATATAATAATATATTAAAATCGAACATATAATACGCTAAAAATAAACATTCAGTATACTAAAAATAATGTGTGTTGTTTACTTTGCAATGTAAAATATAGTTTATAGCATAATGATTGCATTAAAATGGTTTGGGCTTGGCCCAATAGGCCCAGGTAAACAATGGCAACAAGCCCAATGCAAAGTGAAAATGGACATGGTGAACAATGGAAATTTATATCGTGCACCACAGCGCACCCAGGCACAAAACGCGCGCGTTTCATGCTGATGTCACTCAATTCATCCGAACAGACTAAATCTCATTATGTGTATTTAGTTAAAATTTATGTGTATTATGTTATATGAGTTTGTGCATTCAGTTAAGGGTCCGTTTGGAAACTCGGAAAATGACTTTTGAAAAATGTTTTCCGAATTTTTAGTGTTTGGATGCAACAGGAAAATTCAATCAACAGAAAACATTTTCCGTTGACTGGGGAAAATGAAGCCATTTTGGCGGAAAATGACTTCCGCCAAAATTTGGGGGAAGTCATTTTCCGCCAAAATGTTTAAACATACAATTCTACTCATTTTTCCAGAAAATAAACTAAACACACCAAGATTTCCAAAATGCAACCAAACACCGGAAAATAAAATATTTTCTGGAAAATGACTCATTTTCCAGAAAACATTTTCCAGGAGTTATTTTCCTTCTTTCCAAACAGACCCTAAGAGTTTATGTGTATTATGTTAACCAAACACATTATGTGTATTCAGTTAAAAGTTTGTGTATTGTGTTATGAGTTTATGTATATTATGTATTATGTTAGATTATGTGTATTCTGTTATGAGTTTATGTGCATTCAAAACAGAGGATATTTTTTTTTTAACTTAACAAAACGACGTCGTTTTGGGAGGTGCGGGGCGCACAGTGCTATGTGTGCCCTGGTACACGGTATAACAATTGGTGAACAATGGCAAATTATTGTATGGATCATGGTCCACACAATTGTGTTGATCATGAATATCAGGTACATTTTTAATATATTAAAAATACATTATTTTTGTACTGAATGTACATTATATAAAATAATTTACCCTCAGTATATTAAAAATGTATTTTTAAAAAATGTACCTTATGTACATAAATAATATACCCTTAGTATATTAAAAATGTACCTTTTATTTATGGTTCACACAATTGACCATGGTGCATACAAAAATGATTGGGTTAATAATTATAAATTGCCAATAAGATGCCAAATATATTTTAAGTTACTTTTGGTTTGTTGAATTAAAAAAGTTAAATTACCTACCAAACTGTCTATATCTTATATCTTTATTGGGAAAATTGTAAAAAATGCCCCTTTATAATATGCCAATTATCAATGTCACCCCTAAATTATGAGTGGTGTAAATGCTGTCCCTCAATTATTAAAATGATACACATATAGCCCCTCCCGTAACGGACTTGTAGTTCCCCACCGGTGTCCATCACTGGTACTACGAATCAAGGGAGGAAAAACAATTAAATTACATATTTACTCCGACTTAACGGTGTCGTACACTAATGAGGAACCACATGTCCGTTACGAGAAGGGCTATATGTGCACTGTTTTGATAATTGAGGGGCAACATTTACACCACTCATAATTCAGGAGTGACATTGATAATTGACATATTATAGAGGGACATTTTTTACAATTTTTCCATCTTTATTTTATCTAATAATAGTGTCAATACCATTTAGGATCCTCCAAGTATACTGGTTTTGTCACGTTTAGTCCTAAACTTTCAAATTACTATTCATGGACCTTCGAGTTTCAAATTGTTACCATCCATAATCCAAGAGATCCTTGTGCGCAGTGAGCACTAGTCTAGCCTGGTTTATGTTCAGTTGAGATTACAATAATCAAAGGTAGAGAAACAATAATCTCTTCATTGAGATTACAGTAGAATTCATATGTGAGGAGCTTCGAATACGGACAAATGGAGGAGACAGTCTTCAACAGGCCCACTTCACTCAGCAGTGGCAGAATGTCGCAAACTGAATTCATCTGGTTTTCATCAACAGACCATTGAACAATAAGATCTCTCCTGACCATGGTGGACCATTTACCTTGAGCAATGGAGGAAACAAACTGAGGCTTGTAAATAGATGTGTCAGAACTTTCAACACGTTGAACCTCAGGAGTGATACTCCGACCTCTGGAACGAGTAGATGGTTTCCCCTTTCTGGTAGAGGATGTGGGAACAACAGCAGGTTGAACAGCAGCAGGACCTTTTTGCTTAACAGACGACCGTAGTGTTTTGAACACTTGTTGAATTGGAGGATTAGCTTCAGATTTGATAGACTCACTGGACTTTCTTCTCTTCTCAGGCTGATCTACATCAGCATTGTCATCACCCGTCTCAACAACAACTTTCACAGGAACATTCTTTTGTTTTGATCTTCTTGTCTCCTTAGATGGGGAATGAACAGGAGACACAGAGTGACTGGAATCAGAAACATGGGCAGAAGAACTTCCAAGAAGTTTTGTTACTTCTCTAATTTTGAAGGTGGTGTAATCAGGATGTGCAGTAGCCTCAACAGTCGGGGGCTTAGATGCATGAGCTTGGGTGCCATAGACTTCAGCAATGATCTTTTAATCTTCACTTGAGGACTCAGAAGGATGAATCACATGGTATGGTTCTGGAATGGAGGCAGCAGGTAAACCAGCAAAGTGCCGGACATGTTCAAGACTTTCAGCCAAAGATGTGGAGGTGTAGACTAGGACTCCATCTATTCTTTCAGATGCATGAGCGCTTGAGAGTTTAACAGTCTCAACTTCAGCGGGCAAACCAGAGAGATTATCAGAGGGACAGATTTCATGTGGGACATCAGCAATCGCAGAAGGAGGCAGAGCAACATTATCAGCCGAGTAAACAACCAAACTTAGATTGTTGGTCTCCTCAGAGGGTTTATCTTTCTCCTCAGACACATCAACAACGACACCTTTCAAAGGATCAGACTTCTCAGAGGGGGTACAAGGGGGATCATCAGACACAGAAGATTTCACAGATATTGACGCATTCACATTATCAGACACAGTAGGCACAACAGTCGGAATAGCAGCAGATACAAAATCATCAGGCTTATTAGGAGAAATTTCAATAGGGAAATCAGAAGTATTTGACCTGTTACGGAGAATCTCAAGCCGATGTCTGGCTTCATTCTCGGCAGCCGGAAGATATAGGGGTTGTGCAGCTGCTCGTCGTCGTGAGACCTCTTCTGACTCAAGAGCCCTTTGTGCAAAGTATTGGAGAAACGCCCCGGCCCGATTTCCATCTGAAGGCTCTGGGATAGATGCTGGGAAAATCTCATCACTAGCTTCGGAGGCCAGCAACAGGAGCTCACTAGTATCATCTTCGGACCAGTCGGCGTAGAACTCCGGATAATCCGACATCACTGTGACCATAATTTCATCACGAAGAAGGGGATCAAGCTTCAACTTCTTCTTCATTGCTAACTGCAGCAGAGATTTGACATGCTTGGTGGCTACTTCTGGAGAGTGAGTCTTCCTCCCATGCTTGATGATGATGTTTCGTACAACGTCCGCCATTTGAATGTATACTTCGGAGAGTGTGAAAGAAACAACCCTAGGCAAAGGAGCAGAGAGAGAGAGATCAATCCGAGAGCAGAGATATTTTTGAGTTCTTCTTCTATTCAAACAAATAGTCCCAAGGGTGAAGAACCCTAATTAATGCGGCTTGTCAGATTTCATTCAGAGGCGATGTGATTGACGCAACGGTATGCCTTCTTTTTAGGCAAGAAACGGATGAGGGAAGATTTGAAATTTGAAAAAGGTTAATTACTCTATGGTAATTTAGGTTAAGATATTCTCTTAACAAAATAGAAGGGAGTTTTAAAAGGAAGTCAAAACTGAAATTTGACCCGTATAAGTAAACCATGCACTCTCCTTCTGAACGACTAACTGCCTTATTATTTAATCCTGCAGATTCCCAGAGCAGATCTGAGAATCTCAAACCGATTTGCATCAAGGGGCTTAGTCAGAATATCAGCCAATTGCTTATCTGTTTGAATGTACTCCAACTCAATCTCCTTAGATTCTACCAAGTCTCTGATGTAGTGATGCCTTATATCAATATGCTTCGTTCTGGAGTGTTGAACTGGATTCTTTGAGATATTGATTGCACTGACATTATCACAGTAGAGTGTCATAATTCCTTGAGTAAGACCATAATCTAAAAAAATTTGTTTCATTCGTACTAACTGAGTACAACATCCACCAGCAGCTATGTATTCTGCCTTTGCAGTACTTAAGGAAATTGAATTTTGTTTCTTACTCAACCACGATACCAAGTTTTTACCAACAAAGAAGCATCCTCCAGAAGTACTCTTTCAGTCATCAATATTTCCTGCCCAGTCAGCATCACAATAAGCAACCAGACTCAGTTCACTGTCCTTGGAGTACCACAGCCCATATTGAATTGTTCCTTTTATATATTTCAGAATACGCTTAGCAGCTATCGGGTGTGATTCTTTTGGATCAGATTGATACCTTGCACATATTCCAACACTGAACATTATGTCTGGTCGACTAGCCGTCAAGTACAGCACACTTCCTATCAGACTTCGGTAGGCTGTGTTATCCACTGAGACAACTGTGTCATCTTTAGATACTTTTGTGAAGGTAGAGATCGGTGTCCTGGATGGTTTCCATGATTCCAGGTCAAACTTCTTGACTAAATTCTTAGCATACTTTTCTTGTGAGATAAAGTACCCTTTAGGACTTTGCTTAACTTGCAGCGCTAGGAAATATGTCAGTTGACCAACCATGGACATCTCAAATTCTTTCTTCATGACCTTTACTAACTCATCAGTGTATTTTTGCAA
Organism: Ipomoea nil; assembly: GCF_001879475.1. Lineage (NCBI taxonomy): Eukaryota > Viridiplantae > Streptophyta > Magnoliopsida > Solanales > Convolvulaceae > Ipomoea > Ipomoea nil. The sequence goes on along the minus strand of NW_017616621.1, from coordinate 923,831 downwards.
AGTAGATCCAAACACAATGTCATCCACATAGATCTGAGCAATGGTGACATGACCTCCAGTGGCTTTCACGAACAACGTTTTGTCGACACTTCCTCATTTATAACCGTGTTGTAGCAGATACTGTGTCAGTCGTTCATACCATGCTTGTGGGGCTTGTTTAAGACCATAGAGAGCTTTTTTGAGCTTGTAGACATGGGATGGATAGTCTGGATCTTCAAAGCCTTTAGGTTGTGCCACATATATATCTTCATGCAGATATCCATTCAAAAACGCTGTCTTAACATCCATCTGAAACAGTGTGAATCCCAGAATGCATGCGACTGCCAACAGAATTCTGATTGACTCTAGTTTTGCCACAGGAACAAACGTTTCATCATAGTCAATTCCTTCTATCTGAGTGTATCCTTGTGCCACTAACCGAGCTTTGTTCCTTGCAATATTCCCAGCTTCATCAGTTTTATTTTTGAAGATCCACTTTGTTCCAATTATGTTGACACGATCGGGTCTTGGTACTAGATCCCAAACATGATTTCGGTCAAATTGATGTAGCTCCTCTTGCATCGCCTTGATCCACAGATCATCATGTAAAGTTTCTTTTACATTTCTTGGTTCTATCTTTGAGGTATAGCAAGCAAATCCGGATATTTCTATCAGATTATTTCTTAGTCTGCTCCTGGTCTTCATCCTATCTGTTGGATCACCAATGATGCTATCTGATGGGTGATTTTTCTGAGTTCTGGTGGGTTTGTCTTTACCCGTATTATTAATAAGAATGGTTTCCTGTTCATAACTTTCTTGATCTTCATCTGAGGATTCTTGTGTTTTGGGCTGACTGTTGTCATTGGTAGTATTCAGCTCACTGAGAGGAGGATCTGTCTCTGGATCAATCACTATTGTTTCCACTGATTCGTCTGGATTGTCGTCTATAACAACATTTACTGATTCCATTATAGATTGAGTTCTCTTGTTGTAGACTCTATAGGCTCGACTGTTTGGAGAGTATCCAAGAAAGATGCTCTCATCGCTCTTAGGTTTAAACTTCCCTCTTTGTTCCCTATCAATCAGCACATAACACTTAGTCCCAAACACATGAAAGTACTTCAAGTTTGGCTTCTTTCCCTTCCAGATCTCATATGGTGTTTTGGTCGTTCCTGGTCTAAGATAGACTCTATTTACTGTATGACAGGCTGTGTGAACTGCTTCAGCCCAGAAGCGCTGTGGTAGGTGAGAAACATGTAACATAACTCTAGCCATTTCCTGCAAGGTCCGATTCTTTTTTTCCACCACACCATTCTGTTGGGTTGTTCTAGGAGCTGAGAAATCATGTGATATTCCATTCTCGGAGCAGAAATCTGAATATAGAGAGTTTTCAAATTCTTTTCCATGATCACTTCTCAGTCTCTGAATTTTTATTATAGGCTCGTTCTTTTCCTTTTGAACCCTTATGCACAAGGTTCTAAAGGCATTGAAGGCTTCAGATTTTTCTCTTAGGAAGTATACCCAGCTGTACCGAGAGAAATCATCTACACACACACAAATATGTATTTCTTTCCGCCAATGCTTTCAGTCTGAGTTGGCCCCATGAGGTCTATGTGAACAAGCTCTAGACATTTCTCAGTAGTGATAACTCTTACGGCTTTGTGAGGAGTCCTTATCTGTTTCCCAATGGCGCATGCACCACAAACTCTCTCATGTTCTATTATGATCTTAGGCACTCCTCTCACAACATCTAGTTTGATCAGTTTATCCATATCTCTGAAGTTTATGTGACCTAGTCGTCTATGCCAGAGTTTTGATTCATCAGATTTTGATAAGTGACAAGCATTTTCGTTTGTCAAAGCATAACAGTTGTCTGAGGATCGTGTTCCTTCCATGACTAATTGATCTGCTTTGTCACTGACTCTGCAGCAGTTACGATCGAAGCACACATTCCAGTTTTGATCACACAACTGACTGATACTAATCAGATTTGCTTTCAAACCACTGACTAACAAAACCTCTTCTATGTGAGGTAAACCTGGTACATTCAGGGTACCTTTTCCAACTATTTTGCCTTTTTGCCCATCGCCATATGTAACAGATCCACTGCTAGGTTGAACCTCCATAAGGTATTTTATATTTCCAGTCATATGCCTGGAACAGCCACGGTCGAAATACCATCTAGCTTCAGTCATAGAAGCAGTCGGAACTATAGTGGGGTAGCATATAACTTCTGACTTTCTGACCCAAACCTGTCTTGTGAACGGTGTAATAGTCTTGTTCTGATATTTTTCCTTTCTTTGATCTCTGTAGAAGTAATAACACTCAGGTCGAGTGTGACCTTTTGTTTGACAGTAGTGGCAAATGGGAGTGTATTGTCTGACTCTGACAAACTTATTTTTGAACTTTGAGTACTGAGATTGAGGAGCTACTCTGCCGAAGTCAGTATCTGCAGTTCGATCATATACCTTCCTCTTTTCATTTTTCTGAACTGACCGGGATGACTGTCCTCGTTCAAAACTGTGAACTGATGTAGCAGTTGACATACCCTCTTTGATGAACATAGGAACACTATTCGAATATTCTCCTCGTTCGAATCCAATACCCTTTTTATCATTTGGATTTCTACCAGAGTCCAGAATTTTGTCTAACGTTGATGTGGTATCCATCATCTTGATATTCTCATATCTTCCAATTCCTCTATCAGTTTTCCTTCTCGAGATCTTATCTGTGTGATAAGATCTTCTTTTATGACAAGATCTGTATTTAGTTTCTTCAGAAGATCCCTTTGCTTCAGTTCGTCATTTAGATTTTTATTGACTTTCACTAGCTGTTCCCAGCTTGCAACAAGTTTAGCAAATTTCATTTCAAGTTGAGTATGCCTCTCTTAAAAATCATCTGTCGATATATAGGATTCTCCATCGGATTCATTTTCGTCTGACTGATTCTCTGTAGCTGTAAAGAAGGCTACAAAGTTTCCCACATTTTCATCTGACTGATCTTTAGATGCTTCCTCATCATCATCACTTAGCGTAGCCACAGACATAGCCTTCTTCCTCTTGAGATAAGTTGCACATTTAGCCTGTATGTGTCCAAAACCTTCACACTCTCTACACTGCATTGACCGGTTGAGGGATCTCCCTGTATCTGTGGAACTGTTTCTGTTTTGTCTTGTTCGGCCAGTTTGGGATTGATTGTTCTGTGGGAAAGGTGAGGTTTCTTCTTTCTGATATGAGGAGTTACTGCCTTTGTATTGTGTCCTGGTAGACTGTCCTTGACTCTTCTTGTTAAACCCTTTCAATATTTTCTTAAAATTCTTGGTTAGAAGGGCCAAGGTTTCATCATCTATGTCGTCTGTGTCAGATTCTCGATCAGCTTCAGCCAAAAAGCCACTGACTTGCCTTTTCTGTTGACAGCAAGGTCATCATCAGCCAGCACTTCAAGTTCATATGTGTGTAAACTTCCCATAAGTTCTCCTACAGTCTTCTTTTCCCAGCCTGTGTGTTCCTGAATAGCAGTTACTTTCATCCGGAAGCATTTAGGCAAAGATCGAAGGATCTTTTTGACTACCCTCTCATCAGTGAATGGTTCACCAAGAATTGAGGCTCTATTCATCAGATTCTGAACCCGACTGTGAAAGACTGAAATAGTTTCTTCTTCGTTCATTCTAAGAGCTTCAAATTCTGACAGCACCATTTGTAGCTTTGACTGCTTGACATCACTGGTGCCCTCAAATCTGGTTTCAAGAATTTACCATACCCGTTTTGTTTCTTTTACCCCCGTGACTAGGGTAAAGACAGATTCATGCAGGGATCCTACAATAGAGTTCAACGCTTTGTTGTTCAGATCAGAGGCATTCATTTCATCGTCTGTCCAAGTCTCCATGGGCTTTTCCCCAGTGGTTCCATCAGCATTCTGAATAGTTGGGCGACTCCGCCCAGATAGGACAGTACGATAAACCCTGGTACCTTGTGCTTGGAGATAGATCTCCATACGAGCCTTCCAGAAAGAGTAGTTGTGACCATCTAGTTCTGGTGGTTTCATACTTGCATCCATCCTGAACAAAAACAACCAGCCAACGAATACACAGAGGCACTTCCAATAGAAAGAGAACAATGCAAAAAAAATTCCCGTACGGATCAAGTCACTTTGTAGACTTAAAAGCTCTGATACCACATGTAATTTTGCATTTCCTCATTTTTAATCAAATTAACTGGATTAACCAACTGATGAAAAGGACTGACTGATTCAACGATGAAGTCAGTCAGTAAGGCAGATCATTGAGATGTTTATAGAAAGAGATAACGGCACAAAGCAACACACAAGATGTTTACCCAATTCGATACAATGTGTATCTACGTATGGGGGACGATCACATAGGTGTCCAATCCACTAAATCATAATCCAATGTACAAAGGTAGAGAAAGAATAATCTCACCCAAGTGTCCCACACAAGGTACGTTGTAACACCCCCCCCCCCTAAAACAAGCTAGATAAAAAGCCTTAACACATGCAGATTATACAACAAAACTAGCACAGCGGAAGATAAAACGAGAACTGGATAAAAGAAATCCGAACGGGGTGTTACGCCACGTTTACCAAACACGGTAAACGTTACAGCGATAAAACTACACATTGGCGCACAGGCCACAAAACAAGGATAAAGGTAATAAGCTACCGGCCACTAGACATCGCGCTCATCTAGACATCACCTAAAAGATACAAAGATAAACATTGGGACGACGCCCGGTCAGCGATAATGCTGGTAACCCACCAATACATGTGAAATACATACATAAGTAAGGTATAAATTGTAAAACCATTTCCGAAACGGAATACATATATATAAGTCAAAAGCCAAGATTAACAATCAACACAAGACTCAACACTCTCAAAGATAACACGGGAACACATCCCAAACCACAAAGGTTAACCACAACACAAAGGATAAAGACAAGACCGATGGCAACACATGCCCTTGTGACTACACACGTCACAAGAAAGAGAACTCACAACAACGGCTACACAAGCCCTCGTGACATCACCCATCACGAGTTGATATGCCTTCCTTATGCCCTGTTCCAACCTTATGGCTACCCCCAACCTTATATCTTCTTCCAACCATTACCTCCAGGACCCCTGTACAGCCAAGTCCAACCTTATTCCCCCAGGACCGTCGTCCCCCACCAACGACCACCAACAAGACCACCAATTCATAGTACACAAGGTACCGTACACGGCAACACATGCCCGGATAACACATGTTATCCCCCATAAAACGTGAACTTTACACAAAGGCCACAACTCCATAATCACGTCATGGCCACCACGAGGACCGCTGCAATACCTTGGTGACTAGTGTCCCATACCACTAATCGTGCAATCCAGGCAAAGCCACACACGCATCACATCACAACAGGAATCAATCAACGAATCACAACGAAGCTATATAACCATACTCAATCAAGGAATGGGTCACAACCCAACAACAACAACGATGAATAACACAAGTTATCATCAACCAATCGGAAGGTACAAACAACACACACGCTAGCATTTAAACATGGAACTAGCATGCTTATCAACCGGGTAAACCAAAGGTAGTTCCGAAGAACACACAAGACTCTTCACGGCTCAACGAAACACAATGTTGAACACTTAACACGATTCAAGACACCAAAACCTACATGGATACCTACCATATAGTTCTAGACATACGAAACATCAAGAAAACGCTTAAATAGTTCCACAAAAGAACATCGGGAAGTCAAAAGATCAAATACCGAGTAAAAAGAATCACGGGGAACGAATCCCGGACAAACACCAACATGTACCCCGCGGGTGGACACACGGGTAGGCCCCTACCCGTGGTCCTGCTCGCGGGTACCAACATCCACAAGCCTCGTTCCCGCGGGTGGGGCGGCGGGTAGGGCACTCCCCGTCGTTCCGGCCGCGGGTACGTCCCTGGGTCCAAAATAATCCCTTCGGGAATTTTCAACTCCAAGCTCAAATCAAGTCCAAAACATGCCAAATCTCATCCAATACAACAAAATGACTTGAACCATGGAAAATTCCAAGCAATGGCACAAAGGAACCCTAAACACAAGCTCTAGATATGCATTTTCACAAAGACAAATGCATAAACACTCACATTTCATAGCAAAACACATGTAGAATCCAAGAAATCACATATAGGTAAGAAAAATAGGTTTTGTAGAGCGTGGGTTACCTCTTGTAGACCAAAAGACTTCACTTTACACCACAACAAGCTCCCCACAAGGCTTACTTTCCAAACCCACTTCAAGATTAAACCAAAAGATCATAAAGATCCTACCTTTAAGAAAAAGACAACTAAGATGAAACCAAAAACACAAGATGGACTTAGATCTTACCCTCCTAGATGCCCAAATAGGTGAAAGGTTGAATCTTCGTAGCAAATCTTGGAATCTTGACAAGGGTCTCAACTTAGCTTGGAGAATAAGCTACTCACCTTTCTAGAGAGAAGGTAGAGCTAATTTCTAGGAAATGTAAGGAATGAAATGAAGAAGTCTTCTAGGTTAGGTTACAATACTAACTCTTGGTGAAAAGTCAAGGATACCTTTACTAACCTTTCGAAAGTGTAAGGAACAAGGGAACTCCCCTCAAAGCTCAAGGTACAACATAGCTTTGAAGTTGACTAGTCAAATACTAGTCCTCGAGTATTAAAAATTAGGATTTTAGGAATTAATTCCTCAAATAAAATAAGATTAATTACTCAATTAATCCATGGATTGAATGTGGATTGTTGGGGTGTCACATCCTCTCCCCCTTCAAAGAAGCTTCGTCCCCGAAGCTTGGTTACGACGAATTAGAAACAAACGGTGATAGGAAACAACATTGTGACAAGAGGTTCAAAAACGAATCCTTTTGGTCAAAACTGAAAAGGTTCCACAAGGATTTCAAACAAGAAGAAAGGCATAGCAATTCAAGAATTGTCAAGAACATGTCAAAGGAGAAGATTGAGCATCAAAAACTCTATTCTCAACACCACCATCTACTTCTACCAAACACTAAGAACAAGACAACCAACACAAAACACCTCTACCACGGCGAAACTAACTAAGCCACAAGGCTACAAACAAAACAGGCACAAAAGCAACAACAAGCAACCAAACAACGGCGACAACGCCTAAAGAAAAGCAACTACAAGAAAAAGGCGAACAAGGTAACCAAAACTACTAGAAAGACTCGCTCTCTGACTCCTCGGACTCTTCCTCGGCTTCTCCTTGATGACTTGAGCTGGCTTCAATCTGATCTAGCCGATGGTGCACAGCAACGAACTGCGTCCTCACAAAAGCAAAGCCACAAAACCAACTACCCAAACCACAAGCTAACAACCACGACAAACAAGAGAGAACAACTAAGCACAGCCAAAAAGCGACAACAACAGAGTGGCAACAGCAAATGAAGGAAGAAACGAGCTACCACAACAAAACGGTCGGCTCGCGAAACGGGTGACAAAGTTTAAGAGATGAGTTGCAAACGAGGTTTTAAGCAAAAAAGGTGTTCGCCACTAACCAAAGTTAAAGGAAACAAGGGTTCAAGTTAAGGTGGTAAGATTGATAGGTTTGGTCACAACGAAGTTCAACACCGAAACCGTCGGTTGACAAAACGAGAGACAAGGCTTAGAGATAGGTTGAGGGCTCACAAAGGTAAGACAAGAAGAAAAGATAAGGTGATAGATTAAAGATTTACCGGAAAGGAAAGCTACTTCACACCGAGCCTAACTCCTGCTCAAAACTAGCCAACGATCTACTCAAAACGAGACGGCTCAGCTAAGGAACAAACCACAAACAGAAACTGACACCACAAGAACCCTAAACTAGATCACTCGGGATCACAGAACCAGGGTTGCATCTTCAACTGATCTCTGCTGACTTCTTTAACCCAAGGAAACAAGGTAAACACACTACACAACTTGAGCTCGGCATCAGCTTGAACTTGGCCCTTCACTTCCACACAAAGACTGCAACTGCCAGCTTCAAAACACGAGCAGGATGAACTTCTCCCTAACTCTTGGGTTAACTTGATGCTGCCTGCCCACTCAACACTTGCATTAGCACACCACTTCCAACTCTCCACAAAGCAACGCTTGAAAACTCCAAGACTTCGGTTCGAATGAAAGACCAAAACAGGAACGGTAACAAAGGAGAAAGGTAACTCAGGGGAAAGAAAGCTCACAAGAAGGGATTCGGCTCAACGGAAAGGATTAGAGCGAAAGGTTTGATTTCAGAAACTCAAGGACCACGTTACATGGGAGTAGGATCAAAGTCATCAAAGTTGCAACTTAGGAAATAAGGTTGCCACCTTGCACAGAATCGTTAGAAGCGGGGAATACAAGAACGAGGTTCGATTCAAAGAGAAAGATCAAGGTGAGAGTTTAGGTTCAACAATTCGATGACCATGTTGATTAAGAAGAAGAGAGTTGTAAACGAGGTTACAACTTAGGGAGTAAGGAATCAAAACGGGGTTTTAGGGAGTTGAAAGAATTTCCTCCCGGAGGGTATCCGATTTAAAACTCAAGGATAGCGTTGATTATGAAGGGAATCAAGATTTACAATGTCACAACTTAGGAAAGATGAGGTCATAACCTTGGTCAGAGTCAAATCAAGAGAGGAACAATAACGGGGTTTGAAAGAATTGAAAGGATTTCCCAACGAAGGGTACTAGATTTAGGTTGAAGAATAGCGTAGGTTAAGGAGGAAATCAAGATTTTCAAGATTACAACTTAAGAAAACGAGGTTGTCATCTTGTATAGAATCAAATTAAGGAGGAAACGAGAACGACGCTCGAAGAGATAGGGAAGATTTCTCAGAAAGAGACAATTGGTTTGACAAGAAGAGGATAGAAAGACGGCTTAAGGAGGGTTAAGGATTCTCGACTTCAGGCTATTACTTTGACTCAGACATGGCTTAATTCTTAGACCTTGCCCGATTACTTCAAAAGCATGTGTTACCGCCGACTTGCACAAAAGGATTTGGACAGAAACAAGAACAAGGTTCGGAAGGAAAGGATCACTTGGTAAAAAGGGTGATTGGATTTGTCTAAGGGAAAGGAAAGATTAACGAGGGTCAAGGGTAACACTCAAACAAGCTAACGCCTGAAGCTAACACACAGGAAAGGCGCAAAGACGAAGGGAGGTGCGACAAAAACACAAGATCTTACTTCAACGGTTCCCACTTGCATCCGCCTCACGATTGAGGATCTTGTCTTGCCGAGGTCCCGACTCCGTACGTAGGTCTTGGACGCTACTTCCACTGATACCATTGTTGCTTCCACTTCGATGCTTACTTCCCGACCGGGGCCTCACACTACCAACTGGTTTTGACTCCGCTGAAGTCTTCCTCTTAAACTTGTACTCGAAGAACCGGTGGCCTTTCTTGCTACAAGCAAAGCACTCTATCGGTTCCCCATGACAGACGACGCCGGGGTGGTCACTTCCACACTTCTTGCAAACAGAGCGCCTTCCCTTAGCCTTGATCTTCCGGCTTGGTTTGGGAGCCTTACCCCTCTTAGAGCCATCTCTTTGAAAACTTCTTGTTGATTCGACACCGGTAGCCATCAAACTCTTAACCATAGGTGCAACACTTCCTTCAAGCTTCCTCTTACGATTCTCCCGGATTCCTTTATGAACTTGCTGAACTTGGTAGGGTCGGTTGCATAAAGGTAGGCCTCCTTGGCATGCGCAGGATAAGACCGCTCTCGTAACTTAACCTTCAGGTCTTCTCAACTGAACTCCGGATCTTGTCTACATGCTGGCCTTTCGAGCATCCACCACAAGTCCGCTTCTTGCCGAGGGTAGAACGTAGCTAACTGTTCACTGGTGACTGCTTCTGAAGACCTTGCATGACGTCTCGATGGTGCCATCCTTGACTTCTACAGCAACAACACAGTCACGAGAGGAAACTCAAGGCTCGCACCGTTACCTGGTGCCTTAACTAAAGAGAACCAAAACTAAAAGGAAAACAAAGCACAAACAAACACAACAGAGTCCTAAGCCTAACACTTAGATTCTTAAGGTCGCTTAAAGGTATCAAACCACACTTAGGCACTTAGAAAGTCTAGACTTAACTCTTCCTAGGTTCAAACCTAGGCTCTGATACCAATTGTAACCCCCCCCCCCCCCCCCCCCCCCCAAAACAAGCTAGATAAAAAGCCTTAACACATGCAGATTATACAACAAAACTAGCACAGCGGAAGATAAAACGAGAAATGGATAAAAGAAATCCGAACGGGGTGTTACGCCACGTTTACCAAACACGATAAACGCTACGGCGATCAATCTGCAAGTGTATACATCTATCCCAAAAACATCAGTCTAAAACTACATTGGCGCACAGGCCACAAAACAAGGATAAAGGTACTAAGCTACCGGCCACTAGACATCGCGCTCATCTAGACATCACCTGAAAGATACAAAGATAAACATTGGGACGACGCCCGGTCAGCGATAATGATGGTAACCCACCAATACATGTGAAATACATACATAAGTAAGGTATAAATTGTAAAACCATTTCCGAAACGGAATACATATATATAAGTCAAAAGCCAAGATTAACAATCAACACAAGACTCAACACTCTCAAAGATAACACGGGAACACATCCCAAACCAAAAAGGTTAACCACAACACAAAGGATAAAGACAAGACCGATGGCAACACATGCCCTTGTGACTACACACGTCACAAGAAAGAGAACTCACAACAACGGCTACACAAGCCCTCGTGACATCACCCATCACGAGTTGATATGCCTTCCTTATGCCCTGTTCCAACCTTATGGCTACCCCCAACCTTATATCTTCTTCCAACCATTACCTACAGGACCCCTGTACAACCAAGTCCAACCTTATTCCCCCGGGACCGTCGTCCCCCACCAACGACCACCAACGAGACCACCAATTCATAGTACACAAGGTACCGTACACGGCAACACATGCCCCGATAACACATGTTATCCCCCATAAAACGTGAACCTTACACAAAGGCCACAACTCCATGATCACGTCACAGCCACCACGAGGACCGCTGCAATACCTTGGTGACTAGTGTCCCATACCACTAATCGTGCAATCCAGGTAAAGCCACACACGCATCACCCCACAACAGGAATCAATTAACGGATCACAACGAAGATATGAAACCATACTCAATCAAGGAATGGGTCACAGCCCAACAACAACAACGATGAATAACACAAGTTATCATCAACCAATCGGAAGGTACAAACAATAACACACATGCTACCATTTAAACATCGAACTAGCATGCTTATCAACCGGGTAAACCAAAGGTAGTTCTGAAGAACACACAAGATTCTTCACGGCTCAACGAAACACAATGTTGAACACTTAGCACGATTCAAGACACCAAAACCTACATGGATACCTACCATATATTTCTAGACATACGAAACATTAAGAAGACGCTCAAATAGTTCCACAAAAGAACATCGGGAAGTCAAAATATCAAATACCGAGTCAAAAGAATCACGAGGAACAAATCCCGGACAAACACCAACATGTACCCCGCGGGTAGACACACGGGTAGGCCCCTACCTGTGGTCCTGCTCGCGGGTACCAACACCCACAAGCCGCGTTCCCGCGGGCGGGGCGGCGCGTAGGGCTTTCCCCGTCGTTCCGCCCGCGGGTACGTCCCTAGGTCTAAAATAATCCCTTCGGGAATTTTCAACTCCAAGCTCAAATTCTAGTCCAAAACATGCCAAATCTCACCCAATACAACAAAATGATTTGAACCATGGAAAATGCCAAGCAATGGCACAAAGGAACCCTAAACACAAGCTCTAGATATGCATTTTCACAAGACAAATGCATAAACACTCACATTTCATAGCAAAACACATGTAGAATCCAAGAAATCACATATAGGTAAGCAAAATAGGTTATATAGAGCATGGGTTACCTCTTGTAGACCAAAAGACTTCACTTTACACCACAGCAAGCTCCCCACAAGGCTTACTTTCCAAACCCACTTCAAGATTAAACCAAAAGATCATAAAGATCCTACATTTAAGAAAAAGACAACTAAGATGGAACCAAAAACACAAGATGCACTTAGATCTTACCCTCCTAGATGCCCAAATAGGTGAAAGGTTGAATCTTAGTAGCAAATCTTGGAATCTTGACAAGGGTCTCAACTTAGCTTGGAGAATAAGCTACTCACCTTTCTAGAGAGAAGGTAGAGCTAATTTCTAGGAAATGTAAGGAATGAAATGAAGAAGTCTTCTAGGTTAGGTTACAATACTTACTCTTGGTGAAAAGTCAAGGATACCCTTACTAACCTTTAGAAAGTGTAAGGAACAAGGGAACTCCCCTCAAAGCTCAAGGTACAACATAGCTTTGAAGTTGACTAGTCAAATACTAGTCCTCGAGTATTAAAAATCAGGATTTTAGAAATTAATTCATCAAATAAAATTGGATTAATTACTAAATTAATCCATGGATTGAATGTGGATTTTTGGGGTGTCACATACGTACCCAGTCTACACAGGTTTAGTGGATTGTTGAAGATGGAGAGCCATGCATACAGAAGTCCAATGAAATCCCTTCACTTGGAGAGCCAACTCTGATGCAGTCCACTTTAATGACGCTCTTCTCGGTTGTTCCCACAACTGCGTGATCGTAGTGTCCTTTCGTTTAAGCAACAATGATTCTTCTCAAATTCTTCATCATAATCACCATGAACATGTTTTATTGAAAAGAGGCATGATAATCAAAAATCTGATCTCATAAAACTGTTTTGGAGTATTTCTTACTTCTTGAAAAGCGTAACCCTAATTCTTGTCGAATAAGAGTACTTATAGTTCCATAGTAAGAACACTCTCCATAGATATATTTGATTGTAGATGGTAGGACAATATTTGAAGAATGTAATCTTAAAGATTCGGTCCATACCTTTCCAAGACAGATACGCTGATCTTCTTTCCAATTCTGTCTTCTTTAAACCGCGTACAGCCTTTAAGGAAACAGCTTCCTAAAACAGATCTTCAGTGTCAGTCCCTCTGTTGTTGTATCTGATTGATCAGTCCTCTGTAGAACACAACCGACACTAAGATAATCCTATCTTAGTTTGCCATAATAATATTGCCAATTATAAGTTGGGGTTTTTGAGCAATTAAAACACTAACATTTATATTATCAAATAAAACTGCAGTTATATCAAAATAATACTGTAGTTGTGGTGAAATGAAACTGCACTATATATAAAATGAAACTGAATAACATTTTACATATATATTTGAGTGTATATTGTACAATGAAGCTGTAATTATATCAAAATGATCATGTAGTTGTGTTTTAATGAAACTATAATGTATATAAAATAAAATTAAATAACATTTTCACAGATTTGAGTTTATAAATATCAAATGAAACTGTAGTTATATTGAAAAAAAATTGTAGTTGTGTTGAACTGAAACTGCAGTATATATAATATGAAACTGAAGAACAGAGTTATTTTTTATGGAACGGTGCGAAACGGATACCATTTATTTTCATTAAATAAAACGACATCGTTTTGATGCGCGGTGCATAATCGATTATGCACTGCGATGCACGATATAATTTGCCGTTCAAAACCCTCCTTTGAGGCACTGACCAATCAAATGGTGGTGTAATTTGCCTATTTGTCACTTAAGAATGTTTAAAATCAAGTATTCTATGAAGTATATATTTAAAAATTCGTACTAAAAAAATCAAAATTCAAAACCATGCATGTTTAGATGAAAAATGTGCTATGTTGCTTTCAATGCAATTGTTTAGTGAATGAAAAAAGCAAAAAAGGTCACTTAAAATTTGTTTTCTGTAGTAAGATGGGGTTTGATTATTGCCACAAGTATTAGAGGTTTGGGTTGAACCCCTCATACACATAAGTGTATAGTTTGATGTTGAATATCAAAGCTAGATTGACTCGATTTACCTCCCCATAGGTCTGAGGGTGGTTCATGAAGTCCAACATATAGTCTAACAAAATGGGAGAAATTAGTCAAATTACAAACACTTGCATAGGGTCTTCTTAGTGCGATTTATCTCTCATGTGTAATTTGCAGACTATTACATAGGAACATGATTTACTTTAGTATACACTCAGATAGTAATTACGGGTTTTTATTGTCACAAAAAAAAATTACAAACACAATTTGATTGTGTTTAGTCATTAGAAATATTTATAACAGTTACAAATAATAGATTGTGGAGTTAATCAACGATTTGGTCTCTCAATTATTAGCGAACTGTCAATGTAGTCCCTCAATTGCTTATTCATCGATTTGATCCCCAAAAACAATTATTTTTAGTTGATTTAGTCCCTTCGGCCGTCAATTTGGTCCCCGAAAATAATTATTTTTAGTCGATTTAGTCCCTCCGGCCGTCGACGGAAGACGGCTTGAGGGACTAAATCAACTATAAATAATTATTTTTGGGGACCAAATCGATGAATAAGCGATTGAGGGACTACATTATTGACAGTTCGTTAATAATTGAGGGACCAAATCGTTCATTAACTTTAGATTGTGTATAAATATTAACTGTTTGTAACAAATAATAGATTGTATTAGTTGTTTTGATTATTGAAAATATTAACTGTGTGTAATAATATATTTGATTATGTTGTGAATCATTTGTAATGCGGATGATGTTGTTGGAATGAAAGATTACCATTACATCTTATTCTCTTTTATTTTGTACTTTACATTGTACTGTTATTGATCTGTTTCACCAGGGAACACTGCGACTAAAAGAAAATAATTACAATAATAATAAGAACAAATTGCACTTTTGGTCCTGTGACTATTATACTGTTGTAAGAATATCATAATAGACAAAGAGGGGAGAGGGAAGGTTACAATTCTCATTCATCATGCAGAATACTTATACAAAGGTATTACAAATATAAGGTAATGAATACATATAAAAGGTAGTAACCTTATCAGTTACAACTGCTACTATATATATAATAATGTCCACATTAATAATATTTATAACACTCCCCCTTGGACATTATTTGACATGATCATGTCTCTTCAAAACTTGCTAGGAAAACCCTGTGAGAAAAACCTAGACAAAAGAATATATATGTATATATTCATGCCTCGTTAAAAACTTCACTAGGAAAACCACGTGGGAAAAACCTAGTTGAAGAAAAGAGTACATGATATTTGTAAGAACATATATTGTACTGATTGCCTCATTAAAAACCTTAACTTAAGAAAACCCTGTGGGAAAAACTTAGTTAAGGGAAAAAGAGTACAACCAAAACCTTCAGGGCACAATCAACTCAATCTTCAGGATTTTGGGGTTTGTCTACTTAAGCAATTATTTTGCAATTTTTTCCCATTTACATTACTATAGCATAGTCATGCCTCGTTAAAAACCTCACTAGAAAAACCCAGTGGGAAAATTAGTTGAGGAAAAGAGTGCATGAAGTATGTGTATTCTTGTTTTAGATTATTAGCTGCCTCATAAAAAACCTTAGATTTAAGGAAAACCCCTGTGGGGAAAAACTTAACTAAGGAAAAGAGTACAATTGTTAATCGTCAAGACCCAATCTTCAGGATCGATTCATGTAAAATGATACTCCCCCCCAAGATAACAATCTTTAATTCTCATACATTAAATTTCTAAAATGTACTGAGGAATTTGTAAATAAATATGTATAACTGTCAATGAATATACTCTATAATAATCCCGTGACTCTTCTGGAGTTCACTTGGTATAATACTATAATATTGACATCACACTATCTAGTCAAAAGGATTTCATTATATATCCTTTTATCATTTGTGCAACACAATCTTTATTGACCCTCTATAGGACAATGGGGATAAATATAGTACAACCAGTTTTGGAACTTGGCATTATGAGAATACAAAAATAATAGCCAGTACCCAAGTAGCCATTATATATTTGTGTGTCTAAGTATCCAATCAAAATCATATATTGGATGGTTAACTGGTGTATAAAATTTTTTAAGGAAAAACTCGATATTCAAGTCAAGATAATACCAAGCCTTTTATTAAAAAAAAAAATTCCGTCTTTAGACATGAACTGATATCATCAAGTTGTTTAGATATTTCATTGATGCTTACACTATCAATATTGACTGAGATAATTGTTGGGGAAAATTCGGATAGAATATGTCGTAGACCTGGGGCTACTGTTTTTTATAGGCTGAGAATGGATGAATCCTGAAGGGATCGATGACGTGTGCAAGACACTACCTTAAAAGCAAAAATTTCCCGGAGACGGTTGTAGTCTTACCGGTTGCTTTCGACCAGTTAACACCGAAGCTCAGGATTGCAGAAGAGAAGAAGAGAATTTGATGAGTGAATAGAACTGAGGAGAAGCAGGGTATTTATAGTATTGGAAATACCCGCCCCTCCCCTCTCAGCCATTCATGCTCCATGATTTTAGGAAGAGTTGTGGTGAAAATGCCCACAAGAATAGGAAGACTTGTTCCACCACAACTTAATGTGTGGATGGTAGATTTCTACATGAAATCTACCTCTAAAAAAGAAAAAACTCGGAATTAAAATAAAGTCCGAGTAAAACGCTGACCCCACCCCACCGCGCGTGCGGCGGCGACGCGCGTGTGGGGTTCCCTTTTCTTCTCTCTCTACAATAGTTTAAGCCTTCCAAATGGGTTGGTATTTAAAAGGTGGGAATTAGTCCCTTATCCTTCCAATGTGGGACAAGAGTGTCTTCCTTCTACACACTTTAAACCACCATCTTGAATGTAATCTCCAACAATCCCCCACACATTCAAGGCGGCAAGAAGAAGACGGAATTTCTGGCATGAGTGCTGATCGTAATGTCAGTGGTTGTACCTTGAACTGACACGTAGTGACTTGAGTAACTTTCTCCTTTGATAGTGAATTAGATCTTGAACTATCGAAAGAAGAGTTAGTTTTGAACTCAGTTCACACACCAGCAATCACCCTGTAAGTATATATAACTTGGTCTTTCTCGTAAGGTCAACTCTTTGACCTGAGACCTATCTCTGAATAGGTGTGTTTAGCTTCCAGGTTTATATAACCTCGAAGTTTGCTCACTGTATTGCTATTAAGCCCATTTCCCTCGAGCACATAATGGTACATATTATTCCTTCTTAATGAGGATAATAACTCCATTCGCAACTCTTTAAAGAGTACATAATGACACATAAATACATATTCCTTCTTCAAGAGGAAAAACTCAGCCAATTCTTAATTATTTCAGGTCAAATAAAGACCTTAATATTTTAATGTTGTGATTTTTACTTTTTCTCACTTTGAGAACTTAAAATCCTTCGGGGACTTTTGAAATTAATATTAGTTGCATATCTAAGTTTATTATTCTGCCAATAATATTATGTAGCGGAACTTAATGCCATTTATCATGAGAGAGTATATTTGATTAAAATCAATTAAGGGTCTCTACGTGAACCCACGGGCTACAGACTCACTTCTTATCTTATCACCTCGTTATTCTTGTTTTCCTTCCACACCATTTGTGACCTACAGGGTTAATACCTCAATGGTGTACGAAAGGAATGTATTAGGGAGTTGAGCTGTATATGCCTTTAATTGCTCTCTTTATACGTTAATCAATCTAGGCGCTTCTGGCACCTAGTTCTGGATCCAGATTGTCATATAATATGAGCAATTTGAAGGCAATTGTGTTGTCGACAACTTATAACGTTTTTCAAGAATTTCTCCCATATTTATATTTTTTCATGGCAATATTTAAGTCAACCAGGCAACTATTCAGATCACATCTGGTTATCCCGCATCCCTAGTAATATGTTTGTTTGGTGCACCTATGAATTGACTAGGGTTTCTCGTCATCTGGACGAGCGTCTCCAGGACTAAATTATTCAAGCTTTTCCAAGAGTGACAATGTTTATTTACTAGATCTAGTATTATGAGTCTTATCTCTTTTCACCGATAGATCTCTTACACTTCTAGTGTCAAGGAGTATCGGTAGATATATTTGGTCCAAGTTGGAAGGTATATGGACCTAATCACTCTTTTATGATCATTATATGTCCAAATAGAGAAAGCATACATATTAATTAAATGAGATTATACGAATACGCAACCACCTTAAATAGGTTTAACGCCAAATATAGATGTATAGGTGGTGAGACCATTCAGGATCTTAAAATTCATAAGCATATGAGAAATCATCGTCATCAAATATATACAACTAAGGAAAAAGTGTCAAATTGGCCCCCTATGTCGAATGGATAGTGCAATTGGGTCCCCTAATTGAAAAAAGCTCAATTCAGGTCCCCTAAACCTGTAAAATTGTTCAATTAAGTCCAAGTTGACTTGTTTATCAGGTTAAATGCATACGGTGTTGACATGTGTCCTTATTTTATTTTTTATTAAAAATATTATTTATTATAAATTAATTAAAATAATAATAATAATAATAATAATTTAAAAAATTAATTTAAAAAAAAAAATAGTCATCGGCTGTCCGGCTGTCGACGCCGGACAGCCAATGGCTGTCTTCCTTCTTCAAGGACAATCGTGGTTGTCCGGCCATGGCTGTTTAAGGAAGACGGCCATGGCCGTCTTCTAGATCTGGACGTGGACTACGGCCTTCGCCGCCGCCCTGACAAAAGGGACTGGAACGACCGTCTTCCTTAGACGGATGTGGCCAGACGGCCGCGGTTTTTTTTTTTTTTTAATATTATTATTATTATTTTAATTAATTTATAATAAATAATATTTTTAATAAAAAATAAAATAAAGACACGTGTCAACACCGTATGCATTTAACCTGATAAACAAGTCAATTTGGACTTAATTGAACAATTTTACAGGTTTAGGGGACCTGAATGGAGCTTTTTTCATTTAGGGGACCCAATTGCACTATCCACTCGACTTAGGGGGCCAATTTGATACTTTTTTCTACAACTAATTAATTTGCTTCGGGCAAATTATTATGACGTAATTTACTTCTAGCTTTCAAACACATAGCATTTTAAATAACTATATCATGTATTACTTTGTGACATGATCATAAAATATTTTGGATTAAATAGCATAACACTTAAAGATAGAAATTTAAAACTTTTCACGAGTCATTAGTCATCCAAAAATCAATCCCATTAGAGGTCTTTTAGACCTTTATTAAAAAAAATTCGATGACCAAGCATATTGCCAAGTAGGAAAGGCTCGAAACTTATAAAGTACATTCCTACAAAAAACTAAAAAATTTCATGTCTTTTAAAAAAAATCAATGACATTCAAAATACTTATTATAATCTGGTCATGTACTACTACAGGAGTACAATGTGACTATCACATATGACAATGAGACCCACACTATTTTAAAATAATTTTAGTTATGTACTTCTACTAGAGTACAACGGATTCTTGTACCATACGAAAGGTACCATCCGGAAAGTAAAACCCGTCTAGAAAATTAAACATAGAGAAGTAAATTCTGAATTGTCAAATAATTTCGGGTGACCCACGAGAATTAACTTCTCAGATCATGTGTCCATTTTATACATTAATGGAACACAATAATTTATTGATCGTAGGACCATACGATCCTTCAAGGATCAAATTAGGCTCTATGAATCTTTTTCGATCAAATATTCATAACTGAAGGTTTAGACCAAAATATGTCAAATAAAAATTAGTGCTCTAAGTATTTACCTTCTGGGTAAAACTATATTGAAAATATGCACTATTATTTTGTTTAAATATTCATATTTGAGATATTCAAGATTCAAGACTCATGCCATATAATTTTATGATAAAAATTAGCACCATCAATATGCATGAATTTGGACAAATAAATCGTTGACTTCCAAATTAAAATTAAGTTAATTTGACATTAGTCATATAAGTTGTCCTAGTGCTATTATCATATAACTAGTGCTATGAATTCGCCTTCTGGGCAATGCTATGTTTAAAATTCATGCTACAACCACTTGTTGATCAAGACAATCCTACAAGGACTATCATATAATAATAAGTGTATAAATTAATGACTTTAATTTACCATCTGAGCATAAGTCCCAATAAGATTTAAGATAAATCTCAAAATATATGGCCTGTAGCCAATAATTGTTACTATTAGGAACAAACCAATAAATACTCCTTTATAATGACTCACATTGTCATAAGCATGAGATAACACTATGTGGTACAAAATTAATCGTCACAATTATCTTAAAATGACCAATTCATTGTAGGTCAATAATAATTTGATTACAAAGGGTGTTCACACTATACTCATCAAATGACCAATTCATTGTATGCCAATAATAATTTGATTACAAAGGGTGTTCACACTATACTGATCAAGTAAATCAAGACTTGTAACACCCAAATACCCCATCAATTGCCTGAACTTCTGATCTCATATTTGAATCAATAAGTCTCACATGTACACAGTGCTCACATTAAAACTGTTATCTTTAATTAAGAGCTGTGATCAAGTTTTGCATCCATAATGGCAATTAACTTACTTGTTTACACTCTAGGTGCATAGCATACTACATATCTACAGAAAAAACTCAAATCTTTTTCCTATAAACAATAATGTAAAACAACCTTAACAAGCTAAGGTTAAGCCATTCCATCAAAATTGTTGGTGAGATCAATTAATACATACATTGTATGCCTGTATATAGCCATATACAAAGGCATATCTCCCATTAATCAATGGACATTATAGGAACTATTAATCAAAAATGATCATGATGCATATTTAATTATTTGATAAATACATGTTCAATTCTGTAGAAAAATATGACTAATGCACGGAATAATCATATATATCAAATAAATAAATATATGCATGTAGGAATATTTCTTAAAAGTAAGAATACTTAGCTCTCTCCGATGTTTGATTTAACAATTCGTTTTGATCATTCGATTCCATGCTATCACCACCATCAGATCCACTTATATTCTAGCAAAAGCACAAGCTGCCGTAGGGAGGATAGTTCTCAATAATTATGCCACGCACCAACATTATTACAGAGATCAAGGAAACCATCTTCAATCCAGCCAAGCCGGCCACCGTTCACTCCCCAAGTCCAATGAACGCCGTCAAACACCGGAAGTCAACCACTGATTGCAACAGTAAATTAAAACACGAAACCACCCAGACAGGTAATATCCAAGTTGCTGGAGAGAATTCAATTCACTCGTCCATGGGAGTCGCAAGTGCTCTGGCGATCGGAGAGGGAAAACTATCGTCTTCTTCGCAGACCTTCACCTCCAATTCCCACGCCGGCGAGCATTCCTCTGACGATCCAGTTCGGTGGTTATCTCCCCCTCAGCGAGGCGACCACGTCAATGGGTAGTAACCCATAGGACCCCTCCAGACTGATCCGATTGATCAGAATAAACAAGGAGATGCATTGCCAATTCCAGAAAATAGCGAATCTGCGACTCTCACATGCTCGTTTGCAGATACAGTGTGTGGCCATGCATCTTCAATTACAAATCAACCATCACGATGGCGCCCCAAAACGGCGTTGTAGAGGGCGGAGGTGGGGCGGACGTGGAGCAGGATTACGGCGTTGCCGGGTCGTAGGTAGTTCTGGACTACCCACTACACGGCGTAGGTGCTCTCGTCGCTGAGATCGACGGCGATGGCGATCTTCCGTTGCGCCCCGGGCGGAACTTCGTGATGGATTTAATTACCCGGGGTAGACCCGAATCACTAAATCCAATAAATGTTAAATAGGAAAATGCAAAGAATGTATATGTCGCGGGGACAACTTTCGTATTGATAGTCTTTTATAGGAAAATTACAAGGAGAGTGTAGTAACAAGACAAGATGTAGATGTCCTAACAAAGACAAGGAGATGTCTTTTTATATTAACCAATAATCCTCCCAACCGATCCATGAGAATAGGGTGGGCGGTTGGATCCCGGTTGACCGAGTCACGCGGGCACGCCCGAGGCCCAGGACGGCCTACCCACGTGGCGGTTCCCACGGGCTACTCCATCTAGCCAAGGTCGACCACATTCGGGGTCGACCACGAGGACGACCCAACCAAGGCTGACGCCGAGACCGACGCCGAGGTCGACCCCAACTGAGGCCGACGCCACGGCCGACACCAAGGCCAACCCCAACCGAGGTCGACCCCGAGGCCAATCCCAACCGAGGTCGACCCCAACCGAGGCCGACGCCGAGGCCGACCCCAACCGAGGCCGACGCCGAGGCCGACCCCAAACGAGGTCGACGCCGAGGCTGACCCCAACCGAGGCCGACGCCGAGGCCAACCCCAATCGAGGCCAACGTCGAGGTCGACCCCAACTGAGGCCGACGTTGAACTGGGGATGCCCAAGTTCCCTCTTATCGCACTGCGACCGCCTCGGGTTGGTTTGCCCCGAGTCTCATCTCCTAATATATCCATCATGAGTTCCCCACTCTCCGAGTTGCGAGTCCTCGTCAACGAAGGAGAGTAGCCCGAGTCAAAGGTCAGCCCCAACCGAGGCCAACGGCGAGGTCGACCCCAACTGGGGTCGCCGAAGTTCCCTCATATCGCACCGCGACCAGCTCGGGGCTCTTGGCCCCTTGCACCATGCCTTCCAGGGTCGGTTTGCCCCGAGCCCGTTCCTAATATATCCATCATCTCGATCTGCCTGGATCCATTTCCAGATTCAGCCGCTGAAATGGAAATCTCCTCCATCGCTGGCTTCTTCGAAGAAGAGATAGTGATTCTGGACTACGAACGCGATCGCAAGTTGCGGAGGTTGATCGCGACCGATCGCCACCTATTCATCAATCACTAGAGGATCTAGTCACCGAACTGTGAAGTCCGGATGCGGAGCCTCCTCTGGTCGGTCAGTCTGGTATCGGCAGATCCTGAAGGCGATCGATCCCATTCCATGACTGTCTCGATGAGGCCTTTAAGCCGAACAAATCTCCGGAAAAGGTGACCATCGGCGCCGGCATGTGACTGATCGAGTAGATGTTGAACTTAACATCATACGAGCGTCTTGGAGTTATTTTCAGAAAGATATGTAGAGCAAAGGCTGATAACGTGTTGTAAGAATATCATAATAGATAAAGAGAGGAGAGGGAAGGTTACAATTCTCATTCATCATGCAGAATACTTATACAAAGGTATTACAAATATAAGGTAATGAATACATATAAAAGGTAGTAATCTTATCAGTTACAACTGCTACCATATATATAATAATGTCCACATTAATAATATTTATAACAATTACAATAATAATAAGAACAAATTGCACTTTTGGTCCTGTGACTATTAGACTGCTTTAATTTAAGTACTTGACTTTCAAAACAATGAATTTAGTCCTGTAACTATGCAATTGTTAACACATTTGGTCCTTCCGGCCAAATCACAGACAAATTTTGATCGAAAAAATATAAACTATTTTTAATTATTTAGTTATGGAGGCAAATTTGTCATTACAGTTATTCCTTCTTCTTCCCTCCTCCCTTCTTCTTCGTTCTTCTTCTCCCTTCTTCCACGGAGTTGCAGCGACCATGACACAGAAACTCCGGTGTGTGATCGTCGACTTCGATAGCAACCAGGAGACCCGGCGCCATCGCCAACCTCAAGCTCTAGTCCTCCTCCTCCGCCGCCGAGACAGGAAATTTATGATTCACCGACAAGTTTTTGTAAATATCGAATTTCCATGGATGCAACTATGGTTAGAGACATGGAAGAAAAACAAGTCAATTACATAAGATTACCTCCTTAAACATGATTATAAAGTTGCCCACATCCTTAAACTTGTGTTTCTAATTTATGGATTAACAGAGAAGGGAAGATCCAAAGCCAGAACATGAACAAAATGACCAAAACTTTGAATTCTTTCTCTGCCCATTAACTCAACTGCTACTAACAAA
Source organism: Ipomoea nil (assembly GCF_001879475.1). Classification (NCBI taxonomy): domain Eukaryota; kingdom Viridiplantae; phylum Streptophyta; class Magnoliopsida; order Solanales; family Convolvulaceae; genus Ipomoea; species Ipomoea nil. The sequence continues at coordinate 899,942 of NW_017616621.1, read as the reverse complement.
TCAAGATTCAAGAAGAGCCTTGAACATCAAAGCAACAAGCAAATGAATATAATAAATTCTCTCTCTCTCCCTCTATAATTATATATATTGATATTGATGATCAATATAGAAAGGAATCTAAACATCCCCAAAAAAGAATTAGAATTCAGAAACAATACAATAGAATAATCATCAGCCAAGAATCAAGAACCTTGACAGATCTCGTGCTTTTGGGCCTCCAAGATTGAATCACGGAGTCTTGATACTGTTACAGACCTGCAAATAAGCTCCAAAAACACAGAATAGAGATTAGGGTAAAGGGAAGAAAGAGGTAAAGAGGTAGAAGAAATGGGGTAAAGAGGAAGAATTAGGGTTTATCTCATTGAGAGAAAGATTGTCCAAAAGCATAAGATAAAATCCCAAAAACAAAATCCTTACAACAAAAAGCAAAACAAGCTAAAACAAATTAGAAAATATCCCAACCAACTCCCCTTTTCACGATGAGCATCTGTACGGGAGTTGTATCAAAACGGCATCGTGAGAGTGTCCCTCAACCGCTTCCAACGGCTAGCTTCAAACACCGTCGTTTAGGTAAGTGGCCTGTTTATTCAAATTAGCCAAAACGCTGTCGTTTTGGTCCTTGACTTTCAGATTAGAACTAACTTCTACAAACTGCTTCCCCTCCTGATCTTCCACCCTGCTACCAGCCTTCCTCAGTTGGGTTTCATCTTCTAAAATCATGACATTACCTTCTCCATCACCAGATCCTTGTCCCCAAGGATCAAAATTGGGAAATTGCTTGGTGATGTGATGGTAATCCTCCCATGTAGCAGCCTCTTGTGGTAAATTTTCCCATTACACCAATATTTCCACCACAGCTGCATTATTCTTCTTAATTAGTCTCTTTTGCAGTGCAGCTATAGGGTGAGTAAGTATCATGCCCTCAGAATCAGTTGTAGGCAACACTGATTGTGGTTCTATACCCTCCCCCACCTTCTTCTTTAAGAGAGACACATGGAACACATGGTGAATTGTAGCATCTCCTGGCAACCTCAACCTATAGGCCACTGGGCCAATCTTCTCAATTATCTCAAATGGACCCTAAAACCTTGTTGTTAGCTTAAGGTTAGATCTGACTGCCAATGTAGTTTGTTTGTAGGGCTGAATTTTGAGATATGCCCAATCCCCCACCTCCAAATTTCTTTCAGTTCTATGCTTGTCAGCCTGTTCCTTCATTCTTGCTTGTGCCTTGGACAGATTCTCTTTTAGAATGGAAACCATAGCAGCTCTTTCTCTAAACCAATCTTGATGTTCTCCTTCTCTGATCACTTTGAAAGTTAAGTAAGGAGGGTTGTAACCATAAAATGCCTGGAATGGAGAGCATTTGAGGGAGGTATGAAAATTGGTATTATACCAATACTCAGCTAAGTGCAGCCATTTCAACCAAGTCTTGGGCTTGTGGAAAACCATACACCTCAAGTATGTCTCTAAACATCTGTTTACCCTTTCATTCTGTCCATCTGATTGGGGATGATATGATGAAGACATACTGAGCTTCACTTGCATTTGTTTGAAAATCTCCCTCCAGAATCTGCTAACAAACACCTTGTCTCTATCACTGACTATATCTTGTGGCAAACCATGTAGCTTATAGATGTTCTCCATGAATAAATCAGCCACCCCTTCTGCTGTGAATGGATGTGATAGGCAAATAAAATGTGCATACTTGGTGAACCTGTCAACTATGACCATAATAACATCCTTCCCCTGAGACTTGGGCAACCCCTCAATGAAGTCCATAGAGATTCCTTGCCAAGCTTGTTCAGGAATAGGTAGAGGTTGTAATAGTCCAGGATAAGCTATGTTTTCTTCCTTGCACCTTTGACACACATCACAACCCTTGACTGCTTGAATCACTTCTTTCTTCATCCCTTGCCAATAGAAGAGTTGACTTAGTCTGTGATAAGTAACTTGTTGTCCAGAATGGCCTCCCAAAGGAGAGTTATGCATCTGTTCAATCAACTTATTTCTCATATCTCCATTGTTTCCCACATACAGTCTGCCTTTACACTTAATTAATCCTTCCTCAAGGGTGATTTGTGAATCAGTTTCTGTTGAGATCATCTGCTCAGTCAGTACCTTTGAGGCCCATTCATCCTCTTCATAACTTTTAAGAATTTCCTCCTTCCAAAGTGGCCTAGCCACTGAAATTGCTCCTAACTCAGCCTGTTTTTCTTCCCCTTTCATGGATAATGCATCTGCAACACAGTTCTCAGTTCCCTTTTTGTATTGAATGTCATAGCTCAGTCCTAGCAACTTTATGAGGCCTTTTTGTTGCATAGCTGTGGTAATTTTTTGTTCCAACAAGAATTTGAGAATTTGGTGATCAGTCTTAATAACAAAATGTCTACCACACAAATAAGGTCTCTATTTATCTATGGCATTGATAATGGAGAGGTACTCCTTTTCATATATGGACAAACCAAGGTGTTTAGGCCCAAAACCTTTACTGTAATAGGCTATTGGCTTCCCTTCCTGCATTAAAACTGCTCCCATACCTCTGTAACATGTATCAGCCTCCACAATAAAGTCTTTATTAAAATCAGGTAAGGCAAGCACAGGTGCTGAACAAAGAGCCTTCTTAAGCTGTTCAAAGGCCACTTCTGAATCTGGACTCCACTTGAAAGCATTCTTTTTCAACATATCAGTTAGGGGTCTGCTAATGGTACCATAGGATTTGATGAATCTTCTATAGTACCCTGTGAGGCCTAAAAATCCTCTCAACTCCTTGATGGAAACAGGTTTTGGCCAAGCAGACACAGCAGAAAGTTTTCCTGGATCAGTTTGCAACCCTTTTTCTGAAATAATATGCCCCAAGTATTCAACTTCCTTCTTGGCAAAAGAACATTTACTAAGCCTGGCCAATAACTAATTTTCCTTCATTAATTGTAACACTTCTCTCAGGTGTTCCCAGTGCTTAACTAATGAAGGGCTGTAAATCGAGATATCATCAAAGAAAACCAACACTGCCTTCCTAATCAGTGGCTTGAATACCAAATTCATAAGGGCCTGGAAGGTTGCAGGTGCATTAGTTAGCCCAAAAGGCATAACATTAAACTCATATAAGCCCTGGTGTGTTCTAAAAGCAGTTTTGTATTCATCACCCCTCTTCATTCTTACTTGATGATATCCAGATCTTAAGTCCAACTTGGTGAAAATTCTTGCATTAGCTAGTTTTGATAATAAGTCGTCTATCAATGGAATAGGAAACTTGTTCTTAGTGGTTATTTCATTCTGGGCCCTGTAACCCACACAAAATCTCCATGTGTTGTCCTTCTTAGGAACTAATAGAACTGGTGAGGCAAAAGGAGAGGTACTATGGGAAATGATACCAGCAGTCAACATTTCATCCACCATCTTTTCTATTGCATTCTTCTGAAGGTGTGAGTATCTATAGGGTTTAGAATGCACTGGTTTAGCACCTGGAATTAAAGGAATACCATGATCCAAGGGTCTTGCAGGGGGAAGGTTTTTAGGCTCTTCAAAGATCTCCTGAAATTCTTGTAATATAGCAGTAAGCTCAGGGTGTTCCTGTTCTGTAGATTCAGAAGGATTAAGGCCATAGATCAAGCCTTTCAGAAGATATCCTTGCACCCCTTCCTTCTTCCATCTCCTCAACTCTTTTTTAGAAGCCTGCTGCTACACAATCTTCTTAGTCAGGCCCTTCAATAGTATCCTTTTACCTTCTTTATGGAAAGAAATTCCAATGGGTCTTGTGTGCAGTTGAATAGGTGCATAAGTGTCTATCCAGTCCATGCCAAGGACAATATCACACCCTCCTAACCTTAAAACCCTCAAGTCCTTCTTGAATTGCTCATTCTGCACATACCATTCCAAGCCTTTACAAATTGAATCACATTTCATGATCTCACCATTGGCCACTGTGACCTTAAGGTTCTCAGCCTTCTTAGCAATAATTCCCATCTGATTCAATACCTTGGGGTCCACAAAGCTGTGGGTACTCCCAATATCCACCAAAACCACCACATTCTGTTTGCCAATTAATCCTAGCAGCTTAATAGTATTCATGCCTTCTCCTCCCATCACTGCATATAGGGTCACTTCCACTTCCTCATTCTCAAGTATATACTCAGTTTCCTTCTCCTCCATCTGATCCCCCATACTGTCTTCTTCTATTTCTTGACTTTCAACCCCTTCTAAAATATTAAATGTAGGGTTCTTGCACTTATGCCCAGGGCTCCATGGATCAAAGCACCTATAGCATCTGTTTTGTTCTCTCAGCTGGTCTCTGAACCTAGTGATCTCAGGGGACCTGGCATTGGATTGCAGGGTATTAGAAGATCTGGTTTTAGATGGTGTTTGTGGGGTTTGGGTTCTGTTTGGCTCATTTGGTTTAGGTGAGTATAATATGGGGTTAGATTGTGATCTCTAGCTAGTGAATGGGGTTCTCTGGTTGTAGGGTGATCTAGTGGGGTTAACGGTGGTGTTTTTGGAAGGGTCACTCACTCTCAATCCCTTCTTAAACTGCTTTGCAAGCCATATTGCATCCTCCAAGTTTCCAGGCCTAGAAGTCCTAACAAAGCATCTAAGCTGCTGTTTCAATCTCACCACAAAGCTATCCAAAAAATATTGGTCAGTTAATGTGGGATAGCTCTGCAATAGGAGCCCCTTAAACTCCTCATACTTGTCAGAAAACTCCACCACACTCCCCCATTGTTTGAAGTTGGAGAACTCCTCCATTACATCTGCATGATTATCACAAAACCTTTTGCAAATAGCCCTAGCAAATAAGGTCCATTGGAACCCTTCCCTCAGACTATTTAAGTAAGTTTCATACCACATAGCTGCCTTTCCAGTTAAGTTAACACACAGAACATGCATCACTTCATCCCTGGGGATTCTATCTAGCATAAAAAATCTCTCACACCTCACCACCCATAACCTTGGGTTATCATAATCAAAGACAGGGAATTCATGCTTATACCTCACTGTTTGTTCACCAGCCTGGTTGTTCAGGCCAGGTCTGGGATTGAAATGAACTCTCCTTGGCATCCAAGGTCTCTCAGCTCTCAAAGGGTGCATGTGAGGTCCATACTGATTCTCTCCAAGTCCTTCCTCATCATCAGACACTTCCTGAGGTTCAGCAAGGCCATCTACTGCAGGTTCCTTTCCAGGCCTCCTGCCTAGGTCAGATCCTTCCTCTCCTAGGCTAGCATGGGAAGTTTGAGCTTGTCCATGGACTGAAGAAGGTTCAGTAGCAGGGGGATTCCTGTTGAGCCTCAGGATCTCCATGATTTCATCCTTCCAAGCTTGCATGTGATCCTTCAACTCTTGGTTACTGTCTCTCATCTCCTGCCTAGCCTCTGTAAGGCTGCTATTAGTTTCCATAAACAAAGCTTCCAGCTTGGACATCCTTTCTTCCATGGCTGTTGATGCTGTTGTAACCATGGTGGGCTCTGATACCAGTTGTTACAGACCTGCAAATAAGCTCCAAAAACACAGAATAGAGATTAGGGTAAAGGGAAGAAAGAGGTAAAGAGGTAGAAGAAATAGGGTAAAGAGGAAGAATTAGGGTTTATCTCATTTAGAGAAAGATTGTCTAAAAGCATAAGATAAAATCCCAAAAACAAAATCCTTACAATAAAAAGCAAAACAAGCTAAAACAAATCAGAAAATATCCCAACCAACTCCTCTTTTCACGATGAGCATCTGTACGGGAGTTGTATCAAAACGGCGTCGTGAGAGTGTCCCTCAACCGCTTCCAACGGCTAGCTTCAAACGCCGTCGTTTAGGTAAGTGGCCTGTTTATTCAAATTAGCCAAAACGCTGTCGTTTTGGTCCTTGACTTTCAGATTAGAACTAACTTCTGCAAACTGCTTCCCCTCCTGATCTTCCACCCTGCTACCAGCCTTCCTCAGTTGGGTTTCATCTTCTAAAATCATGACAGATTATTGGACCGAACTGCCATGGATCTTCGTCTCCTCTCCTTCCCCAGCGCAGATGAACTGGGCTTGCCGATCTTGAGCTGGGTGATGCTGAGTTTATCGAAGCAGAGAGGCCGTCTCCTCTGCCGGATCACTCTTTTCTGAATGTAAGGGAACCCCACTGCGGAGCCGGACGTGACTTGGTGGATTGCCTTGATGAGTAGATCGAGGTCGTCTCCTCCGTGGAAGAAGGAAGAAGAACGAAGAAGAAGGGAGGAGGGAAGAAGAAGGAATAGGTGAAATGACAAATTTGCCCTCATAATTAAATAATTAAATATAGTTTATATTTTTCCGGTCAAATTTCGCAGGTGATTTGGTTGGGAGGACCAAATATGTTAATAATTGCATAGTTACAGAACTAAATTGATAGTTTTGAAAGTCAAGTACTCAAATTAACAGCACCGCAATAGTCACAGGACCAAAAGTGCAATTTATTCTAATAATAATTATTATTTTTCAAATTTCCACCTCCGTGTGGAATTGTGAATATATACCACCAAGTCAAGTCTTCCATATGTGATACACCATTTATTAGCCAAGAAATTTTTTCATTATATTCACTGAACCACATTAGGATTTCTCTTTCTGTCGTACATCAAAGCCAAAATAAAGACACGTCTCTGTAATAAATCAACCCTTGAGGTCGACAATAGAACAATAGTCCAAGCTCGACCCAATCACGATTGGAGTTGTGTTCAGCATAATTGCAAAAAATTCCAAGAGATAATTGTGTGGACCACGGTCGATAGGGCAAATTATATCGTGCACCGCGGTGCATAATCGATTATGCACCGCGCGTCAGACACTACAGTATGTCTAAACCGACACTGTCAAAACGACGTCGTTTTATTTAATGAAAAGAAATAGAATCTTCACAAAAAATAACTCTGTTCTTCAATTTCATTTTCTATATATTGCAGTTTCAGTTAAACACAACTATAGTTTCATTTCGATATAACTATGTTTCATTCAATATTTATACACTCAAATATGTGAAAATCTTATTTAATTTTATTTTATATACACTATAATTTCATTAAAACACAACTACATAATCATTTGAATATAATTACAGCTTCATTGTACAATATACACTCAAATATGTGAAATGTTATTTAGTTTCATTTTATATATACTGTAGTTTCATTTCACCACAACTACAGTATCATTTTGATATAACTGTAATTTCATTTGATAATATAAAAATAATACGTGAGCCAGTGTCGGTTTAGACACATTGTAGTGTCTGACGCACGGTGCATAATCGATTATGCACTACGGTGCACGATATAACGACCCCGATCGATAAGGACGTCGTTTATTTTCAAAAAAAAAAATAAGGACGTCGTTTTGATGTTCACAAAAAAATCATTGTTTTGCGCACGTTAGAATAATATAATGAACATTTTAGAATAAGACAATATATTTTATTAGTTAGAATAATGTACTTTATATGTGTTAGAATAATGAAATTTCTGGAATAGGATAATGTATTTTATGAGTTAGATTAATGTACTTTATATGTTAGAATAATGTATTTTATGAGTTAGAATAATATATAATATACTTTGTGTTAAAATAATTAAATTTTTGGGTAAGATAATGTACTTTATGTGTTACAATAATGTATTTTATGAGTTAGAATAATGTACTTTATGTATTTTTGTACCGTAGTCAACATTGTCAATTATTTGGACAATGGTCTTATCGTTTAGATCAGAGTCCACGTGTAGTTATATTTATGATCAACAACTGTGAAGTTAGGTCACGTACAGGGACGGAGCCAGAAAATTAATTGAATGGGGGCGAAATTTAAATGGCGATAGAAATGTTAATTACAAAATATCAAACCGGCATAATAAGGTTAAAATACAAAATACTTTATAAATTACAATATAATGTTTTATAGATTACACGATAGTTAGAGTCCGAGCAAAAAATATACTTGTGTGGGGTGAAAATGTAAAAATATTTATGACAAAATATGAAACATAATTCATTAGATAAAAATTTTTGAATAACACTATATTCATAAATACTTTTAATTTTTTTTTTTAGTTAGATCAACTTTAAGTTTTTCTAAATTAATTTGAATACAATGAAGTAGATCAACTAGTAAATTAATTCAAATAAATTTATATGAAGTATAATATAAACTTGTGTACTACATTAATTAAATGATTCATAAAAGTAGACTAAAAAAATATTTAATTTATCCTGGAAATGAATGAAAGAGATAAAATAAACAAGTGTTGTCAATGATGAGTTTTGAAACCATGACCATATACTTTTTATTAAATTAAAATCAAATTTAGAGTTCAAGCAACTAAACTACTCAAACAATTAGTATATTAAACATAAATATAAATTTTATATAACATTTAATGCTATATATATATATATATATATATATATATATATATATATATATATATATATATATATATATATATATATATATATATATATATATATATAAAGGGGTGGGTGGGGGGAGTGGGGGCAGCTGCCCCCACTGTCCCTAGGCTAACTCCGTCCATGGTCACGTAGGTCTGACGATGATGTAAGAACAATTTTGTCCGATAAAAAATAATAGTCCGTTGACTTAGGAAAAATGTGTTCATTTTGGCGGAAAATGACTTTCGCCAAAATTTGGCGGAAGTCATTTTCTGCTAACAGAGCACTGTTTTGCTATGGTTTCAGACAGAAACTAGACCACCGGTGCCGGAAACCACTGTTGTTGTTGTTTTTGTTGTTGTTACTTTTTTTTTTTTTTAGGTTTCTAGCTATCACTTTGAGCGTCCGCCATGGCCACCGTTAGGGGAGCTCCCACCTGCTGCTGGAGAACCCAACTCGCCGGAAAACAGGGGAAGTGAGAGGGAGAACACTGCCATCCCTGCCACCTGCTACCGCTGCCATGGCTTCCAACCAAGCTCCAAGCTGCCGGAAGAAGGTCGCCGGTGTTCCTGAGTCTTCACCGCTGCTAGACGAGGAAAGGAGAGACGGGGGTTCAAGTTGCCATGCCGCTGGCGCAAAGTCGACTGAAAGAGGAGGGAGGATCGACAGCTTTTGGGATGAAGGAGATGGGAATTTAACATATAAATATATTTCATTATTATAAATATTTTTATATTCTAAATAAAATAATTAAAATATTTAATTATACAATTCTACTCATTTTCCAAAAAATGAACCAAACATACCAAGACAGTTTTTCAAATGCAACCAAACACTGGAAAAGGAAAATGTTTTCTGGAAAATGACTCATTTTCGAGAAAACATTTTTCAGAAGTCAATTTCCTACTTTTCAAACGGACCCTAAGTTCCAACTCAGTCCCTAAGTTATGGTCGTATCTGAGTTTAGTCCCACAGTTATGAGCCAAGTGACGAGTTTGGTCTCTAGCATTAATACTCTGTCTGCGGCTAACGAATTGAAAAACTTAAAAATAATTTAATAATAGAGATGTAAAATATGAATTTCAAATTATAATCCCTTTCTTATGTTGAAACACATTGCGCTGCAACAGTTATTCTTTTCTTCTTATATCTACAGTCGAAGGTAATTTTTCTTCCCCAAGCTTGAAATCTCAAATTCGTCCATCCAAGCTGCGAAATTCATAGGTAATATGTTGATTCTCTATTTTATATCTTTAAATAAATAATCAATATTTTCCGTATTGATGAACTAATTTAGCCATTAATTATAGGATGTCATCTCTTATTGCGGTACTTCATCTTTCCCCCAATTTGGGGATAATTTTCGATGTAGATATGATGATTTATTACCCTTCAAAATGTCATGGAGTTATGCTAATCAAGGGAAAATATACCAAGCTTGTCTATGTTACGGAGCAAATTTGTATTTGTAAAAAAAATTGTAATTTAAGTTGTTTTTTTTTTTTTAAATAGAATTGAAATTTAATTTTTTAGAAAAATGGGAATAGGGTTTCTTTATTGATTACATAAGCAACTTAGGGTTTTTGTCGATTTGGGAGAAAGTATTTTGGTTAAGTTTACATGTTTTATTAAGGAATTTACTTCTTTATCAATGAAATTAACTTTGTCAACACACTACTAGCGTGAGCGACCAAACTCGTCACTTTGTTCATGACTGAGGGACTAAACTCGGATACGCGCGACTATAACTTAGGCCATGACTGAGTCGGAACTTAGTTATAACTCATGGACTAAATATGTAATTTTCCCTAATAATAATAATAATCTTTATGCCGTGGTCATTCTTTTTTGTTCCTCTTCCTTAAATTTCATAATTCCAGTCCCCCTCCGCCTGGCAGCTAGATCTCTGTGAACATCATTGTCGAAAGTATATATTGTGAATGCATGCTAGAGTAAATTCATTACAAAGTAAAGAGCTTACAAAAACCTATGAGAATGTTGTGTACTACACGTTTCCCCTTGCTTTACCTTTTCATTTTTCTTTGCTTGTCTTCTACTTTCACACAAAGGGTTGCAGCCAAAAACATGATAAGGTGTGTTGAGAGGGAGAGGCAAGCTCTTCTGGACTTCAAGCATGGCCTTGTGGATGACTATGGCATTCTGTCTTCTTGGGGAAGTGGTGAATGTTGTAATTGGTGGGGTGTTCACTGCAACAACAACACTGGTCATGTAACCATGCTTGATCTTCATGCCCCCTTAAATATTTATGGTGACCCACTTGAACAACTGAAAGTCCAGAAGGTTAGTCCATCTATACTTGAGCTGAAGCATTTGAATTATTTGGATCTCAGTTACAATGATTTTCAAGGGAATCGTATCCCCGAATTCATTGGTTCCTTTAAGAGATTACGTGTTTTGAGTCTTATGGAAGCCAAATTCACTGGTACAATTCCTCCCCAACTAGGGAACCTCACCAATCTCCGGATTCTAAATATCACAGGATCCCATTTGAAAATCAAAAATCTTGAGTGGCTCTCTCTTCTTTCTTCTCTAAGAAGCATTGATTTTAGTTATGTTCACTTTGATTCAACTGGGTGGCCAGAAACAAGTGTCAGCCTCTCCCGTTTTCTTGAGGTATTACAATTTTCAAATTGTGGACTCTCTGGAGCTTTGCCTTTCTCGCTAAATTCTTCTTCTTCTTCTCCATTTCTTTCCGTCGTTGATCTTTCTGAAAACAGTCTCACTTCTTCTTCTTCTGTATTCCATTTGTTGCAAAATGCTAGCAAACAACTCACTATCATCGACCTATCAAGAAATAACTTTGTTGGTCCCATCCCTGATGCATTTGGACACATGATATATCTTGAGCACCTTGATCTCTTTGGAAATTCTTTCACAAATGGAATTCCACAATCTTTTCGGAATTTAACTCATCTGCAAATTCTGTCTTTGGGTTATAATCAATTAAATGAACCAATTGCTGAGCTTTTTGAAAAGTTGTCAGAAGGTGCTGCAAAGAAGTCACTACAAACCTTGGACTTGTCTATGAATAAACTCATTGGTGGGCTCCCGACAGATATCAACACTAGATTTCCATCCTTGAGAGAATTGAAAGCACATGAAAACCAGCTAAATGGATCATTTCCTCTCGGCTCTGGACTACCTTCAAGTCTAGAATATTTAGATTTATCTGGTAACAAAATTAGAGGGTTGTTTCAAGACATGAAGTGTTTTGGAGAAGAATGTGATCTTATGTATCTCAATTTGTCCAACAATCAAATTACAGGACAATTTCCAGATATATTACATTTTTCATCCTTAAGAGCGGTAGATCTCTCAAAAAATCAATTACAAGGGAGTTTACCAGAAACCATAGGGAAGCTATCAAAGCTCCAAACATTGAAAGTCTCATCAAACTCATTGAAAGGAATTGTAATTGAAGCCCACTTTTCAAATCTTACCAACCTTCAAGTGTTAGATTTATCCTTTAATTTAGGGTTGTCTTTCAACTTGAGTGGCAATTGGATTCCTCCTTTTCAATTACACATAATATCATTGGCAAACTGTAGAATGGGGCCTCAATTTCCAAAATGGCTGCAAACTCAGAGTGATGTATTAAAACTTGATATTTCTTTTGGTGGTATTTCAGATATAATACCTGATTGGTTTTGGAACTTCTCCATGAGTTACCATACCTTGAATTTGTCATACAACAAGATTGGTGGGAGATTTCCTTCTTTACCAATCAACTTTTCTTTCCCTCGAGTTATAGATTTGAGTTCAAATAACTTTAGCGGTACAATATCCATACATCCTCGAAGAGTTTCATTACTTCATCTTTCAAATAATAAATTTGTTGGGTCAATTTCTTTCTTGTGCTCAATCACTCACGTGCATACTTATTCTATTGACCTTTCATATAATCAATTTTCTGGTGAGATTCCTGATTGCTGGACTAATAATAGTCTTTCTAATTTATTGATTCTCAACCTTAGAAATAATCATTTCTTCGGGAAGATTCCACCATCTTTAGGCTCCCAATCTAGCCTTCAGTCATTGCACTTGGGAAATAACAACCTTACTGGAGAACTGCCTTCTTCATTGCAAAATTGTACATCATTGAGAGTTATGTGTGTTGGAGGAAATAAGTTCAGAGGGAAAATTCCATCATGGATTGGGAAATTTTTAACAAATTTGGTCATTGTTAGCCTTCGACATAACAAGTTCTATGGGATAATTCCTTCAAGTATTTGCCATCTCAAAAGTATCCATATCTTGGATCTTTCCGGAAACAAATTGATTGGGCAAATTCCACAATGCTTCAACAATTTTACTTATATGATGCAAACCATAAGTTCAATTGGAAGTACCATACTGGATCTTAATGTCAGCATATTTAGTACAAGTGATCTCTATGTGGACAAAATTATGATTCAATGGAAAAACAAAGAGTGGGAATATGGGCAGATATTGCAATTCTTAAAAATCATTGATCTTTCAAAAAATCAATTGATTGGAGATATTCCAAAAGAATTTTCTGCTCTCAAAGGATTAATTTCTTTGAATCTTTCAAATAACCATTTGACTGGAAAAATCTTTCAGACAATCTATCAAATGGAAAATTTAGAGGTTCTTGATTTGTCTATGAATCAACTCTCTGGTGAAATTCCAAAAGGTCTTGCTCGTTTGAATTTTCTTGCTGTGCTCAACTTGTCCAACAACTTCTTATCCGGCAAAATCCCAATCGGCACACAACTGCAAACTTTCAATGCTTCTTCCTATGCCGGAAATATTGGATTGTGTGGGGACCCACTTCCCAAATGTTCCACAGGTATTCCTCCACGTAGCGAAAACAATGCCTATCAAGGAGGTGATAGTTTTCTGGATCAAGGATTTTACATATCCATGGTGCTCGGATTCTCTCTTAGCTTCTGGGGAATAGTGATTACGTTGATGCTTAAAGACTCATGGAGATTAGCCTACTATGGATTCTTGAATCAAGTCAAAGATTGGGTCTACGTGAAAGTGAAGATATATTTGGCTTGGCTACAACAAAAGATTAGACGCATATGATGATAAGAGGTAGAATTATATTCAACTTTGATTTATTATATATTTGGTTTACAAAACAGATTTTGAATGAAATAGCATTCGCACGAACAGATCTATTCCGTCATTTGGTAAGTTATTTTATTCTCGGAAATAGTATTCCTGAGAATGATCTATTTCCCTTGCAAGGGGAATAGCTATTCTAAGCAGGATCTTGATACGTATTATGATATTCATGAGTTCACAGAAATAACTTAATTTGGTAATATATAATTTATCGTTATTTATTTTTGTTTTTTACTATATATTAATATATGTAATATTCTAACCGAACACGTACTATGGTACATTTTCTAAATCTATTCCTTGCACGAACCAAATAATTGAATTCAATTGGTATTCTATTTTTTGTCTATTCTATACTCTCAAAATTTATTCCATAAACCATATGTGTTGTGTTGTTAGTATATTATTTCATTGTACCATCCAATAGCTGTTTAAAATGGGTCATCACTTCCATATACTTATTGAACAATCTTTAATTTGTCTTGACTTGAATTGGATTGTGTTCAGATTGGGAATTGAACAATCTCTGGTGCAGCAGAGAATTAAAGGAAGTGGATGGAGTACTCTGATCTGTTTGAAGATCGATCTGTGTTTGTTTCCTTCACCTTCTTTGGAGAGAAAATTAAAGCTAAGCATATATGTTTTTGTTTTTCCAACAAGTCTTATGTATGCATGTCATCATTTGAAGTAGCATACATGTTTACTAATTGCTATGTTTGCTCTGCAATTAAGTACAATTTTCTGAAGAAACTGCTGTAAATATATTTTAGATGGCCATTATTATAAATAGGATGAAGTGTATTATGTTTATCCCACATTGTATCTGTACGTGTTTGCGGTTATCGAATGAAAATGGCAGATTTGATCTTCTTCTCCATCTTCTCTCTGCATGATGATAGTGTACGATTATACAAGATTCAACGAGGATACACCCTAATTCACAACACGTTATCAGACGGGGGTGCTCTGTTTATTCTCGGTGAATTAAAGGGCTTGGTTTCCTACACATGAGCGATAGAAGAGGTCTAGCAAGAGACCCAACCTACACATGAGCGAGCATCCTGCTCACAAAAAGCTAAGTAAATTCTATTCTTCATCAATAGTATTCTTAATTAATTAGTTGTTGCCCTCCTATGTTGCTCGCTAAATTTTGCATGAATTTTTGGTATAATTTAGATATTTAATTTGACAAAATTTGAGAATTGCTTTTCTACTAGGCTGTTGTTTTTCCCTGCTTTTTTGCTTAGCATGCTTGTTGCCCACATCACAAGGGGTAACAACTTTACCAATTCAATTTTGGCAGTTTATATATGCTTCTGGTCAATTTGAATTGATAAACCGTTGCCATAGCTTGTTTGTTTTTTTCATTTATTAGTTGGAAAAGGATGAAATAGACCTTTGAACTTTAGCTAAAAAGTGAATTAAATTTCTCAATTTTTTATAGGTGCTATGGGGATGTGAAACGACCAGACTTAAATATCTCTAGGAAATGGCTAGAATCTAGCTGACTTATATATTGGCATCAACATTTATGAATATGTGAAAAATTTATGATAAAAATATATCATTGTCAACAACACAATTGCCTTTACAAATTGCTGATAATCTGGATCCAGAGCTAGGCACCATGAGTGTAGTGCCATGAAAAAAAAATTATATATATATATGTATATATATATATATATATATATATATATATATACATATATATATATATTTGTGTGTGTGCGCGCGCACGCGGTGTTTACTTTGCAATGTAAAATATAGTTTATAGGATAATGTTGCATTAAATTGGTTTGGGCTTGGCCCAATTGGCCCAGGTTAACAATGGCAACAAACCCAATGCGAAGTGAAAATGGACATGGTCAATAATTGTAAATTGTCAATAAGATGCCAAATATATTTCAAGTTACTCTTGGTTTGTTGAATTAAATAAGTTAAGTTACCTACCAAACTGTCTATATCGTATATCTTTTTGTGAAGGTCAATCATTAGATTGTATTTATAGATGAATCAAAATAGAGTTAGGTGGGACATCGTCCCAGTACATAGGTACTGTGTAATTAAAAGCTGTTGTTGCTAAAGTATGACCCAAACTATTATGCGATCTTGAAATAAAACTAATCGAGCAATAAGTAAACATAGCCATATAAGCTCTACAGTCATCAAGGGAGTAACCGAGATAGGATCCCGGTTGAATAGCAGTTGACGATAAATAGGTCTGTAGCGTCTGACAATCCATGTAGATGTTAACTGATTGTTCCCCCCGGCCTTTGAGCCACGACAAAACTTCTTTGCATGCTAGAGCCTCGGCCATAAGCGGTGAAAAACAGCTTTGCAGTGGTGCACAGAACGCCGATATGTAGTCGCCATGGTGGGTGAACAGTACTGCACCAATGGCGGCTGTCATGGTCGATGGGTGGTAGCCAGCGTCGATGAAGCATCGTCTCGGTTGGGGTGGTAGAGTTTCGGCTTCCGGGGGAGGTGGTTGGCCCGTGGAGGGTGGATGTGGCAGTGCAGCGTCAAAACTGGGAGGTAGCAGCAGTATTGTCGGCGGGAGTTGCTGTGCATGGAGCTCGCTGGCGGCGGGTTGTGTCGTGTCGGCAGTGGCGTGCACCCGCCGCCAGGCCTTCATGGTGGCTATAGCAGTAGTCACAACCTTTTTCGGCATCGGTAGATATGCATTCGAGACCGCTTTGTTTCAGGCCCTCCAAATACCGTATAAGGTCGCAGCTGCAAATAATACTCCATCAGAATCTAGAACATTTAACATTGTTCTAAACCATTCATGAAAAACATTTGTCACAATGTGGGGAATTGGAAGGTTAGATTGGCTCCATATGGTTCTTGCATAATCACACAATACTAATGAGTGCATTATGTCTTCATGCATTAATCCACACATGGCATACATCGGATCAATTTCTACCCTCTTTATAAGCAAGTTGGTGGTAGTGGGTAGGATATTACTCATAGCTCTCCGTAAGAACATTTTCCACTTTGGGGGATTCTAAGTTTCCATAGGGTATCCCATTTATCAAACCCAGGGTTGGTACTATAAGTGCCCACCATACGTCTATAGCCATTCTTTACTGAGTAGCATCCATTTGGGTCCCCATACCAATACCATGCATGTATCCTCATATTCCGGGGAAATGAGGATCTTTAGAATTCTAGGTATATCATTTGGGTGGAAAATATCTGATAGAATGTGTGGATCCCATGTTCAAGATGTTTGGTCAATCAATCCTATAACCTTAGCCTTAGCTAATTGTTGTGGAATCTCGGTTTGGACCATAGGGTCCAACTCATCCTGGAGCCAGGGGTCCTTCCATATTAGAGTCGACTCACCATTCCCAATACGTCGCCGCACTCCACTGGTAATTAATTCTTTAGTAGCCATAATACTCCTCTAGCAATAACTAGGATTATTCCTAAGACTAGCCTCAGAGAATGGTAGTTTAGGGTAGTACCTAGCTTTGTATACACGAGATACCAATGATTCAGTGTTTGTAAGTAAGGGCCACACCTGTTTCCCCAACATTGCCACATTAAATGCCCTTAGGTCCTTAAAACCCAGACCTCCATATTTTTTGGGAATACATAACCTATCTCATGCCTTCCAGTGAATACCGCGGTCAGTCCCTGATCCCCACCAATAGCGGTTCATTGTTCGTTCAATAGCCGCACAAACAGATATAGGTAACAGAAAAACACTCATCGAAAAGGTAGGCATCGCCTGAGCTACACTTTTCAACAATATTTCTTTACCTGCCTGTGTTAGGAGCTTCTTATTCCATGACCCAATTCTTTGTCTGATCTTATCCTCAATATAAGCAAAAGCAGCCTTTTTATTTCTTCCCACAAAAGCCGGTAAACCCAGATATTTTCCAAAATTTGGGGCCTGGACCACTCCCAAAATTTGTGCCACCATTTCCCTGTCACCATCACATGTATTCTTGCTATAACAAATACTAGACTTATGATAGTTAACCTTATGTCCTGACAAGTTTTCATACATGGCCAAACAATTCTTAACCTCAACAGCTTCATGTTGATTGGCCTTGAAAAATAAGAGGTTGTCATCCGCAAAGAATAAATGGGAGATCGGGGGTGCCCCTCGTGCAACTCTGCAGCCATGTATTAAACCATTCATCTACGCCTGCTGTAGTAATAGGAAAAGCCCTTCTGCACATATAATAAAGAGATATGGTAACAAAGGATCCCCTGCCTAAGACCACGAGTGGGCGTGACCAGATCACTAAGAGAACCATTTATCAGAAATCTATAGGACACTGTAGTCACACACAGCATAATTAATTCCACCCACCTCTTATCAAAACCCAAAGCCTTCAACATTCCCCGTAGGAAAGACCATTCCATGCGGTCATAAGCCTTTGCCATATCTAATTTTAGGGCTCCCCAGCCAACTGTTCCACACTGTTTCCTGTTTAAGAAATGTCCCACTTCGACAGCTATCAAAATATTATCAGTGATAAGCCTATCGGGTATAAACGCACTGTGTATCAGATATCACACTGTCCATCAAGGGCTTCATCCTTTGTGTTATCATTTTTTCCATTACCCTATAAATAACATTACTCAGGGCTATGGGTCTTAGATCCGTTACCAGCTCAGGCATATCCTTCTTCGGAATTAACACAACATTCGTTTCACTCAACGCTGGGGGAAAAGCTCGTATATTAAGGCATTCAGCAATATAGTTTGAGAGATCCCCCACCTACCACATCCCAAAAATGTTGATAGAAACCAGGATTCATCCCATCCAGTCCTGGTGCCTTATCGGGGAACATTGCAAAAAGGGCACTTTTAACATCATCCACCCCAAAGGGCTGTAATAACGCATCATTATGCGCCTGCGAAACCCTTGGTATAAATTTCTCAAACAGATCATGCCCATCAGCAGGATTACTAGAACAAAAAATATTGGCAAAATAGTGCAAGATAACATCATTCATGGCATTCCCTTCCACCCAGTCCCCAACATTATTCATAATTCTAGGTAAAAAAAATTTCTTCGTACGGTGAGAGGCATACCTGTGGTAAAACTTTATATTGGCATCAGCATTTTTCAATCAGTGTTGTTTAGCTCTCTGCTTCCAGTATGCATCCTCCTGGGTCTCTACACGACTCAAATCCTCTTCTAGCCGCTGGAACTCATTTAATGAAACTGAATCCGTCCGCCCCCTCAGGCGAAATTGATCACTCTGGAGCTGCTTAATGCGTTCACCAAACTTATGGAACCGGTCACCACCCCAACGAGATAACCGATTTCCACAATATGCAATGCATTCCTGCAAACCATTATGGTGGACACGGTTCTATGTTCATAACTACTGAACTATATGTTCATAACTATAAAGTTATATATTCATAATTTTTGAACTTCATATTCATAATTATTGAACTCTATATTCACAATTATAGAACTCTATGTTTTTTTTTTTTTTTTGAAAGGGAACTCTATGTTCATAATTACTGAATTATATGTTCATAATTATAAAGCTATATATTCATAATTTTTGAACTTCATATTCACAATTATTGAATCTCTATATTCATAATTACAGAACAATATGTTTATAATTATGTTCGCAACTGTATGTTCATAATTATAGAACTATATGTTCATAATTTTTGAATTATATATTCATAATTATGAACAGTTTTGGAACCGTGTCCACCTTGCAAGGTGGACACGGTTCCACGGCATAATTTGTCTTGCATAGAGGGATACATCGTGCAATGAGATTATAGTGTAGGAAGCTTTAGATTTGCGTTGTTGTGTATATGACTATGATGTTAGTTGTACTATGAACTCTTTATCTTACAAGCACCTATTGATATTTGGTAGTGGTAGTTTCCCCCCTACATGTTTCATGTATTGTGAGATGTGTATCATAGGTTATCATGTGAAAGTATTGAACAAAATATTAATATTTATTATATTTGTATAAAATATTTGGTAAATAAAAATATATAAAATATTTTGTATTATAACTTTGATATTTAATTACAAGATAATGTAAAAAGAAGACCATGGATAATGTAGTGAATATAATGAATTAATAAATTTGAAGGTAAGGAATCTTTGAATTGTAGAAAATAAAGATAATATAACTAATGAAATTATATCTTTTTTTAAAATTTTTATAATGAATAAAATTTTAAAATAAAGGCAATATAGACATCTAATTCTAAAGTAATTAAATGCATATGTATTATTTTTTGTTGTAGCTACTAATTTATTAAATTTAATAAGAGTAATAAAGTGGCGTACATACTTTTCATCAACAATAATGAAATTATTGTTATTTTTTAAATTTCCATTCGTTGTTGAGACGGATTGTTTTGAGAGTTTGTCAATGACAATTGCTACAATTGTTGTCAATTGATAATAAATAATTCAAAATATATGGTCACAATAGATATTGTTATAATGATATAGTAAAAATTAAATTAACTTACAAATTTCTTTAGAAGTTTTCATGCATTGATAATATTATGATGTGTAAACTTATTCAATTGGGGCCAGTGGGATGTCAACATTGGCCCTGTTTGGTAAAATGGCTGTTAGCTGATAGCTGTTAACTGTTAACTGATTGTATTAATTAGAGGGTATAAATAGTTGATAACATTAGCTGATTGTAGAAAAGTGTTTGGTAAATTAGCTGTTAGCTGATAGCTGTTTGGTATAATTTTTTTTTCTCAAAAAGCTTATTGAAAAAAATTGTTTGGAGTAGCTTTTTGAATTTTAGCCTTTTGGAGTTGCAAAAAGCTAATTAACCAAACATTTATATTGATATGTTAACTAAATCAAACAATTAATAATGGTCAAATAAGCCAAAATTAACCTATAGACCAATTTTTTACCAAACAGGGCCATTGCCAATTCTTTGAAAAAATGTTTAACATTGTCAATTCAACTAAAAGTGTTTTTCGACTCAGATTGTGTAGCGTGTAACGAAACTAGAAGATCCATTACTGGATACTGTGTGTTTGTAGGAGACTCACTAGTTTCATGGAAAGCGAAGAAACAACTCACGGTCTCAAGATCTTCATCTGAGGCCGAGTATAGAGCTTTGGTGGCTACAATCTGTGAAATATTGTGGATAGTCTATCTCCTACAAGACTTAAGCATCAAACTTGACAAATCGGCTACATTGTTTTGTGATAGCAAGTCGGCGATACCCATTGCTGAAAATCACGTGTTTCACGAGCGCACCAAACACATCGACATCGACTTGCCATATTGTCCGAGAAAAGTTGAATTAAGGCCTTATCAAGCTATTGTCTGTCTCGTCTGCAAACCAGGTGGCCGATGGATTTACCAAACCTCTAGCCATTCCTTTGTTCCGACGATATTTGTCTAAGCTGGGGATACAAAACTTGTATGCCCCAGCTTAGGGGGGAGGGGGGGGGGGGGGGAATGAATTGAGTATACTGGTGAAAGGTAGCTTATGTAAAGGGGCTTAACCATCTTTGTCCTTAATATCTGTTGTAACGGCCATTGGCGCCAGTTTTAGCTTCTTGTATTTAGCTTGCCAGTTTAGTCACTGGGAGTCCATTACTTCATTCATATTGTAACCACCAAAACTTCTCAATACAATCTCTCTGTTCATTCTCATAACTCGACCTTCATCACATTCCAGTCAAAAACCACCATCGGGAACACATCTATCAATTTTTGTTTTTCATTTTTATAATTATAATATGACTAAAATAAAAACCTAGCTATGTAACAATAGAGGAACAGTAATATGTTACTTTCAATGTCTCAAGTGGTTAGTCTTAAGATGTTTTTATTATTCCGAAGAGTTTCTTTGGTGTTTAAGAGAAAATTTAATCCTGAGGTCAAGAAAGTTGGATCGATGTGGCCTTTCTATTGTTCTTTTTGCTAAGATTCGAGACTAACAAGTTGAGATGGGAATCAACATTTTTTAATTAGAATTATGAAGCTACAACATTCTCAATTATGTATTCTTTTCTTCTCCTCTTCTCACAAATATTGTCTACTGAATGAGTGAGTTGATTTTAAGCAGGCTATGTACGTCTTTTCTATTCCATATTGATTTTTGTTTTTTGATTTCTACACAATTAATTAGCTCCGTGCTGCCTTTTGATACATAACATGCTTGATTTGTGTCAATTTGTAGGATTGGAGTGTGATTTTGATGATTAATAAATGTTGGAGTTTGCTTTTTGAATGATCATCATTATAATGGATTTCTAAAGGTTTGCTTTTACTTTTGCTTTTTTTAATTGATTGGATTGTGCTGTGACATGTTGTGTAATGGTACGTAGAAATGATTGAGTTTGTATTATTGGTGTACACTGTTTGCTTTTGAGTCTTCCATCTCTTATGTACAAGGAGTGCTTTATATTAGGTTGAAGGTAACTTAAACTTAGATAGTTTATTTTCTATATCCATAGATTTATGAACAAGATTCAAAAGAAATTAGAGACAATAGAGCCCTAAATTGTAGTGCACTAAGTTATATTTATAATCAATTCCTGCAATATTTGAAAATTTGTTTTGTATATCAATCTTCCTAAAGCATAGTAAAATGTTAATTAAGATGCTAATTAGGTTATGGGTTGCTAAATGAGCTTTAAATCCTTTATAGCTTATTTACAAGCTAGAGCTTATTAATATATAGAAGTCTTGTCTTACAATTGAAGTTTTGATGAAAAAATTAAGGCTTGTCATATTCAATTCCTTTATTTCTCCCTCACCCAAACAAAGATGAAGGCATTTAAGTTAAATAATTATTATGATATAAAATACGCACATTCCTAAGAAATAAATTAATTTTGTATTATCTCAGTGTTAACTAAACACAAATTGAGCCACCAGGGCGCCACTGGCTTTGGACTCGGGCAGCTCAGCTTCAATTGAGCATGTTCCAATCCCAGAAAATAATTCCCATCTTGGAGTGGCCTTGCTCGATGACCATGGTGTCCGTCCTGCATCGCTTTCGGAATCCCAGCCCGAACACTTGTCGGAGGGGGATGAGATTCAAGGAGCTCAGAATTTCTCAAGTTCTCTTCTGGACTCGTGGAAAGAAGCGAGCAAACTCTTTGCCTCTAAGCTAGGAGGTTCAAAGCCGAATGAATTTATTGCAGTTACTAAGAAGAAAAGCCGCCCAGGAAGGATTACTCAGCAAATGTGCCCTCAGTCACCACTCGCCTTGCTGCGGGTAAAATCGCCAAAGTTTCCTTCTCCCATCGTTTGAAATGAACCTGCTAAGTTGGAATGTCCGAGGCCTGCTCTCCTCACGGCGCAGGCTCAAACGGATCATTAGACGTGAGCATGTTCACATTGTCTCCATTATTGAACCTTTTGTAAATTCTAATCAGCTCAATAACTTCATTCGCGAGTTCACTCTGTCGGATGGATATGCCTTGGAGGAATCGAAAATCTGGGTTCTCTGGTCGGATTGCTTCGAAGTAGATGTTGTGATAGATAATTCTCAATTTATCTACTGTAAAGTCCGCTATATCCCTTGGCAGTTCAGTTTGGGTTATGTGGCAATTTATGCTAAGCATACCAGGGTGGAAAGATCACGGTTATGGGCCCATTTAGCAGCAGTTCTTGATGAAAAACATGCCTATCCTTCTTGGTGGTGATTTCAATGTGATCTCAAGCATTTCAGAGTACAAAGGAAGTGCCTCCCCGGAGCTGGGAAGCATATCGGATTTCTCTGGTTTCATCGGTGACAACTCCCTAATTGATTTGGATACGATCGGTTCTCAATACACCTGGCACGGGGTGTAACACCCCCTAAAACCATGCAATTTAAAGCCTTAAAACATGCAAATAACTTAAACCAAAACACTAAACACAGCGGAAGACTGGAAGAGGAAATATATAAAACAAAGCGAACGGGGTACCGGTGCTATGCCACGCTCACCCAAGGGTGAACGCATAGGCTAAATCTGCATTGTTTAAAATCTACAACCATCCAACAGAGTACTACGTCTAGATTGGCTCACAGGCCACAGAACCTAAAAAGGGGAGCTATACTAGCTGGCACTAGACCGCGCACTCGTCTAAGCATCACCTGAAAGAAGCATATAAAACATGGGACGACGCCCGGTCAGCGAATAATGCTGGTAACCCACCAATACATGTGAAATATCATACATAGGTAAGATATAAGTTTGTAAAGCCATTTTCGAAACGGAATACATATATATAAGTCAGAAACCAAGAGTAATAGTCAACACAAGACTCAAACACTCTCAACAAGAACACGGGAACACATCCCAAGACTACAAAGAACAACAACGAGTCACAAGAAGTCTCAAGGTATAATCTATCATCACACAATAGATTAATACCCGACATGCATAACTCAAAGGAATAAGACACAACAAATGGCAACACATGCCAAGGCAACACGCCTTTGTGACTACACACGTCACAAGAAGAGAACTCACAACAACGGCTACACAAACCCTCATGACATCACCCATCACGAGTTGATATGCCTTCCTTATGCCCGGTTCCTACCTTATGGCTACCCCCCAACCTTATATCTTCTTCCAACCATTACCACCAGGACCCCTGTACTTCTTAGTCCAACCTTTTCCCTCCTGGGACCGTCGTCCCCCACCAACGACCACCAACGAGACCATCGATTTCATAGTACACGAGTAGGGGTGTGCAAATTTCGGATAATTTTCGGTTAACCGACCGAACCGACAAAGTTCGGTTAACCGTTTTCGAACCGAACTTTTTCGGTTCGGTTAATGGTTAAAGGAATTTTAAAACTTCGGTTAACGGTTAATTCGGTTCGAAAGGTCGGTTAACCGAATTAACCGAACGGTTAACCGAAGTTTTTAATATATATATAAATAATAATATAAATATAAATACTAATTTGAAGTTATGGATGTTTGGAGTTTCTAATTAATGTTTTTGTATATTTTGTTATGAATTTATTATGATATGTATTTTATTTTAATTAGATTTATTATTTTAGGTGTTATTTTTTGAATTTTAAATTTTAGCTTTAAAAAGTTCGGTTAACCGACCGATTAACCGAAAAAAATTTCGGTTCGGTGAATTCGGTAGAGCAAACTTCGGTTCGGTTAACGGTTAAAGGAAAAAAAACTTCGGTTAATTCGGTTCGGTTAAAACGGTTCGGTTAACCGAACGGTTAACCGATTGAACACCCCTATACACGAGGGTACCGTTCACACACACGGCGACACACGCCTTACCCAAAACACGTGAACCTGACACACAGGTCACAACTCCATAATCACGTCATGGCCACCACGAGGACCACTGCAATACCTTGGTGACTAGTGTCCCATACCACTAATCGTGCAATCCAGGTAAAGCCACACACACATCACACCACAACAGGAATCAATCAACGGATCACAACGAAGATATGAAACCATACTCAATCAAGGAATGGATCACAGTCCAACAACAACAACGACGAATAACACAAGTTATCATCAACCAATAGGAAGGTACAAACAACACACACGCTAGCATTTAAACACCGAACTAGCACGCTTATGAAACGGGTAAACCAAACGTAGTTCCGAAGAACACACAAGACTCATCATGGTTCAACGAATCACAATGTTGAACACTTAGCACGATTCAAGACACCAAAACCTACATGAAATCCTACCATATAGTTCTAGACATACGAAACATCAAGAAGACACTCAAATAGTTCCACAAAAGAACATCGGGAAGTCAAAAGACCAAATACCGAGTCAAAAGAATCACGGGGAACAAATCCCCAATCAACCACACAGTGTACCTCGCGGGTGGACCCACGGGTAGGCCCCTACCCGTTGTTCCGCCCGCGGGTACAGGCCATCAACCTCTTTGTACCCCGCGGGTGGGCGGCGGGTTGGACCCCTACCCGCCGTTCCGCCCGCGGGTACACATACCTGCACCAAACAATCCCTTCGGGGATTTTCACCTCCAAACTCAAATTCAAGTCCAAAACATGCCAAATCTCACCAAATACAACAAAATGACTTGAATCAAAGGAATAGCCAAGCAATGGCATACATGAACTCTAAACACAAGCTCTAGATATGCATTTTCACAAGACAATGCATAAACACTCACATTTCATAGCAAAACACATGTAGAATCCAAGAAATATTCATATAGGTAAGCAAAATAGATTTTGTAGAGCAAGGGTTACCTCTTGTAGACCAAAAACCTTCACTTAAGACCTCACCAAGCTCCTATCAAAGCTCACCTTCCAAACCCACTTCAAGAACACACCAAAAGATCATAAAGATTCTATCTTTAAGAAAAGACACCTAAGAAGACACTAAAAACACAAGATGAACATGGATCTTACCCTCCTAGATGCCCAAATGTATGAAAGGTAGAATCTTGGAGACAACTCTTGAAGTCTTGGAAGAAAAGCTATCTACCTTTTTAGAGAGAAGGTGGAGCTAGAATTTAGAAAGTGTAAGGAAAGAAATGAGGATGTTCTTACTAGGTTAGGTTACAATACTAACACAAGGTGAAAGGTCAAGAATACCCTTACTAACATGGAAAGGTGTAAGGAACAAGGGAACTCCTTACAAAGCTCAAGGTACAACTTTGACTTTGGGTTGACTAGTCAATTACTAGTCCCCGACTATTAAATTTCAGGAATTAAGGAATTAAATTACAAATTGAAATAGGATTAATTACTTAATTAATCCCTTAACCGAATTTGGATTTCGGGGTGTCACACGGGGTTTGCAACTCGGGGCTGGTATGGAAGAGACTTGACGGCTTCTTGATGAATTCAGCATTGAGTGATTTTTTATCGGACTTGCGTATTTGGGTACTTGCAATTACGTCGTCTGATCACTCCCCAATTTTATTGAGTGGAACAAACGTGTCTTTGAGCTTCCCTAAGCAGTTTCGATTGAGTGGAACTAACGGATGTGGTCAGAACGAGTTGGACTTTGCCGGCGGATGGAGGTGGTATGCGAGCCCTAGCTTTCAAGATCAAGCGCCTCAAGCAAGCCCTCAAAACATGGAACAAAGACACTTTTGGCAATGTCTTTGACCGTGTTCGTGACCTAGAGGCCATTGTAATGGAGGCAGAAAGTTCTTTTGATGCTTGCCCATCGCCGGAAAACCGGGCTTTGTTGCACAAACACCATGCGGACCTTCTTCTGGCTCTCAAGCAGCAGGAGATGTTCTGGAAGCAAAAGGCCCGGGTAAAATGGCTTAAGGAAGGGGACGCTAACACTCATTTCTTCCACACAGTGGTAAAAGATAGACACCGGATGCAGAGGATCTATGCAATCAAGAACGACTTGAGCCTTCCGGAGGGGCTGGGTCCTTCTGATATTGCCACTTTGACTGGACCAATCACCCGTGAGGAAGTCAATGGGGCGGTTTGGAAGCTAAACCCTGATAGTGCAGCTGGCCTAGACGGGTTCTCTGGTGCCTTCTTCAGACACTGTTGGGACATTGTTCAGGACGATGTCTACATGGCGGCCCTGGATTTCTTTGCAGTCGTTCCGGTCCATCGTGCTATGGCCAGTGCTCAGATTGTGTTGATTCCAAAAAAGGCCAACCCGGATACCTTCGCAGATTTCAGGCCAATCTCCTTGTGCACCTTTATCAGTAAGGTCTTCACGAGAATCCTCGCGTCCCGGCTAAGTTCTATTTTCCCAAATGTGATTTCTAGTGAGCAAGCCGGGTTTGTGGAGGGCAGAAGTATCCAAGACAATGTCCTTTTGGCTTTTGAGCTGCTGCAATACATTGACAAACGGTGACGGGGCTCAAATGTGGTTATCAAGCTAGATATGATGAAGGCTTTTGATAGGGTTTTGTGGCCTTTCCTCCAGGCGGTGCTTACCAAAATTATTTTCCCGGAAGCCTTTACAAGGGTCGTTATGAACAATCTGGAGGCGACGCGGTTTTCAGTTTTGGTTAACGGAGTTAGCTGTGGTTTCTTCCAGCCGTCAAGAGGAGTTAAACAAGGAGACCCACTCTCGCCGCTCCTTTTCATACTGGTCTCGAAAGCCCTGTCTCGGTCACTCATCCTCAATATGGAAACGGGTATGCTCTGCCCCTTCTCGTCGGGGTTGCATTGCCCGATTGTATCTCACTTGGTGTATCTCACTTGGCGTTCGCTGATGATATTGTAATCTTCGCGAATGGTTCATCTAGTTCTTTAAAAGCCTTGACAAGGATATTATCTCAGTACACAGCTGGCTCGAGGCAACGAATCAACTACAACAAAAGTTTTTTTGTCACTTCCAAGCACTGCACAGCTAGCCGCTCCGCGGCTATGTCTCGCGTGCTGGGCATGCAGCGCTCGTCTCTACCTTTTCGTTACTTGGGCGTGAATATGTTTCGCGGGAGAAACAGGATTCTCTTTTATCATAATCTGCTGGAAAAAGTTGACGTCAAATTACAAGGGTGGCAACGCAAGCTCCTATCTCCGGGTGGCAGGCTTACTCTAATAAAGCATGTCCTTTCCATGATACCTCTCTACACGATGGCCTCGGTAGCCCTACCACGCCACGTTAAGCAATCACTGGAAGCCAAATTTGCGAGGTTCTTTTGGGGCACTGCCGAGGGAAGGCCGAGGCGCCACTGGACGTGCTGGAGCAAAATCTGTTTTCCCGCAAGAGAAGGGGGCTTAGGAGTTCGTGACCTCTCGACTGTTCAACACGCCTACTCGACCAAACTCTATTTTGGTTTCTTGCGTGGGGGCTCATTATGGTGTACTTTTATGCAAGCTCACTATCAGGGGGCAATTTGGGTCGTGTTCTCTCACCTGGAGGCGTATGCAGTTGGCAAGGGTTTTTGTTGAGGAGAATATTGCTTATGATTCAGAGGACCTTGTCTGACAACTTTCATGGCTTGGCAACTTCACTTTCTCTTCAGCTTACGAAGCCCTCCGACCAAAGGCAGGCTCCACTATCTCTTCAGAATGTATTTGGACAATTGGGGTCCCTTCAAAGGTATCGGTGTTCATGTGGAAGCTTTTGAGAAGGCTGCTCCCGTTCCCGGATGTGCTTGAGCGTTGGGGTTTTTGTTTGCCTTCGGTGTGTCCGTTTTGCCTCAGTGCGAGCGCGTCTCTTGATCACTGCCTCTTGCTTTGCAGCAGAGTTCGTGACATCTAGATATACTTTGGCGGTTTCTTTGGCCTATCTATTCTGCCCCCAGCTCTGTACGTGCGGCGTGCCACTCTTGGTGGCTGCTTCCATCCCCTTCTCTGGCGTCTCATCTTATTGTGCGTGTTGTGCCTTGCCTTCTGCTCTGGTTTATTTGGATTGCGTACAATGAATGTCTCTACGATGGTTCTGCGTTCTCTGCTTCAGGCTTAATTAAGCAAATAAGTCGGGAATCGATGCTTATTTCCGTTGCTTGCTCCATTTGTGCATGCGGTACTGCAGATCGCTTTCTTCTTTCAGCGGGGTTGGTGGCCAATTTTAGAGCTCTAAGACCGAAGCAGTCTATTTGGGTTAAGTGGCTCTCTCTGCCATCAGGGAGGTTGAAGCTCAATATGGACGCCTTCTTTTCCCCCAAAGGTTCGACAGGAAGTGCTTGTCTAACGAACTCTAATGGAGGCTTGGTTACTGCTTTGAGCTTCAATCTGTCGGCCTCATATGCTTTAGAGGCGGAATCACTCGCGCTGTGGTTTGCTTTGCAGTGGTGTGATTCTGTGGTGCTACTCCCGGCCTTTGTGGAAGTAGACTCACTGGCTCTTGCACAGGCAGCACAGCTTGCTGCCTCCGTAACAGCGGCCATTCCTTGGAGGTTGAAGCATGCTGTTCTTTTCGCTCGTGCCTGCTTCTTGTAGTGGAACTCCTCCGTCTGACATATTTACAGGGAGGCAAATCATGTGGCCGATTCTCTCGCGGCTGCTGGCCTCAACTCTAGATCGCCATCGATTTTTTATACCATTAGCTCCTTTCCTGTAAACGTTAAGCTTGCTCTCTTGCTTGATCTTCGTGGGTTTGCAACCTACCGAGCTATTCGGCCTTAATAAACTTGTTCGTTTGTTAAAAAAAAAAAAAAAAGAATTGACTGAGGGCCCTAAGATCGTGTTCTGTAGATGAAAATTCTGCTTTGGTACTCATGTAGAAGGAAGTTGTCATTGAAAAGGTAATAAAGTTTTTAAGATTCAATGTTTAAAAAAAAAAAAAACTAAACACAAATTAAACACACACATTCCTACGAAATGTGTTATTTCCGTAAATTTGACATTCCTAAAGTAATATATGACATATTTGGCTTGAAGCAAATGCACCCTAGGATATGTTTTTGATTGAATTAGTCATGGAAGAGGTTAGAAATTAATAGACATTTAATTGTAATTATTAACATTGAAAAGATAAAACTATTATTTAATGAATTGTATAATTATAGTTGCTAGAATAATGCAAACTTTCTTATGTGAGTTTGTTAAATGAACATTTTAGCTATCAACTTTAGTAGTGGTATATGGACTATAAAGATATGGGGATGGAGCCACAATAATGCAAATATTTTAGCTATCAATTTTTTATTTATTTATTTTTTTGTTAACATACTAAGAAGAGAGAAGGATTTAAAATATATATATATATATATATATATATATATAAACATAGATAAGCCTAAATCAAACAACACTAAAACAATTAGCAAAAGCTTATAAGTTAAAATGCCTCTTAGAGGAACTTTAAATAACAAATGTAATTGAAATGCTTATAATTTGTTGTGATCCAATTATTGCAAAGTAGTGGTTAACTTTAGCAATTATCAATTATATAGTAGTGCTACCTGTTGGTTTTTGGGTTTTCGGGCCCAAGGAGGTCCAACACAACCTGTGGTTGGTGGATTCACCTTTCATAATAAGGCTACTAAAATAGAAGAAATATGACTCGATGATTTTTACGTGGAAACCGAAAGGTGAAAACCACGGGCCTTTTTGGGCAGTGCCAAGCCTAATTCCACTATGTATTTTGTAGGTGTCTTTGTACATATTGTAGAGCTATTTTCTACATGTAGTATGGAAATATTGTGTAGGGGTGGAGCTATACTTTGTACATGGAGGGAGTATGCTTCTTTGTGGTAGAATGGAGTCTTCTTGATAACCTTCTTGTTGTGTATGTGAAATTGCCTTCTCTTGGGAGAGTGGTGTAGTATTCTCTGAGAGAAAGGATGGTGAGTGGGAGGATAATATTTGGGAGAGTCCTCCCATGTGTGCAGGTGAATGAATGGATGGTCCCCCTTTTCTTCATGTCTTCTCCTCCTTTTATAGCTAGCATATCCCAAAAGTGTCCGTTGGACCATTTAGTAGGGTAGTTAATAGGTATATTAACTTGGTTATTAGTGGGGTAATAAGTGGGAGACTTAATAGGTAGCCTTTATTTGGGGGGTTATGGATGAGGTAGATAAATAGGACTTTTAAGGGTAGATAATTAGGAATAACGGCTAGTTAGTCCGACCCTCTACCCGTGCCGACCTCCGGGTCGAGCCGACTCCTGGGCCAAACCGACTCCTCGGTTTGGCTCGTATCTCTTTCGGGCTTGCTCCATTTTTTTCTTGGGCTTCCCTTCTTTGTCTTGGGCTTTATCTCTTTTCTTCTTGGGCCCCGAGCCCACGGGGTTCACACCCCATCAAGTAGTCCCTCACTTTTCTATGTCTCGTGCTTAGCAGGGCATGGAAAAGTATATTGTCTTGCCTCAAAATTTCCTTTATTAGCCCCCTCGATTTTTGCCGAGTCTTTATTCAACATTCTACACGACTCTATCCTCATGACTTCTCTTTGTTTGCCGTATGACCGACTGCTTCAGTGGATGTGACCTTCTGGCTCTGAGCCCCTTTCTCTTTAGTCGTTCGAAGTGAATCTTGGCTGTAACTTTTTCTTTCTTTAATAAACTTCTAAGGGTTCGGACCCTCGATTCCTTCTTTATTTGCCGAGTCCCTCAGTTGAGGCGACTCTTCAGTGATATCTTCTTTTCCTTTTAAGAAATGTCTAAGGGACAGTGCCCCGGTTTCTCTTCTCTTTCTTCTAGAAACATCTAAGGGTCGTAACCCTTGTTTCTTTTCTCTTTTCTCGCCGAGTCCCTCAGTCGAGGCGACCCCTGTAGGCTTTTTCTTTCTTAGAAACTGTTTAGGGTCAGTGCCCCATTGTTTCTTTATATACTCGCCGAGTCCCTCAGTCGAGGCGACTCCTTTTGGATTTTTCTCGGAAACGTCTAAGGGTCTGGGCCCTTGTTTCCTATCTTTTCTCGCCGAGTCCCTCAATCGAGGCGACCCCTTAGGCTTTTTCTATCTCAGAAACAGTTTAGGGTCAGTGCCCCGTCGTTTCTCTCAATACTCGCCGAGTCCCTCAGTCGAGGCGACTCCTGTAGGCTTTTTCTCGGAAACGTCTAAGGGTCGGTGCCCTTGTTTCCTATCTTTTCTTGCCGAGTCCCTCGGTCGAGGTGACCCATTAGGCTTTTTCTATCTCAGAAACAGTTTAGGGTCAGTGCCCCGTCGTTTCTCTCAATACTCGCCGAGTCCCTCAGTCGAGGCGACTCCTGTAGGCTTTTTCTCGGAAACGTCTAAGGGTCGGTGCCCTTGTTTCCTATCTTTTCTTGCCGAGTCCCTCGGTCGAGGTGACCCATTAGGCTTTTTCTATCTCAGAAACAGTTTAGGGTCAGTGCCCCGTCGTTTCTCTCAATACTCGCCGAGTCCCTCAGTCGAGGCGACTCCTGTAGGCTTTTTCTCGGAAACGTCTAAGGGTCTGGGCCCTTGTTTCCTATCTTTTCTCGCCGAGTCCCTTAGTCGAGGTGACTCTTTTGGCTTTTTCTAAGGGTCCTAGCCCTTGTTTCTTTTCTTTTTCTCCGGGGTCAGTGCCCCGTCCTGGCTATGATTCTTCTTTTCTAAGTAGACTTCTCGGACTCTTGGCTCTTTTACTAACTCGAGTGACTCTTGGTTGTTGCTTTTAGAAATTCCACCGGCTTCCACCCGAGGTGAGAAAAAATATTAATGTTAGGGCGAGAGGAGTTGAGCCCTGGCCACCTTATTTTCTTTTCGAACCCTTGCCATTCCTACAAAATTGACTTCTTGGATTTCCATAGCCTTGAATGTAACATATCTCAGGAGGGTGCACTGGAGTCACGCTTTTATAAGAAATACCTTATGCAAACCATAATTTTATGGCACCTTGCTTTAATCATGATTTTGATAGTCAATCGCCGGACCCGTCTGGCTGAGTCTTTCGATCAGTCTCGCAGCATGTTGGTAGGCTTCTTGCTGGGTATTTTTCATGGCCCAATATGTTTGGTTTTCCTTCTTTTCTGATTCAAATTTACTTAGGAGGTGTATTTCTTTCTTTCCATGCATAGGCATGTGTGGCCCTTTGCACATATGTAGAGTTTCCAAATAACAGATGCATCCCAATATGGTGGTAATGCATTTCCCCTTGCGAATATAGACTTTCCATGCAAAGCTTGTCCAGGTTTCGGAAATGTGCTGAAGTAAATAACGAGAATGTCGTACCGCTATAGCTGATTCACAGGGAGATTTAAGTCCATCTTTCGTTCGACTCTTTCAGCGTCAACCATCTGATTAAGAAAGACTTGGCGGTGGTGTCACTGCATCGCTGGCGAGTCAATCAAGAGCGAGTTTCGGTCGAGTCCGAAGTAGTTCAGCAGGGGATTCCCGAGGACGGTGATCGCCGATGATGGAATGGATTGCGATCGGACACGAGTGTGAGTGCCAGTTTCGGAATATGCTGCTGACCTCGCTGTTCTCCGATGGTAGTTTATAGTCTCCTACTCATTACGCTCTGTTACTCCGCGCGACAGGTCAGAGTCCACCGCCTGAACGCCGACTGGGCACCGCCGAGTCCCTCGGTCCTGCTCCCGATCAGGCGAACGGGATGAGAAGGAGATGGTCGAGCGAACTATCACCATCGACGGATTCTTCGGGCTCTTTCTCTTCTGACAGCTCCTTTAGATTTGCGAGTTTTGACACCATAGCCGATGGTGGAAAGAGAGCAGTATCCGAGTGTGACTCCATAACCGACTGCGAGCTTTGGATCTTGGGAGGCGATGTTCAAGGAGGATACAATCTGAGATTCTCAGTAAGAATCCTACCACAAGAACTCCGCCAAGTTCCATCGGATTTCATAGGGCTCTCTGGGCTCTCATTGTTTTTGTGCCGAGTCCGCCATTGTCGACTTTTCTTCATAGCCACTGGGCCTTTTGCCGAGTCCATTACGTACTGTTATTGACGTGGAGTCGGCAGTAGAAACCATTCCTCGGAAGCGGCACTTTAGCATACGGAGGAGGCGGAGCAGCCACGGTGCTTGGTTCGAGGACTCGGGAAGTAGGAGCTCCGATCGTGCGACGGAGATTTTGGCTTACTGCATTTCAAATGCAAGAATCCCCTAGTGAAACATGCCATATGTGGCCAGGTACAAATTGAACTTCTATTCGATCAGATTTCCTCATATATTTTATCTTCTGACTCTTATTTGATTTAATTTAATCTGTCCGTTGCCTCATCAACCGATTAATGCTCTCAGCAAAGTGACAACCAACACCCGACTTCCCTCTTTCGAGAGCCATGGCGAGTTGGTGAGGTCGACGAGGGTTGTCGGTGGTTTTGACATGGCGCATCAATTTTCTTTCCTATTCTCTAATCATCCTCTGAACGTAGCGTGGGTCAGATGAGAGAATGGAATTTGGGAAAGAACACATTCAGTCTCCACATGAAGTTGTCCGCATGCATTGTTCAGCTTCTTGTACCGAATCCGCCATTACCGACTCTTCTCGAAGACGGCAAAGTGTATAGCGGAGCGAGTGGGAGCAGAAGCGACCGGTTTTGAATGCTCCTCTTCGACCTTTTTTGCAATATTTCTATGCGGGAATGGAGACGTATGGATCAAGACTCGCCATTATGGAGCGGAGACGGCAATATGTCAGGAGCTATTCCGGATTTCTTTCTTCGACGCCCGTTGGATTTGGAATCGGACGGCGACTTTTGCGTAAGTCAAGCCAGAGCTCGGAAGCCAGCCGGTTCTGTCTTTCCGACTTTAAGCCGCGTTCATCGTAAAAAATGGCTCAGTTTTCGCTCTCGTCGATGGGCATGCAGTCGGTGGTGAGAATGGCCTGGCCAGCTTCTTCACCTCTTTGTTCGCCGGGGAGTGGCCGACTATATTGAGGCCTGGTGACCGACTGTGGGTACTTCAAACTGATAGGGGCATGTAGTCGGCAAGGAGAGTGTCGGCGCAAAATGATCAGTACGTCGGAGTAATTCGGCGATAGTTCTTCGCTCCTCTTCAATAATTTACCAAATTTTCCACATATTGAGATGGTAATAAAACTTACTTATCTTCCTTCCATGTGTATATACACGTCTTCCCAGCACATTTACTACTGCCTTCAATGCTTTTTGCGAGAATTGCGTCCGCAACGTTCGTGGGGGCGATTTTCCCTTTACTTTCCATCTCTCTGCAACTTTCTTGATCCATTTTTTCTTCTCTACCAGTACCAGGTCTGCTCTCAATAATCTCCTGAACCCCCTTTTGAATGTCGAAATCTCCCTATTTGCCCAACGAGTTTGCGATTATGGCAATCGTAACTCCTGCTCCCCTCGACAATGCGC
This sequence comes from Ipomoea nil, assembly GCF_001879475.1. Classification (NCBI taxonomy): domain Eukaryota; kingdom Viridiplantae; phylum Streptophyta; class Magnoliopsida; order Solanales; family Convolvulaceae; genus Ipomoea; species Ipomoea nil. The sequence continues at coordinate 864,827 of NW_017616621.1, read as the reverse complement.
ATACGCCATGATCCGGTGAAGGTGAGGAAGGCAACATCGGTAATTGAAGTTTAGATTTGCCAAAGATGAAACCAAAATTGAACTCGTAGGAACGGTCTCCCTTTTATCGAATGCCAATCGTTCTCCGTGCCAAGTGCTTTCTCCATTGCCATCGATCATTTGTAATGGCTTCCCACTAGTGATTGTTCATACTCCCTGCCCTGAGACTTTGCTGCTAGCATCAAGGCCTTCCGGAGAAACCTGTCGTCAAACTGTCGTCTGCCATAATCGATTATACAGTTTGTGGTCGACTGCCCCGGAGAGTCCGGAGACTGCCGATCAATGGTCTGACCAGTGATGGGCGTTCCCAGTACCTTCCTTTCGTTATTAAAACCTTTTGATCGCTCCTGCAAACTTGGCGACCGAGTGTGAGGCCGAGTCGGTGAAACTGGAAGCCTCTTTGTCGATAACATCATCGCGATTTGAATATTCAACATCAGTTTTCCTTATTCGACTTTGCTCACGATAGTGGTGAGATTTCACGACCGGTGATGCGCATGGAGGGAATAGTCTGGCCGGTTTATCCACTCCTTGGTTATTTTCACAGGCTACCATCATCAGTTTCCCTTGTTGGCCGGCGGCTGATGATGGTCACGAGGAGTCGGTCATCATTAATTTAGCAAAATTCCTACGTCCGAAGGTACTGAAGTGATTCTGAAAATTTCCTTATTTATTGTCACAAGCATTCAGGCACCAGTAGCTTTCAAAAATTTGCTCCACCATTCTAAAGGAACCTTTTTCTTCTCTTCAAAAAATGCCATATAATACCAATATTTCCTTGCGTAAATATGCCTTGAGATTGTAAATATGCCTCGTGCTCTTCCACCACATGTGTCCTCTTAATAACACATGCACTCTTCTTGCATACTTAATTGCTACGCTCAGTAGATGTACATGCCTTGTCTGTTTTGTCTCCCTGCGTATGGACGGCCAATTTGGAACCGATTTGCATCAAGTCGTCAGGCTTGATTTTTCTTGGTTGGAACATACAACTTTGGATGCTGATATCAGTTTAAGAAATTCCATTTCTTGGAATTCTTGTAGACATCCAGCTAGAATATGTATTGGAGAGTTCCTTTACCAGCCCCATTTTAACAACGTACTGCTTGTCTAGCTCACTTTTATAAGCAAAGCTTTTCATACGATCAAAAGTAAAGGCAGAATAAAATACATAATGGTGACCACGGTGGTTACCGTTAAGGTCGCGGTGGGGGAACCATTTATTCGGCGTCCCGACTTCTTGATTCCCCGGCCGAGTCCCTCAATGTGATGGACCGACCACTCTTTGCCGACAACTTTGAGTACTTTAATTTAAATATTATGCCTAATTTAAGGGTTACCTCTTGTAGACCTCAATACAGTTTTATTTGCTTGATTCTCCTCTATTTCTCTTCTTGGTCCACGGCTCTCCGTGAACCTTCTCAATCTTCTGTCCGTAGTGACCGGACGCTCTCCGAAATTGCTCAGATAAAGAGGCAAACGTGACCTTTCGTCACGATCCCCACAAACGGCGCCAGTGTTGGTTTTTGGGTTTTCGGGCCCAAGGAGGTCCAACACAACCTGTGGTTGGTGGATTCACCTTTCATAATAAGGCTACTAAAATAGAAGAAATATAACTCGATGATTTTTACGTGGAAACCGAAAGGTGAAAACCACGGGCCTTTTTGGGCGGTGCCAAGCCTAATTCCACTATGTATTTTGTAGGTGTCTTTGTACATATTGTAGAGCTATTTTCTACATGTAGTATGGAAATATTGTGTAGTGGTGGAGCTATACTTTGTACATGGAGGGAGTATGCTTCTTTGTGGTAGAATGGAGTCTTCTTGATAACCTTCTTGTTGTGTATGTGAAATTGCCTTCTCTTGGGAGAGTGGTGTAGTATTCTCTGAGAGAAAGGATGGTGAGTGGGAGGATAATATTTGGGAGAGTCCTCCCATGTGTGCAGGTGAATGAATGGATGGTCCCCCTTTTCTTCATGTCTTCTCCTCCTTTTATAGCTAGCATATCCCAAAAGTGTCCATTGGACCATTTAGTAGGGTAGTTAATAGGTATATTAACTTGGTTATTAGTGGGGTAATAAGTGGGAGACTTAATAGGTAGCCTTTATTTGGGGGGTTATGGATGAGGTAGATAAATAGGACTTTTAAGGGTAGATAATTAGGAATAACGGCTAGTTAGTCCGACCCTCTACCCGTGCCGACCTCCGGGTCGAGCCGACTCCTGGGCCAAACCGACTCCTCGGTTTGGCTCGTATCTCTTTCGGGCTTGCTCCATTTTCTTCTTGGGCTTCCCTTCTTTGTCTTGGGCTTTATCTCTTTTCTTCTTGGGCCCCGAGCCCACGGGGTTCACACCCCATCACTACCTAAGCCCATAACTATCATTAATAGCCAATTTCGAACAAGGAGATTAAACAATAAATTTAAAATTTTAAAAAGAAAACTCAAAAACACTTAATAATAAGACTTTTTTTGTTTTGAAAGATTAATAAGACTTTGTTGACCCTCAAATTTTGATAAATATTGATTATTTATCAATAGAGAAAATTTCAATTCTGGTCCATTGACTATTAGTGGTCTTTTAATTGCATCACTTGACTATTAAAACTGTTAATGTAGTACCTTGACTATGCGATTTCTATCAATTTTGGTCACTCCGGCCAAATCAATGGCGAATTTCCACCGGAAAAATTTTAGTCAAACATTTCTCCGATTTGGCAGGGGCAAATAAGACATTTCAGGTGCTAATATGGTTTGTATGTCCGGGTTGTTGACCCTGTAGAGACCCGACCCGTTTCTAATGTGATATACCCGTTCATTTTCGACTTTTCCCTCCGATAACCCAACCTCTGAAACCTAATTGAATCGAAGAAGGAAGGAAGGACCAGTGAAGAAGACGTTGAGTTGAGAGAAACCTCCAGTGAAACGACGAAGGAAGAAGCAGTCGTGGTGCATACCAGGAAGTATTTCACGAAGAAGGACGCGCTGCATACGAGGCATTTTAATGGCTGTCAGTGGTTAGTATTTCATTTTCATTTACTGAAGTTGTTTGAATTTGGTAGGTGGTGCTTTAAATATGCTCACTATACTACATGTGGGGACCAATTTTGAAATTGGAGTTGATTTTTCAGTTCAGTGTTTTCAGCAGTTGTTATTGTGCTTTTAGTATTCTCTGAAACTTACATGTGGGGACCATATGTAGCTTAAAGTTGGGTGTTCATTTGAGTGCTAAGTGGGTTGTGTGGAATCTGTTCATATATGCCTTTGTTGGTGGGGACCAAATTGTTTATGCCTTTGTTGTGTTCTGTGTATATGCTAAGCTATGTGGGACCACTATGTCTGTTGATATACTATGCCTGTGTTAGGAAATTAATTTAGGAGTACTTATATGCTCTTTAAGTAGTTATTTTATTATTTGGCTGCTTTCCAGGGGATGATCTTGGCCCTTTTGATGTGTTTATCTTCCACAATGGTGTAATTAATTGGCAAGGTGAAACTAAATACATGGGGGGTGATGTAGAAATCTATGAGAAGGTGCAAGCTAAGGATCTGTGTATACAATTTTTTAAGGATAAGATTGAAGATCTAGGGTATTCTTCAATAGGAGCATACATTTATCATGGTGGACATGGTCTTTGTAAGTTACTACAAAATGATATTGATGTAGAAAACTGTCTAAGAGAAGCAGAGACTGAAGGAAAAATGTTGGAGATTTGGGTAGAAACTATGGATGAAAATGACTTTTTTCCAGCTGAAGTTGAGTTTACTGTTTTGAAACCATATGGTACTAACACTGTGTTTTTGTTTTACTTGAAGCAAAAAAAAAAGTCATCTATTCCACCAAGCAAATCCCCATCAAGAACAAAGCAAAGGTGTCTAGGCAGCAAAGTGGTACTGATCAAGGACCAATCCAGCAGCAAGGAGAATGTAGTTATCAAGCACCTAGGCAGCATGAAGGTACTGATCAAGGACCAAGCCAGAAACAAGGAGATTGTAGTGATAATGCACCTAGCCAGCAGGAAAGAGAAGGTAGTGATCAACCACCTAGGCAGCAGCAAGGAGAAGTTACTGAATCAGTTCCAATTAAGATGGAGGTCTGTTCTGAAGAAGGAGGCAACACCAAGGCCTCAAAGAAAAGGCAGTCCAATCGGAAGAAGCCCTACTATACAAGAAGTAAGACAACATTCAAGTCCAAATTCCATGGAAACAATGATGACCCTATCAACATTGAGTGAATTAGCTTTTGGCTATGTTTTTGGTTTTGGTAGAATGTACTGGTAGACTGCTTTAGTAGTGGTTTTTTTGTATACTCAATGCACAAAAGCTGTGTTGTTTTCTTTTTATGCTCTTTGGGAATGTATTCACAGTCGAATTTGAAAGGTGCTAATGTTAAGTTTTTGCCTCTTTGAAATGCATACTGAATTGCAAAGTTTCATTACCAAGATAGAGATGCAATTACTTAATGACCATTTGATAACCACATGTTCAAAGTAAGTACCAAATGACCAATTCATTACCAAAAGAACAATTCATTACCAAAAGACCAATTCATTACCAAATGACCAATGCAGTACAAAAATACCAATTCATACCATTACAACTCAAAAGCCACTGCACACATCTACAAATCAAAGGCAATTACTGCCACAGTACTTGGTAGCAATATAACATACAAAAATTACAAGCATTATTCCTACAATCTTCTTCAACCCATTTCCAGCCTCTTTCTTGTCACCTTCAATCTTCTTCATGTCTAGAGTTCTTACATCTTCCTCCAGTCTATTTATGCGTTTAAGAAATCCCGGAAAATTCGCTTGGAACGGTAGCACATCGGAGGGTCATACCACTCCACAAATCCACATACAGCATGCCTGTGACTCTGATTATACAAAATTCACAAACCAACAGAAAACAAAATCAAATTGTGTATACAGGAACACTGAAAAAAAAAAAAAAAAAACGATAATTTCCTTACACCACCACCGGAGCAATGCCAAAATCTTCGACCTGGATTGTCATTAGTCCATGAAGTTCGAATCTTGAGTTGGTGACCACATTTACAATGGAGAATTGGGAACCTTTCCCCAAATTCGTTGTACTGATTACCAGTAGAAGAAGAAGAATAATAACTCACACTACTCATACCCCATTACGGATTAACGCAGACCTGAAATCTCCTTCTTCGTTGAACCACTTTAGTGCTTCCTCTTCTTGGAAACGCAGTCTTCAATCGTCTGTGAAGGCAGAGACCAAACGCAGAACAATGTTAGGGAAAAGTCGAAAATGAACGGGTATATTACATTAGAAACGGGTCGGGTCTCTACAGGGTCAACAACCCGGACATACAAACCATATTAGCACCTGAAATGTCTTATTTGCCCCTGCCAAATCGGAGAAATGTTTGACTAAAACTTTTCCGGTGGAAATTCGCCATTGATTTGGCCGGAGTGACCAAAATTGATAGAAATCGCATAGTCAAGGTACTACATTAACAGTTTTAATAGTCAAGTGCTGCAATTAACAGACCACTAATAGTCAATGGACCAGAATTGAAATTTTCTCTTTATCAATATAAGTATATTTGAATATATTTATGGATAATATTGATATTATCTAATTTGTTAATTAGATAATATCAAAAGAGTTTGAGTTTATCAAAACTCTTCTATCCTACAATTATAAATAGGAGGTTTCATTTCTATGTACACATCTTAGGAAAAATCATAGAAAGAACTCTAAAATTTATTCAGAGATCACACTAAAAAAGTGATCTTGAAAGTAAAAGTCTCTCCTCATCCATTTGTTGATGCATGTTGATCCAAACCTCCATTGAAGATCAAGCCATTTGAACCCGAAGGCCCTTCAAGAAGAACAAGCTATATATACAAGCCCTTCTTTGAAGATTAAGCCACTTGAAACTCGAAGGCCCTTCAATGAAACTCGAAGGCCCTTCAATGGTGGAGTGTTCAAAGCATCCAATTGAAGAATCAGAGGACCATCCAGGGATCTTGTACCCACACCACATTGATACTCAATGTAACTCTAGAATTTTGAATTCCATATATATTTTATTCAATTTTCTTTGTTCACAGACTTATTTAAACATAATGAAATTTATTTAAAAATCTTGAATGAATTTTTGAAAGTAATTGGAATTGTGTAAGTAAAAAAAAAAATTTATGGTTGAAGTCTTTATATTTTATATGAAAATTCTTTTAGTAATTTTAAGAAATATATAGTTTGAAATAATATTCAAAAGTGACGAGAATTCCGACAATATACAAATTAGATTTAAAACATTTGAAAATAATCAAATAAAAAAATTATAAATTATTCATTTTAGTCATTCTATTCTGAAAAATGACCATACTAATTAATAGCACTTCTTTTTAAAACTAGTTTTTTACGCGCATTGGGATAATGCCCAATGTTGTTTTTTTTTAAAAAAATAAGTACTTTAAAGTATATCAATGCAATATTATATTGAAATTATTCATGCATAGACACATTCAATTTGCGTATTTAAATAGGTAATTCTAAGTTTACAAATGCAAGATAATATAGTTAAGATTGATTATAATTGCCAATAAAATAATTGTATAGGTATAGTTGAAATTCAATACGAGACACAAGGGAGAGCAAATAAAAATTAGAGCATAAAATATTAAATATATACTAATATTGAAGAGCTAAGTGCGGATTGCCAAACAAGGGTGTGATTTGAATATTTTTTTGTCAATAAATTCCCCGGTAGTAAATATGATTGGCTCAATTATATATTTTTATTTTTTAATTATTTTTAAAACAATTATTGTTGTTGTTATTATTATTATTATTATTATTATTATTAAAAATATGTATACCCTTAGATCATTTTACATGTTAATCTAAACAACTAATTTTTTCAAATATCTTTTTACCAACTGTTGATATAGTTCGCTGGTCAAATCCGCTAATATAATCCGTTAAAGCTAACCGCTAACTGCGGATTGTCAAACAAGGACATTGCGAGATAATTTCTCACTTCAATTTGTTGTGTGATTTGAATACTCTCTTTGTCAACAAATCTAGTTAATATGATTGACTTTATTAATTATCTATATTTTTTTATTTTTTCATGGTATTAAACTATTAATAAAAATATTTGGTAAATAAATATATATCATTATTTTGTATTATAACTTTGATATTTAATTAAAAATAGTGCACAAAAAAGATAATAGACAATGTAGTAATATAATCAATTGATGAATTTGAATGTAAAGAATTTTTACATTGAAGAAATATAAAGACAATATAACTATTAAAATTATTTCTCTTAATTAATTTATTGATAATGAATAATTTTTTTTTTTAATAAAGACATTGTAGGGACAATTTAGCGAATATAATCAATTGATGAATTTGAATGTAAAGAATTTTTATATTGGAGAAAAATAAAGACAATATAACTAATGAAATTATTTCTCTTATTTAATTTATTGATAATGAATAATTTTTTTTGAATAAAGGCATTGTAGACACATAATTATAAATTAAAGAAATGTATATGTATTATTTTTTGTTGTAGCTAATAAATTATTATTTAATTTAATAAGAGTAAAATATAGTACTAATTATGCCAACTTTGATTGTGATGTGATTCGAACCTAAGACTTTTTTTTTTTTATTATTGAAATCAATGAGTAAGTTAATGGTAAACTAATAGAAATTAACGGAAATGCCCAATGTTTTTTACGCGCATTGCGCGATTGAGATAATGCCCAATGTTTTTTTGTTTTTTTAAATAAGTACTATAAAATATATCAATGCAAGATTATATTGGAATTGTTCATGCATAGATAATTGAATGTTGAATTTGCGTATTTAAATAGGTAATTCTAAGTTTACAAATGCAAGATAATATAGTCAAGATTTATTATAATTGTCAATAAAATAATTGTATGGGTATGATTGAAACCAAATACGGGAAATAAGGGAGAACAAATAAAAATTAGGGCATAAATACTAATATTGAAGAGCTAATGCCAAACAAGGACATTGCGAGATAGTTTCCCACTTCAATTTGTTGTGTGATTTGAATACTCTTTTTATCAATAAATCCCCCAAGTAGTTAATATGATTGGCTTAATTATATATATATATATATATATATATATATATATATATATATATATATATATATATATATATATATATATATATTATTTTTTTTTATAACAATTATTATACTTATTATTATTATTATTATTATTAAATCTATCTATACTCTTATGTCATTTTACATTAATCTAAACGACTAATTTTTTCAAATATCTTTTTACCAACCATTGATATAATTCGTTGGTCAAATCCACTAACGTTAACCGCTAACTGCATATTATCAAACAAGGACATTGCGATGTAGTTCTCACTTCAATTTGTTGCGTGATTTGAATACTCTCTTTGTCAACAAATTCCTCAAATAGTTAATATGACTTGCTTTATTAATTATGTTTTTTTAATTTTTAATTTTTTCATGGTATTAATAAAATACTTGGTAAATAAATATATAGCATTATTTTGTATTATACCTTTGATATTTAATTTTAAAATAGTACACAAAAAAAGATAATAGACAATGTAGTGAATATAATTAATTGATTAATTTGAATGTAAAGAATTTTTACATTGGAGAAAAATAAAGACAATATAACTAATGAAATTATTTCTCTTATTTAATTTATTGATAATGAATAAATTTTTTTTTGAATAAAGACATTGTACATACATAATTCTAAATTAAAGAAATGCATATGTATTATTTTTTGTTGGAGCTACTAAATTATTAATTAATTTAATAAGAGTAAAATAGAGTACTAATTATGCCAACTTTAATTTGATTGGGATGGGGTTCGAACCTGAAACCTTTCTTATTAAAATCAATGAGTAAGTTAACGGTGAATTGACAGAAACTAACGGAAAAGATAATATTTAACGAAAAAGTTAACGGATAATCATATTCATTAAGGATAAATTAGGAAATCTCAAGGAAAATTTAAAATCTGATCAATCTGAGCCATTCATTTGATTTAAATATTTGACCCATTATAGGCCTAACTCTCTTGGGCTCTTATTAGTATTGTAGATTTTATTTTTGCCTTTACAAGGAACTAGTATTTCCACCCGTGCATTGCACGGAATGAATTTGTTATAATATATTAAGAATAATTGGGTCGTTATCCAATTATTTAAATTATAACATCAAATATTATATAGTGCAATTGAAGATATGGTTTGGATGGTTTATGTTTGTTGATGCTATCATTATTTGATAATTGCTCAAATTAATAGTTAATGTGTAGATGTAGGCATGTGGTGCTGTAACTTTAGAGATTCTATATATCATTGTTTAAGATTTTTATAAATTAGGCAAATGTGATCTGCAAATCTTGTGATGATGAGCCGCGCCCCATTACAAATACCAAGAGAGTGGACTATGTACCGCAATAACATAACAAGTGCACCGACATTTAATGTCAATGAATGATGAATATAATGATTAGGAAGACCCGACAATCTCAAACTATTTAAGAATTTAGGAGTGTGTACTTCTGATGGATTTTCATTGTCTGGTTCTGTCTTACACAATGAGTTACAAATTAAATATGTTTGTCCTTCTGCAGTATTCATGTCGCATATGTACTTATTAGTTTGATCAACGACATCTAAAGTCGGCGAGATGATCGCTCCGCCCCTTCTAGCTGTGACTCATCAAACATGTCATATCTCGAGCTTGGGAAGGTGCTTTCCACTATAGTTGCTATGGGATCGTGCCCACACTTCAACAAAAACCGTGCCAGAATATCGATCTCAAATGAACTGCCGTTTACAACCCTTGCAATCCCATATCCGATGTCTGCAAACCATTTTGAAAACCAATTAACCGTCTGTCTATCTTCCTCTGAAACTAAGGTCTGTAGTTTCAAGTTATTTGTGAACCTTAATACCTTGCAATTTGTCCACAAGTATGAAGAATTAATAGTTGCCCCGACAACTACTGGTCTTGTTGTTTTTGGAATAACATGTAAGATATGTCTAAAATTGCTGCCCAAAAGTATTATCTTTCCACCAAAAATCTTTTCAACACTACCCGGTATGACGAACCTCAATAGATCCCTCATGATTTTATCCAAAACCTCAAAACAGTGTTTGTGTGTCATCAATGCTTCATCACATATTATCAATTTACTCATGATTATAAGCTCAGCAAGGTTAATGCATTGCGATATATTGCACGTGAAATCTTCATTCAAAAGGAGTGGTATAGAAAATCTGGAATGCGCTGTCCGGCCTCCCAGCAAGAGCAAAGATGCTATTTCACTGGAAGCAACATTCAGAACAACTGAGTCAAAAGTTATGCCTTGCCGAACTTTTGACACTTTACAACTTTAAAAAAAAAAAAAAATAATCGCCGGTTCAACCGGCTAGGCGGCCTCATAGGAGGCCGATTCCGTCCTTCCTCGCCGCGGCCAGCGATGCAATTTTTGCAACACTGATATATAGTATAGAGATAGATTAGAATAGGGATAGTATTACACAATTTTATAATATTAGAATAGAATTTTAACCCAGAATTATAGTACAAATGAGAAAGTAGAAAACAATATATTTTATTAGGAAGAGAGATTTTTTAGGAATTGGGCGGGAAGTTAAAGTTAAGGATTTTGTGTTTATATATAGTATAGATTATAATACAAATTAGATTACACAATTTTATAATATTAGAATAGAATTTTAACCCAGAATTATAGTGCGAATGAGAAAGTAGAAAACAATATATTTTATTAGGAAGAGAGATTTTTTAGGAATTGTGCGGGAATTTAAAGTTCAGGATTTTGTTTTTATATATATAGTATAGATAGTATAGATTGTATTACACAATTTTATAATATTATAACATTTAACGTCGGATTTATAACGTCGGTTGTTTATAAAATCGACGTTAAAAGTCAAATGAATTAATAAAATATTAAAAAAACATTTAACATCGGTTTTTAATTACAAATCGACGTCTAAAATCAATAATTAAAAATAATAAAAATAAAAAAGACATACGACGTCGGTTAATTAAATAACCGATGTCATATGTAATTTCTTTTTATTTAAAGATTTTTTAAATCATATATAACGTCGGTTAGGCATTACACCGACGTCGTATTTGGTTAAATTTCTTTTTAAATATTAAATTCCCTAGGGCTTATTCCAAAAAACATAAACGCAGGCATCGAACCTCGAAACAGAAACCCACCCCCTCCATATTCTTTTCGTCTCTCCGCATTACCGCTGCAACCAAGGCCACCGTCTACCTTCTTTCTTCTTCTTCTCTCTGCCGCACAACCACACCGCTCACCGCCGGACAGCAGCACAGCCGCACACTCGCGCCGCCTGACAGCCTCACTGCCTCACCGCTGCACAGCGGCACCGCCGCCACGACCTACCTTAGCTTGTGAGTTTTGTATATTTTTGAAATATTGTTTCAATTTTTGAATTTTTGGAATTTGACAATAATTATTTAATTACATTTGGAATTATTGATTAATGTATTTCGAATTTTAGGGTTTATTCAGTACATATTTTGAATTTTATAAGTTATTGTATATATATTTTGAATTTTTGGAATTATCGTGTGTGTGTGTGTGTGTGTATATATATATATATATATATATATATATATATATATATATATATATATATATATATATATATATATATATAGTATTTTAGGATGATTGTTATTATATATTGAATTATTGTTAATTTATTTCAAATTTTAAGAATTATTGTACTATTGTCCTACATTATCAAGCCAACAAGCAGAATCTGCCAGTTCTTCTGGCGTTAAAGGAAGAGGAAGAGCATCGACTACTATGAGGGGGAGAGGGAGAGGGAGAGGAAGTGGAAGAGGAAGAGGGACAAACTTGTCTTAGGAAAGCTTTGTGGGAATGTCAAGGTAAATAAATTGAACATAATGCATATCTAAATAATTCATGTATGTAGATGGATGTTAGCAGTTTATGATTAATTGGCAATGCTTTCTTCTTTTCTGTAGCTTGCACAGAGTGAAGCTCAATGGGACCATGAAAGCAGATGAACATTGATGGAGTCGATTCTTCTCTTTTTTTTTTTTTTTTTTTTTTTTTGGGTGTGTTAACTAGCTAGTGTTTATAGCTATTGTGTATGTACGATGTAGTCTTTTAACTAGCTAGTGGATTATGCATTGGGAGTTTATTTTGTTTTGTTCTTGGTAATGGCTATTGGTTTTTTTTTTTTTTTTTGACAATTTAAATTAGTAACCTGATTTCATTTTAAATTTCACTTGGCAGTTGTTTAGTTGTTGACAGAGTGAGTTCCATTTTTGGTCCTACTGTTATAGGTGCGTTTCCAATTTTAGTCCACCTTAATTTTTTTTTGCCACTTTATGACCACTATTATTGAATGTGTTCCACTTTTAGTCCCACCGTTAGTATTTCCATCAAAAGGCCGTGTAATCTAGGGGTATTTTGACCTTTCTTCTCATCCAAGACTATGTTTGACTAAAGAAATGAGAACATTAAACCTAAAACCTAAGAAACCTCGCCGGCCCATGTTGGAACGAACGAAACGATGTAGCTTTGGCTTCCCATTCTCGTTGTTCGAAGAGCCATCTTCGATTATCGGAGGAGGACGACGAAGCGCCTGGATTAAAAGAGAAGAGACAAACATAAAAAGACCAAAATACCCTTTGATTATACGGTCTCTTGACGGAAATATTAACGGTGGACTAAAAGTGGAACACATTCAATAACAGTGGTTGTAAAGTGGCAAAAAAAATTAAAGTGGACTGAAATTGGAAACGCCCCTATAACAGTAGGACCAAAAATGGAATTCACTCTTGTTGACAATCTAAATGGTTTTATGTGGATGAGTAAGCAATATACATTCAAAGTGCTCGTGGATATATTTATGTGGGAAAAATACTAAACAAAAAAATAGCATTTCTATAAATTAGAAAAACTGGGAAAATACTGAACAAAAAATTAGCCAGAAAAATTATAAATTCTGGAAAAAAATATGAAAAGTGAAACATTGGAATTGAAAATTTTAAAAAGTATAAATTATGAAAATAAAGAGAAGAACATTTTGATTTTTTTAATATAATAGTTTTGGTTTTTTTAATTTTAAATATGTAAACGCTTACGTAGATAATATAAGGTTAAAAGAAATGCCACATCATGTGCCATGTCAGCAGGAAGACAAGGAAACCTGCTAAAAGTTCTAGGTGAATTTTTATTTATTTATTTATTTTTGTGGCTTGATATATACGATATGAAAGTTCAGGGTGCGGGATGAAAAATCAAATATAGTTCATGGTGCTAGATGACACTTTAGCCTATTATTTTGGATCATTTTGACTGTTTGGTCCTAGACTTATTTGGCGTTGGACAGTTTTGGTCCTTCATAAAAAAATTTGCCAATTTGTAGCCACGCTTATGGGTTATTGGATACTTTTAGTCCTCCGTCACTTGTGCCGTTTGTTGACCGTGAAAGTGAAGGGCATTTATGTCTTTTTAGTATTCTCCTCCTAATTTTCCCTAAGCAGATCACAATATCACATCATAGGCTCAGTGGTTGTCCACATAGTCAGATTTCACGATCAAAACAGAGTGGGAAAAATCATAAACTAGAATGGTGTGTCTCGGGAAAGTAGATATGAAAAGTTGCTGCATGGGATTTTGGATACCGGAGGAGGAAAACCGACTTCTAGGACTTTGCTTTGCTTGGAATTCGGACTTTGCTAGTCCGATTTCATTTTTTTTTTTTGTTGCAATTTTTTGCATTTTTTGTTTACGGAAAAGAAAAAGACTTTCTTTGATGGTAATTTGGACTCCCCTAGTCTGATTACTAATTTTTTATTTTTTTTTACTTTTTTGTTTGCCGAAAGAAATGGAGTAAAGGAATGACGATTAGTATGATTTAACAATAATTAGCTTGTTTTAATTGAAAATAAAGCAGTGATTTAGCAGTAATTAGTAATTACAATATATAGGAAAATTTTGGATAATTATAAATAGAAACAAAGAATTATTTTTTTAAAGGGAAAATGACACTTTTTCTCCCTAAGTTATATATTTATAGCATTTTTTCCCCTCAATTATTTATGTAAGCACATTAGTCCCCTCAATTATTTTAAAAGTGGTGGTTTTTCCCCTAATATATTAAATTGACATTTCTACCTTTAAAGTAAACATTTTATTTATTTTACTTCTCCAACAAATTATTACGTATATGTAGCGATTAGCACGGTTCGGTTCGAACTGAACCAGACACTATAGCAATCAAATTAAAATTTTTTGGTTATGATTCAGATCTAGAACTCAATATTTGGATTTCAATTTATTAAATTTAAGAATAAAAAAAATGGATCATGAACCGTGAATCGGCAGTTCCGGACCCGGTTCGCGATTTTGAACCGTCTTTATTTTAAAATTTTATTTTTTATTTTAAAATAGACTAAATTCAACAATAAATGTATTTTATTTTTCAGTTCGGAACATGAACAGGCCATTCCGGTTCACGATTTTAATAAACTCTAAATATCGCGTTTTGATTATAAATTGTAATTGGAATATTTTGGTTTGGTTGCTATAGTATCTGTTTGGTTTGAACCAAATTATAGTAATAATTTGTTGGAGAAGAAAAATAAATGAAATATTTATTTTAAATATTTATTTTAAGAATAAATATGTCCATTTAACATTTCAGGGGAAAAAAAGCCACTTAAATAATTCAGAAGGAAAAAATGCTATAAGTATATAATTCAGGGGGGAAAAAATATCATTTTCTCTTTATTAAATAATCAATTAAATGTCACAGGTGGTACATGGGTAATGTAAAAAGGGGGAAATGGGTTATTAAAAGGACAGTGTCAGCCTGTCAGGAGGGAAGGGGTTATTAAAAGCAGGAGAGAGAGAGATTCGGTCTTGGGGAGACCGACTCTCGTTTTCAGAAAGTCGGGCTCCCCAAGTTCGGTTTTCCCTTTTTCGTGGCAAGTTATTTTCGTATCCACTCGACAAATTCTGCACCGCAGGCAAATCCACCCGGGAAAATCACGGTCAGAACAAAGTGGGAAAATGAATGATAGGTCTTCTCCGGTGGTGGAGGCGGTTGTAGTAGCGGAAGTGGAGGTCTTCTCTGGCGGTAGCAGTCGGTGGCAGCTGTGGCGGTTGCGGCAGTGAATAACGGCAACAGCAAAGAGATCCTCTGGGATAAATCTCTTTCCTAAGCAGATCATAGCATGGGCGATTCTTTCTCCAGAAACAGATCAGAAGGAGATCCATCGCCTCTGGTCTTCGCTCTCTCTTTCTCTCCCTCGTCCACGAGCAGGTCTTTGTGCAAAGTAGGGTTTGTTTCAACTCATACCTTTGTGCAAAATAGGCAAATCTCACGAAAGTAAAAGCTTCAGTGTTCAAAATAGGCAAATCTCAAGAAATTAGGCGTGGGCGAAGAAGCAGAACGATAATGGACAGCCGGGTTCGAGTAGGAAATAGGCAACGTGATTGACGGGCGATTCCCTGAAGAAATCGAAGTAGATGACGGTGGCAGTGGTGGTTTTTACTATGGATGTCGATGGCTAATTGATGTAGTCTGGAGACTGTAAGCGTCTCTGGGAATCAACAATCATAAGCTTTCAATTTCATGGTCTCGGGTTCTGCCAAGTTAGAACCACATATGCTTATTTCCTCTTTGATTTCTCTCCTTAAAAACATTAAAAAAAAAAAAAAAAAAAAAAAAAAAAAAAAAAAAAAAAAACTGTTATCATATCATCTAAATCCTAATCATTAGTTGTTACATATATATATGCTGAAGAAGGAAGACATGGAAACATTAACTGGAAAGGGATCAACTACTACAAAAACCTCATTGACTCTCTCTTGTTCAAAGGTTTTGTCCTAATTGCTTGCAACCTGCAATTCCTCACAAATCATTATATTGTTTTTCAAGATTTAATAACCCATCGAAGGTCGCCAGATTTGAGGCGGAGAAAGGCATAGACGACAGAGCTGGACTGATGAAGAAGACTACTGGAAATGACAAAAACACCCTTCATTTTGACAGTGAACAAACAGAGAAGTTGACGAAGGACTAAAAGTGTCCAACGATCAATAAGCGTGGCTACAAATTGGCAAATCTTTTTATGGTGGACCAAAACTGTCCAACGCCTAATAAGTCTAGGACCAAAAAAGGAATTGACTCATAGTTTTATGTGGATGAGTAAGCAATATACATTCAAAGTGCTTGGGGATATATTTATGTGGGAAAAATACTAAAAAAAAAAATAGCATTTCTATAAATTAGAAAAACTGGGAAAATACTGAACAAAAAATTAGCCAGAAAAATTATAAATTCTGGAAAAAAATACGAAAAATGAAACATTGGAATTGAAAATTTTAAAAAGTATAAATTATGAAAATAAAGAGAAGAACATTTTGATTTTTTTAATATAATAATTTTGGTTTTTTTAATTTTAAATATGTAAACGCCTACGTGGACAATATAAGGTTAAAAGAAATGCCACATCATGTGCCATGTCAGCAGGAAGACAAGGAAACTTGCTAAAAGTTCTAGGTGAATTTTTTTTTTTTTTTTTTTTTTTGTGGCTTGATATATACGATATGAAAGTTCAGGGTGCGGGATGAAAAATCCAATATAGTTCATGGTGCTAGATGACATTTTAGCCTATTATTTTGGATCATTTTAACTGTTTGGTATGGCTTAAGAAGCTTAGCATTTCGGTTTCCATTGGTTGTAACGCAGCCCTTCCGGAACAGTGTATGTATCCTTTAGGACTGAAGAAGTTGAAGTTGAGTGGGGTTAATATTTTTGAGAGGGATTTAAATGTAATGCCATGTTACCCAAGCTTATGGTGCTCAAGTTGGAAAATTCCTTCCATGGAGCTGTATGGAAAGTTGCAGAAAGAAGATTTTCTGAATTAAGATTCTTGCTCCTTGAAACTAAAGAACTCAAGCAGTGGGTAGTTGGCCATAAGCACTTTCCGATGCTCAGACACTTAGTTTTAAGATCGTGTTATTGTTTGGAACATATGCCAAAGGATCTTAATGGTCACATGTTGGAGACAATTGAGTTGGAGGGTTGTAAATCTTCCCTTGTCGCTTCTGCCCAGCAATTTCAACAGAGTAGAAGATACATTGATTTTGAGGTTGGAAGCCTCTTAATTTTTATTTCTTTTCTATCAATGCTGCGCTGTCATTCTTATGTACTAAATCAGTAACTTTTTTTTTTTTAATCTGATTTCATTTTTTGGATTATTTTTCACAGATCAAAATTATAGACCTTGAACATGATGAATCACTGAATAAACATACAAAGGTGTGTATTTTATTTATTTATTTGTTGCATTAATCTTTTCACTGCAAACAGGGTAGTGAGGGGAACTTGTATTGGTTTAAAGCGACTTGAATTGGAGGCAAAGGTACTGCATTGTCGTTTTTTCTTATGATGAATGTGTATTTGTATAAAATGGAATTGAAAGAGCTTATGATATTCAATAAAATCTCAAGTATCCAAAGTAAAATTGAATTTGAGTAGAGGGCATATATAAATGTTAATTAGTGTTCTGTTAGATTCTAAAAATATCAATTTGGAATAGTTCCCTTGGTGTTTAACGTACAAAAAGTTAAGGTCAAGAAAATTAGATCGGATTCGCCATGTTGGAGATGAATGCATGTTAAGTTGATTATTAGGGCTTCAGAATCTGAATTATTTGCCACAATGCCTTTGACATCAATAAATTGAAATTGAAGATAACTACTTCTTTCTTTACCTTGGAGTGAATTGAAATAAATCAAATCGGTAAGGCACTGACGGAAATTTTAGTAAGCTAAAATTCTTGTTCCTAGCTCGTTGGTTGGAAATTTCATAAAGAGGAACAATTTTTGTGCTGTCTTGAGCATATATTTAGTCTTTAAAAGATGTTCAAGTTTGGAAATGATTCCAACTAGCTTTGAAGAGATCATTGAATGTAGTCATTTATTAGTCAATTGAGTTAAAAACTTGATCCCCTTCTGTTTTGACTTCGGCCAATAAAATTAATGATATGACGCTCGATAGAAAATTTATGAATACAACCATACCCCATTGCAATTTGTCATGCATGGTCTGTCTCTTCTCTTTCACTGCTTTTTTAAGATAATTTTTTAAATTTATCCTTAATTGCTTTTTGTCATTTGATTTAATGACAGTGCAGTGGGACAAATAGGAGTTGAAGATGGTGACATTTTTCCCTGAATAAATGAATGGTATGCATGTGTTGCTACATACCTTCGTTTGTTTCCCATGTATTTGCACTTAATTAGTTGCATATTTGTATAGTAATACTTGTGATTCTGTGAGTGATGAATTTATGGGTTAATTGATCTACATTCTAGTCCTAACATTAGGAACACATCTATCAATCATCACTAGAATTTTTTATTTTCATTTTTAGAAAATGACTAAAATAAAAACCTATGTAACAAAAGAGGAATAGTAATATGTTAT
The DNA here is from genome assembly GCF_001879475.1 of Ipomoea nil. Lineage (NCBI taxonomy): Eukaryota > Viridiplantae > Streptophyta > Magnoliopsida > Solanales > Convolvulaceae > Ipomoea > Ipomoea nil. Next base: position 846,213 of record NW_017616621.1, on the reverse strand, counting down.
TATATTGTTAATAGTATTGGGGTCAACCATCACTAGATTTTTATTTTTCATTTCTACACAATTAGCTTTGTACCTTTTGATACATATCATGCTTGATTTGTGTATTACTTGTTTCAACAGGCCGGGATGGAAATGAGTTGCAATGTGGTCAATTAAATTTGTAGTATTGGAGTGTGCATGCTTTTGGTGATTAATAAATGAATTGGAGACCAATTCAATGCAGACAAAAGGTGTACAACAAATTCCCTAACATTAAAAATCTGAAAATTTTCCTAAAGGGTGACATAGAGCCTAGTCACATTATTGGAGGATGTTGCAACAATCCTATTATTTTGGATCATTTTGACTATTTGGAAGGGTTTGAAAAGCTTAGCATTTCGGTTTCCATAGGTTGCAATGCAGCCCTTCCAGAACTGGCTAGGTTTCCTTCAAGACTGAAGAAGTTGAAGTTGAGTGAGACTAATATTTCTGAGGAGTATTTATATGTAATTGGCAAGTTACCCCATCTTAAGGTGCTCAAGATGGAAAATGCCTTCCATGGAACAGTATGGAATATATATAGCTTAGGGAGGATTTCATGAATTAATATTCTTGCTCCTTGAAGCTAAAGAACTCAAGCAGTGGGTACTTGGCTCCTGGTAACTCTTTTTTGCGCTCAGACACTTAGTCTTAAGATCATGTAATTGTTTGGAACATATGTCAAAGTGTTTTAAAGGTTACAAGTTGGAGACAATTGAGTTGGAGGGATGTCACTCTTCCCTTGTCGCTTCTGTCAAGCGGTTGAAACAGATGGAACGTTCCTTAAATCTTGAGGTTAGAAGCTATATGTCTTTCAATTTTTAACTTTTAGGACGACTTTGGCAGCCTCACAGTATATAACAGTTAGAAAATGGTATGTGTTAGGTTACAAGTGTTGATGTGTATATAACAGTTAGAAACTAAAGAGTTACTTAGTCTTAATTTTTTTATTTCTTTTCTATTTAATGCTGATTTTTTTTTAATAATAAAAATCAGTTACTATATATTTCTTTTCTTGCTCTGATCTCATTATCCCACTTTCTGCATTGTGTTTTCATAGATCATGTTAAACAATGAACTCAACTTATATATATTTTTATATGTTCCGTGTGTAGATGTACAAGGAAATATGGAGCTATTTATATAAGACAAAAACTAATCCTAGCCATAGATTTCAAACACCTAAAACTAAGGATGGTGTATTCAATCATGACTTTCATAGAGTTTTAAAGACTTTTATGAACTTTAAAAGTTTGGAGGTATTCAATTCAAACTATTAGAGAGTCTTTAAAAGTCAGGCGGTATTCAATCAAGATTTTTAAAGAGTCTTTAAAAGTCGTGTGGTATTCGATTAAGACTTTTAAAGAGTTTTTAAAAGTCATGTGGTATTCAAAAAGTTATGAACTTTTGTAGATTTTTTAATTTTAAGACTTTTGCAGACTTTTCCTTCTCAAATATAAATAGTTGAAATCCAACCATTAACCCCAAGATTTCAAAATTTTCTTTGTTACAACTTTGAATGTTTTCTCTCTCTATTAAAACTCTATATTTTTCTCCCTATTTAAACTTTATAAACCTGTCTAAATTCAATAAAATTATTTTTTTCTTCATTATCCTATATTTTCCTCATACCTAAACTCTACTAATTTTTCTCTCTCTCTCTCCTAAACTTTACAATCTTCATCTAAAAATTTGAAATAATATTATTTTTACTTCATTATTGCTTGTTTATATTGATTTTTATTTTTTCTATGAATTTTGTATCCCTAACTTTCTCTAATTCCCTCTAAATACATGAACAAAGCAATTTTTTCATTGTCAAATTTTTGTATATGTTTCATAATATTCATATAAATACTTATATATTTTGTTTTTTATTCTTTTTATGCTTATATTCGTAATATATATTTTTCCTTTTTTAACAATAGGTTACTATGAATAGCGAACTACTGTTCGCCATAACAATTTGGGGTTGCACACAGTAGCACCTTGTTGCTGTTCGCAGTCTCAAATTGCTATTGCAAATAATAGTACTTTGCGTGATAGATGCCTAGCAATATATCAAGTATAATTTATATATATATATATATATATATATATATATATATATATATATATATATATATATATATATTAATATTAGATTTTTATTTTTTTATTTTAGGAAACTTGTAATTATATTTTTAAATATTTTATTTTAAGAAAATATTATAAGAAAACTTGTAATTATATTTTAAGAATTGATCAAATAAAATATTTAAAAATATAATTACAAGTTTCCTAAAATAAAAAAATAAAAATCTAATATTAATATATATATATATATATATATATATATATATATATATATATATATATATATATATATATATATATATATATATATATATATATATATATATATATATATATATATATAGGATTATATTCAAATATAAACAGGTCTTATACAAACGTGTGGATTAATTAAGATCATAAGATCTTGGAATTGGATGGATAGGATTTATTTAATTAGTTTTGCATATTTTAATTTACCAAGCGCCTGTTTTTAGGTTAGTAGGGGTAGTTTTGGGTTTTGACTATTGTTTTAATTGCATTAAATTATTGGGATTCAATCAACACTAGGAAGTTTATTTTACACAAATCTCTCCCTCTCTCTGTTCGTCGTACGGTTGTCGAAGACATGCCTCCCACGCTATTAGATCCAGATTCTTCATCAGCGGTGGACGATGGTCGTCGATGGGGGCCGAAGTGGAGCCAAGCGGCGGGGACCACCAAATCAGAGTGTAGATCGAGGTATTTCTTTTGTACCCTTTTGCCGTTTTCGGAGGTTTTTGCTGTTTGTATCCTCTTGTTTTTTTTTTGTTCGGTCGGTGTCATTTGTTGGGGGGGCTATTTTTCTGTGTTCGTGTGTCTGGGGAGGGAGGGGTTGCGGGGGACGGTGGTGTATTTGCTCGACGGCGGGATTGGGGGGAATTTAGTTCATTTCGGGATTTTTTTTTATTATTATTCATCATTCTCTGCACTATAGGCTGCTCTAATAACTTCAAGAAATTGGTGAGATTAGGGATGAAAAAGAAAGTGAATAGGATAACTTAGGAATAATGGATTAAGAACTAACATAAACCACATTTTCCTCCCCAGCAGCAATAAACAATTCATTACTACGCATGGAGACCTGCAAAGTTGAACATATATATGAGAAATTAATTAATATTTATGAAATTAATTAAGAGAAATTAATTAATATAACACTACGCATGGAGACTTGCAAAGTTGAACATATATAAGAGAAATAAATTAATATTTATGAAATTAATTTAGAGAAATGAGTTAATATAACAGTCTTTGGGATAACATATAGTCATTTATTTAGTTGCACGTGCACAGAGTTTAACGCATACGTGCACAATCTATTTCTTCGCTACGTGTATAACCTAATTAAATTTATATATCCTGTGTTTACACACAGTTTGGCCCCAAAGTGCACATATCTATTCTTTTACTAATTGTATAAGCTAATGATGATAGCAACTTTTTAAAGTTGTGTTGGCTAGTGCACACCGTAATGTAGTTGTGCACACACATGTATTTATGCACTAAGGGTATAGGCTGGTATTGAGCATGTCACTTGTGCCAAATTTATGTACTCATTATCCATGGTTGAAATTTGACTGTATGCTCATGCATATAGTTAAGTAGTCAGTTATGTGAATTTAACTTAGTTATTATCAATCGGTGAAATTTGTTTAGTTGTCCATGTGCACAGTTTAACCACATACAGTGTGGTCATTTATTTTGTTCTATTCGACATTTGTGTTTGTGAATTTGTTGTGTGTGTGGTGCAGTTATAGTGTGTGCAGTTAATTCGTATTGCTGAATTGGGTTGATTTACTTAGTTATGGTAGGTTGTGTAGTTTGGTATAGGTTGCACAATCTTTTTTGGCTTATTTATTGTCGTATTCTAAAGTTGGTTGCATTTGGAATAAGTGTGTTCATGTTTTGGTATGTGTGTGTGTTCTCCTGTTGGGTTTTGTAGCATTGTATATTTGCAAAATTTTTTGTTGGTTGGCGTTATATGTGGTCATTGTTGCTCGTCTAGTGGTCTAGATGTGTGTGTGGTTGGATTTTTGTGTTGTTTTTCCCAGGTAAGAAGTATAAGGTTCCAAGGTTCGGACTTTGTTTCTCCGCCAAAGGCCTTTCTTGAAAGGTTGCAAGAAGATCCCGTGTAGGATGCCCTAGATAATGAGCTGACGGTGGAAGAGGTTTCAAAATTTCCTAGGGTCAAGACTCGTTCGCTGATTCAATGCATGAAGGAACTCACAGTTTCTAAATTCAATGCACATAAATCTCGAAGTTTATGTTGGGCGTACCAGTATATCAGTGATCCTCTCGCTTCTTCCTAGAAATGTTTTTCCCACTATGTCGTTTTGTCGATTTAAGTTTCTCGTTGACTACAATTCACGCTATAGAATTGTGTTTGCCCGTTTATAATTATGACTACAGGCTTCTCGTATGGTATTTATGAAAGGAAATTCAGAATCAAGCTTTTGGATCTAATTCCTCTCTTGAATATGAACTTTGCCCACCTTTGGATTCAAGTTTTTTTTTTTCCCTGTGAATAAGCAAACTAGAGTACTATACAGTATTACTGTTATGTTACTGTTCCAGACATCACCTGATTTTCAAAACACAATTTTCCTTCCCAAAAGAACAATATTCTAAATCATATATAGTAAAGTGATAATACATAACATGGAAAATGATGTCAACAACATTAGCCTATAAAATGTATAATGCCAGATTTCATCAAACCTCACTTTACTAACCTTTGGTCTGTAAACTTGTGGACTTTGTACCTTGCCTTTCGCGCAGTATGATTCGGTGACCAATTATGGTGATGATTCGGACAATTCCCTTGGGGGTGCACCTGCTTTTAGGCGATCGTGCACACGAGTGTGCACGGTGATGCTTTGTGTGCACAAATGCTCGCTGGGTGCAGTGTATGTATTTCGTTACCGCGTGTAAATTGTTTGTGCACACTCTCTTACACAAGTGTGTTGTCGTCGGTGACCAAGTGGAATACCCACACGCTAGTTCGACGCATGGTATCCTTCGAATTTATGTCATTCATGCCCAATAGGTAGACTATCTCGGCCTTGTGTGCACCTATACCCATCTTAGTGTGCACTTTAATCCATTACTACTACTGCCGCTGTCTCCAATAATTATTAAAGTTGCAACTGTAGTTCTCAATTTATTCAACTAACAAATACTTCAATTAACCAACATTTCCATGTCTATTTATTAAACTTTCTAGCAACTATAAAAATGTTTTCGTTCTCTCCTCTTAAATCTATGACATTCTAGTCTTCTGATGCTTCTATTTTGTTTGGACAATTGCGGGTATCATGGCCTACGCCTCACATATAGCGCACGTCCTTACCTTTTTTTCTTCTTCGCCGTTTTTTTTTTCTTTAGTGCTCTTGCGTCTCCTCCCACTACCTTTGTTCTTCACAACTTTGGGTTCTTTAATGCGTATCTCTACAGGTGCCATTGCGCCGAATATAGATTCAATGACTATTTGGTTGTTGCCACACTTGTAAACGGAACAAATACTAGCTTGTATCTGCAATTTAAACCGTGTTGAATAATTAGTGCACACACTAACGCTTTGACATGCACACAGTATTAATAGGTAGCACCCAACACAGTATACATTTAAAACAACATGATCCAATTTCAGACCATATATCAAAGCCATCTGTCGCTTATATTGCAATGTCTCCAATTAGCTTATGCTATTGCACATATTAATATATTGGGGGCACACAGTAACGAAATATGGTACCAAAACACAGTTCATAAATATATTGGGGGTCTACGTACGCCTGTTTATATATTTTAATTCTACGCATTTCTTAGACAACTCCTACTATAATTACACTTCCTAATTTTTTGCGTAATATCCGTATGAAGTTTAATCCATAATTGCATTGTTAATGAATTGGCATAATTACCCTTTTTTCCACTAAAATAGAATCTTAATTTAATTTAATCCCCGACATCTAATCCGTCCATCTGCACTTATCCTATGGCTAGATTCTGTCCTCATGTTTGTATTTTAAGGGTGTTTGTATGTGAATATAATCCTATATATATATATATATATATATATATATATATATATATATATATATATATATATATATATATATATATATATATATAAATAAGTAATTAGCATTTTCTTTAAGAATAAGTAATTAGCATATAAGTCTCAGCATACTAGGGACAAAAATAATAATCTTGAGAATGTTGATGTGGGTGAAGAACTATATAATAAGAAGAATTTTATGATATATTATAAATGCTTTGTAAGAAAATTATAAATGATAAGAATCAAAATCATTGAAAGTTTGTAAGGATGTATTCAATTTAGAATTTCAATGACTTTTGTAGACTTTTTAAAATAAAAAGTTGATAAAAGTCTATCAATGTTTTTTATATAAACTTTTACAGAGTCTTATAAAGTTTTAAAAAGTTTTAAGCGACTCTATGAAAGTCAATCAAAGTTTATTAAAATCTATCATTTTAAAAGTCTTTAAAACTCTACAAAAGTCATGATTGAATACAACCCCCCTAAGGCTAAGAAAGATCCTCTCAACTAACACCCTATTCCTCTAAAACTCCCCCTCAAGTTGGAGCATTCAACTTGTTACATATGTATCACATGAACCATAGGACTCCACACCTAGACTCATAACTTCCAAGGCTAACGCCCAAGTCTTGAACCACTCGAACAACCTTCGATCCACGTTGTGCCAAACCAGTCCACAACGCACCTTGTCGCACCAACAACGCTTCTACGGAGCCACAAAAACTAGGCCAATCACCACAGCGCCGCACCTGCCTCTCACACCCCACACCCTTATCACCGCTGCCTAACACCACAGCGTACCTGCCTCTCACTCCACAAACCATTAGCGCTGCTAGACCATAGTGCACCTGTCCCTCTCACAACGCACCCTTATCAATGCTGCCTAACACCACAACGTTTCCCTGGTGCATGCACGTAAACCGATTCACTCTGAATCATTCTTCAGCCGTCGACCTCCCCCGCGACATATGCCAAGCCCGCCCCACTCCTGGCACCTGTGCTGCCCACTCTTGCAGCACCACTGTTTACGCACACTGAACAAGCTGCACTTGACTCAACTCAGACCCTAGAATTGCTCCCATACCAAATTAACTTAAAGCGACAAACTATGATAAACAAAACACAAAGCTCAATACTTATTAATACGATAAACAAAAGAACCTACTGCCTAATTATTCCTCGTCAGCAGCACAAACCTAACCACACAATTTTATTTTGTAGCCATGAGACCACCCAGCTTCGTGGACAGGCCCGGCCTTGGGCAAGGGCAGGCTGGGCCCTTGCCCAGGGCCCACGCTTGGAAGGGGCCCACCGAACTATGCCATCCCTTTTATATATACTATGGATCTTATAATAATTTGATATAGCTTTATGTTAACAAAGTGGAAGTTAGTTGAGCTGGAAAGAGTTTTGGCTTCTATGATACAGATCCAGTGATCGAATCCCCTCGTTGCACCTTTTACATACTGTGTTACACGCATCATAATTTCATACATTAACAGGGCGTTTGGTTGGAGGGATTTTAAATTCCCTTCCCACCTAATTCCAAAGGCCATTAAATTCCGTAGTTTGGTTGGAGGGAATTGCAATTCCCCCATTTTCAAAGGCCATTAAATTCCGTAGTTTGGTTGGAGGGAATTGCAATTCCCCCATTTTCATGGAATTAAAATCCCATGTCCCCCCTGGTATTTTAATTCCTTGGAAAAAAAGATAGTGATGAGTCAAAATTACCCCTTCCTTTTTTAACCTAAAATTAATGTCTAACAACAATAATGGACATTTTTGACTTTATACTACTTATTCCCTTTCAATTCCCATGTATACCAAACATTGGAATTGAAATTCCCAGTAATTCTATTCCTGTCAACCAAACACTGAAATTTAAATTACCACTTTATTCCCAGTAATTCAACTCCCATGAAATTACAATTCCTTTCCCACATAATTCCCCCCTCCAACCAAACGCCATGTAATGTTTTTTAAAAAAATAGTTTTATACATTACTCTTTATTTATATTTCTAATTTGTACTCCGTATTATTTAAAATTTCATTTGTAATTTTGTGATTTTTTAAAATCTTTTTATAATTTTGTGATTTTTTTTAATCTTTTAAGATTTATAATATAGATAGATTGATTTGTGATTCATATCAAATTTTGAATCTATTTCTATTTGAGTAATTTACTACTTATATTTAAAATATGTGCTATTTTGTGAACTTTATAATGAGTTATGTATATGTAATATATTTTGTGATTTAGTTATGAAAAATATTTTTAAAAATAGTTTAGTTTTTTTTTATTATTATGAATTATCTAGGCAATATAGTTTAAAAGTCCTATTGTGCATCATAACTAAAAGGAAAAATATTTATAAATATGATAGCAATATAGAAGATGTGTTTTTTATTTGAACTACTTTATCCAATTAATTATGTATTATATTTTATTATGAATATCTTTTATCACGTTTATGGTATTTTGATTTATTTATTGCTTCCAATAATTAAGATTTTATGCTATGCTCTTATTGTAAGTTTTTTTTTAATATAAATTTTTTATTAAAAATTACTTATTATTTATTATAATAATAATGTGATTCCATATAAGCTCATTTGATTTTAAATTATTTATTCATTTTTATAAAGTGAGTATAACCAACACTTAGGGACGAAATCTATAATTATCCTAAAACTTAGGGACGAAAAGTACAATTTTTTCAATTCTTTGTTTATGAATGCACTAATGCGGTTATTGCTTATTTTGGATTTAGGAATGCATCTAGAATTATTTTCATGTATATGTACAATTGTTAAAAACTTGTGAATCTTCAAGTTAATTTGACATTATTATTTTCTCCTTATTTAATTTAAATTTTAATTATAACATATAGGGGCCCATTTTTGTTGCTATGCCCTGGGCCTATAAATTGATAGGACCGGGCCTGTTCGTGGACCTCCCTTACCATCTCTCTCGGCTGTCTCTCTTGACCAAACAGATCCTCACCGCCGTCGTCGGGGGTTATGAACCCAAACCCCTTCTGGTCACTGAACCACTTGACGCAGCCCTTCATCCTCTGTTCACTCTCCTCAGCCATATTTTCACAAACCCTACCCCTCTCTCTCTTTCTTTCTTTCTCTCTCTAGCGATTTTTCTCTCTCGCTGGTTTCTCTCTCTCGCGACCAGCAACACTCTTCAATTTCCCCAGTTGGAATTTTTGCACCACTTACGCAGCAGGAGACGAAGACATCGCAGCCATAAAAAATCTCCTCAACACCAGGCTACACCACCACTGTAGATGTGTCGGGTGTACAGAGACAAGCCCAACAGTGCAAGCCGCGACCGGAGAAAACGCCGGACCAGTGCGCACGCACCGGCACGTGGCGTCGAAACCCTAGGACTGCGCTGGCGCGTGAGAACTCCGATGGCTGTTCCGCTCCTCCCAACGGCGCCGATCAAAGCCCACTACCCAGTCACCTCAATCTCGCTTTGATACCATGTTAAACAATGAACTCAACTTGTATATATTTCTATATGTTCTGTGTGTAGATGTACAAGGAAGTATAGAGCTATTTATATAAGACAAGAACTAATCCTAGTCATAGATTTCAAACACCTAAAACTAAGGCTAAGAAAGATCTTCTCAACTAACACCCTATTCCTTTAATAGATCAAAATCCTGGGCACTTAATATGATGATGAATCACATACATAGTACCGATACAGATATATCTACATAAGACAACTTGACCAGCCTCACACTCTGATATGATCTCAGAGTGAATTATAAATGTTGTTACAAAATGGTACTTCTGAAGCTACATTACATGTATTAGCTTGCCAAATGTCCATTACCAAATTTGGAGGTTGGAAGACGACTTTGTTGGGCTTCCTTTTCTTGAGCTGATAAAACTGAAACAAGTCTCCAATGGTTCAAATTGGAAAGGCACCGACTGAAATTTCAGTAAGCTAAAATTCTTGTTCCTTGGAGCTAAAACCTTCGTTTGTTGGAAATTTAATGAAGGGGAACAATTTCTTTATCTTGATCTCTTATATTACACATTTATTATTTGATATGTATTATATGTGTTGAAAAGTTGTGCCTCTAGCTAACAGATATTGATTTGCAAGGCTAAGTATAATTCTGAAAACTTCTTCATGAGATTGATTACACTTCCATTTCAGGCATCTTGTAAGGCATCAAATCAAAGACTTTACAGTGATTCTGCCTGATTTCAAAGACAATGCTAGCTTTCAAATCCTGTAGTCAGTAGTCAGGTGATTGTTGTTTTTTTACCATTTTTTACGATACATTCAATTTGCCAACAATTCAAACTATGAAATAAAAAATGGAGAAGCTCCCAAAACTCACACCTCTTTGATGGAGCAATATACTATGATTTGATACTTGATGGATGTGTAAAAAAACATTCTTATCACTTGGTCGGGCTGTGTTTGCAGTAAATTAACAATTATTTGAAAATGGTATGTGTGAGCTAGGTAGGTTGCTTTTACATATGCATACCAAATGAAATGGAATAATATAATGGTGTTGGTTCCTCATGACTTCATCAACTGATCTTCAATTCGAAACATAGATTTCTAGTTTGGTGCTTTTCTTTCCTTGTTACTCAGTAAAATCCAAGCTTATTATTGATCATAACTGCCTTGTTTCAAGAAATGCAGTGGATATTCTTTGACAGACTAATAGTCTCTCATTTGCAGGCCATTGAAGATGACCCAATTTCACTTGTGAATTGTGCAGTAATCCATCAATTGGACAATCTTGACTGTTTGGAAGGCCTTGAGAATTGAAGCTAACGATTTTAGTTTCTGTAACCCTTCAAATCGGTCTGTGTTTCCTTTCCTACTGGAGAAGTTGAGATTGAGCAGGTTTAATCATTTTGAGAGGCATATAATGGTAGTTGGCATGTTGCTCCAGCTTAAGAGATATTCCTTCCATATCTCTGGTACTTGTGTCTAAGATTCTGCCATTGTTTGGAAGAGTTTTTTGCAGATATTTTGCTGTCAATTGAGATGAAACAGTGCAGCCCTTCTGTTGTTGCTACTGCCAAGCAGATTCAAGAAGGCTGCATTCATTATGAATTGGATTGTTTGAGGTCAGAAGCTACATCATGCTTCATTCATCATTTTTTTTTTAAATTTTCTTATACATTCTTTACAAAAGCTACTACTATTTCTTTTTCTGATCTCATTTCGTTGTCTCCATTTTCCATCGATAAAAACCGATGGGCTTGAATATGAGGAATCACCTTATCCACATGTAGAAGAGGACTTGGCCAACATCATATTGACCTAATTGCTATTAGAAAAATGGTATATACACAGATACATATCTCATGTCTGCCAATTATTTCCAACATACTTTATGATCTATTAGAAAACATGACTAGTTTTCTGGTTTCTTTTTCAAAATAATGCATTTGATATTGTTTGACAGCCAAATGTTTCTCATTTGCAAGGCATTAAGGATAAACTTCATCAATCCCACATAATTGAGAGTTGTGGCTTCCGGGCTGTCAAATGGACAATGGTCAGTTATTTCATGAGTATGTTGGTCATTAAAGATATACTACTACTTCATGAGTATATGTCACTAGGCAAGGAATTGAAGGTATTTCATCTCATTTGGTGCATGCCTATATGTGATGATCATACTACTTTAATTTACATCTATGTTTCTTTTATCTACCTCTCGCAATATAATTAATCCCGAGTACTAATGTGCTTTTGGAGATTGGTATGTCAATTGAATACCTTTTTGAAAACTGGGAAGCTAAGCTGCTTGTAGTCAAGTATTGAAGATGTAGAGGTAAGAAGACTTGATAAATTATTTCCTTCTAATTGAAGGATGGATGTATGTGTTTTGTTTCAAGTAAAACATTAAGTTCATAGTGAGACTACACTTATTGTTTTTATATATTTTGTTCAACAGTTCTGCCCCTCACTAATTGATATTGATGATTTGTCAAGCTAAGGCTTATTATAATTCTAAAAACTTCTTCATGAGATGGATTATATTTATATCCATTTTAGGCATTCTGTAAGGCATTAAAATGAAAGATTTTACAGTGATCTTGAAATTGCTTTCAGGACCTTAAAATTTTGTATTCTTCAAAGAGGTTGCAAAACGTGCAGAAGAAGCACACCTTATATTAGCTTTCCCCAATAAAGCTAAATCATGTTGCTTTTTATTTTAACTTCACGACTATTGAACTACTAATTACTATTTCTATTAGGCCGGATAAATGAATGAAACATTCAATATAATTTGCCAACAACTAAGAGTATGAAATAAAAAATGGAGAAGTTTAGAATCACAGTATGAAATTATCCTACAAAACTTACACCTCTACATACAGTTGCTATCTAACAACTTTGTTTCTGTGATGATGATATGTTTGATGCATTCTTTTTCTGATTTGATCTCATTTTGTTTTCTCTGTTTTGCACTATTTTTTCGTAGATCAAAATCCATGAATGCAATGAATTACAAATACAAGAGTCTATACAAGACAACTTGGTCGGGCTTGTAGTGAACTAACAGTTAGTTTAAAATGGTGTCTTTGTATCTGCATTTACATTTGCACGCAAGATAAAATGAAATGGTCTTGCTACCTTGTATTAGTTGTATAGATAATTGAAGGTTACAAATGAATTGGTTCCTCATGACTTCATCAACCGATCTTTCAATTCAATTCAAAATTGATGGTCGAGGTTAGAGGCTACATCATGCTTCATTCTTAATATTTTATTTTCTTTAGAAAAGCAAGCTGTTACTATTTCCTTTTCTAATCTCATTTCGTTGTCTCCAGTTTCCATAGATCAAATTGGAGGGGCGTCACTCTTTCCTTGTCGCTTCTGCCAAGCAGTTACAATGGAAAAAAAAGTTGGAGGGTTGTCATTCTTCCCTTGTCCTTCTTCCAATCAGTTTCAACAAAAGAGAGGATAAACTCTGGTGCCTAGAGTCAGGCTTGTATAGTTGTAATTACAAAAAAATAAATTCATTTTTATAATTTAGAATTATATCACTCTATCACCACATTATTACCTGAAAGAACATCAATATTGCTCTATATATTCCGGGGGAGGACTGGTGTTGTTTCCTTGTACAGATCAGATATATTGAAGGTTTTAATTTCGTTGTTTCCTTAGACCTCAGCTGTGAAAATGTACCGTGCAGTCACTCCAACAACATAATAGAAAGATGCACTGTACTAGACAGTTTAATTAGTTACTTGTTTGGTTAAGAGAGAATGATTCCTCATTAATGAAAGAAACTTATTATGATTGATTGCTACTACCCTACAGAGTATCCAGAAGTTGCCAGATGCATAGTATTTTTGAAATAGCTTAGCTTGCAGAACCTGCAAAAATCGTATTCTTCAAAAACTCAAGCTGTACTATTGATCATAATTACATTGTTTCAAGAAATGCAGTGGATATTCTTTGACAGAAATAGTTTGTGATTTGCAGGCCATTAAAGATGACCCGATTTCACTTGTGAACTGTGCAGTAATTGTAAGGCACTTGAGTAAAAGAACCAGATCTACGGTCTAGTAATGGGGAATTTGGGGTAGAGAGGAGAAATAGAAGGAGAAAGAAGAAGAAAATAGGGCTGTATTCATTCCATAAAAAACTTCTCTGCTGTTTACACCCCCTTTTAAGGCTAAGGCAACAGAAAAATAAAGCTAATATCAATGAAAAATAGCTGGCATAACAGTCCCCTTCAATCCAGGAGCTCGTTCAGCAGCAGGAAATAACAGATGCTTCAAAACGGTTTCGTCTGATGCCTTCTTTTAACCACCGCAACGGCTCCTTCACAACGACGTCGTATGGCTTAAATTATAACGGCTCTCTCAACCACCCTTCTTACGGCGTCGTTTTGGTCCCTCGACTTTCAGCCTTTATCAATTACAGACTCCTCTTTCTCACTCGTTGCTTCTCTTCCCTTCCCCTCCTTATCTTCACCATTGGGACCAACTTGCAGGGTCGTTACATCACCTCCCCCACCAGACGATCCTTGTCCCCAAGGATCAAAAGAAGGAAATTGGCTCTTCAAGTGGTAATAATCTTCCCAGGTTGCAGCAGAGTCAGGGAGATTAGCCCACTGTACCAGAAGTTGTGTAACAGCCTGGTTGTTTCTCTCCACTAATCTCTTGCCCAATACTGCGACAGGTTCAGTCAACAATTGCCCATCCCTGTCCAGTACTGGAGGGTCGAGCTGCACCACTGTGCCTTCCCCCACCCTTTTCTTCAATTGGGAAACATGAAACACTGGATGCAATTGTGCTCCTGCAGGTAATTGCAACTTATATGCTACTGCCCCCACCTTCTCAATGACCTTGTAGGGCCCATAGTATTTAGAAGCCAATTTGAGGTTGCTCCTGACTGCTAAAGAGACCTGTCTATAGGGCTGTATCTTCAAATAAACCCAATCTCCCACCATGAGGACCCTTTCACTCCTACCCTTATCTGCCTGCACTTTCATCCTATTCTGGGCTTGTTTCAGATTCTCCTTAAGAGTGGCCAACACAGCATTTCTTTCAATCAGCCAACTGGACTCCTCATCCTTGTGGATTGCATTGCAGACTAGAGCTGGAGGAGTATACCCATAGAGGGCCTGGAATGGGGTGCATTTCAAGGCAGAATGGTAGTTGGTGTTGTACCACCATTCTGCAAGGTGAAGCCACTTTCCCCAGCTAGCAGGTTTTTGAAAAGCCATGCACCTCAGGTAACTTTCCAAGCACTGATTGACCCTTTCTGTTTGGCCATCAGTTTGGGGGTGATAGGCTGTGGAAAGATTTAATTGGACCTGCATATTCTTAAATAGAGCCTGCCAAAACCTACTAGTGAATACCTTGTCTCTGTCTGAGATGATACTCCTAGGAAGCCCATGTAGTCTGTATATATTTTCCATAAAGAGATTAGCAATAATTTCAGCAGTGTAAGGGTGAGATACTGCAATGAAGTGTGCATATTTTGTCAATCTATCAACCACCACTAAGATGACATTTTTCTGCTTGGACAGTGGCAAACCCTCTATGAAGTCCATGGAAATGCTTTGCCAAGCTTCTTCTGGGATGTTTAAGGGTTGTAGAAGACCAGGATTGGCCACATTCTCATGTTTGCACCTTTGGCAGGTGTCACATGTCCTAACCAACTCAATCACATCTCTCTTCAACCCCTTCCAATAGAAGAGTGCCTTCATTCTTTGGTATGTACCTGTCTGACCAGAGTGTCCCCCAATGGCAGATTCATGCAGTTTCAACATCAATTCCTTCCTCAAGGTTCCATTGGAGCCAATATAAAGCCTGCCTTTATATCTTAAGAGCCCACTAGTGACTGTAATGGTAGTGTCTGTAGGGTCAATTAGGGCAGCAGTCAGGTTAGTGGAAGCCCAAGTGTCCCCTGTGTAACTATTGAGAACCTCTTCTAACCACTGAGGTTGTACTACTGAGATTGCATTCAAAACTGGACCTTCATCATAGTCCCTTCTGGATAGGGCATCAGCTACTTGGTTATCTGCCCCTCTCTTGTACTGGATGGAGTAGTCCAGCCCTAGAAGCTTAGATAATCCTTTCTGTTGTAGGGCAGTAGTAATCTTTTGTTCCAAGAGAAACTGAAGGCTATGGTGATCAGTTTTGATAGCAAAGTGCCTTCCTAACAAGTATGGTCTCCATCTATCCACAGCATTTATAATGGAAAGGTATTCCTTTTCATAGATAGACAGCCCAAGGTGTTTCTCCCCAAATGCTTTGCTGAAAAAGGCTATAGGCTTACCCTCTTGGACCAACACAGCCCCCATCCCTTTATGGCTTGCATCAGCTTCCACTATGAAGTCTTTCTGAAAGTTAGGCAATGCTAGAACTGGGGAATTACACAAAGCAGACTTGAGTTGCTCAAAAGCCTGATCAGACTCTGGACCCCATTTAAATCCATCCTTCTTTAACATCTCTGTTAAGGGTTTGCTCAACACCCCATAGGCTCTTATAAACCTTCTGTAGTAGCCTGTAAGACCTAGGAAACCCCTCAAGGCCTTGACAGTCTTAGGTCTAGGCCAAGCTGCCACAGCTTCCAATTTAGTAGGATCAGTCTGCAAGCCTTCCTGGGAGATGATGTGCCCTAAGTATTCCACTTGAGTTTGTGCAAATGAGCACTTACTCATTTTGGCTAGAAGTTGATGCTGTCTCATGGTTAGAAGGACCTCTCTTAGGTGCTGCCAATGGACTTCCCAGCTAGGACTGTAGACCAGTATATCATCAAAGAAAACCAAAACAAATTTCCTCAACAATGGTTTGAATACTGAGTTCATTAGGGCTTGAAAGGTAGCTGGTGCATTGGTGAGCCCAAATGGCATCACCTTGAACTCATAGAGCCCCTGATGAGTCCTAAATGCTATTTTGAATTCCTCCCCTTCCTTCATCCTAACCTGATGGTACCCTGACCTGAGATCCAGCTTAGAAAAACAGTTGGCTCCAGACAATTCTGAGAAAAGGTCTTCCACTAGTGGAATAGGGAACTTATTCTTCACTGTGATATTGTTAAGTGCCCTGTAATCTATACAAAACCTCCATGAGCTATCTTTCTTGGGGACAAGTAGGACTGGGGATGCAAAGCAAGAAGAGCTAGGGGTAACCACCCCAGCAGCCAACATTTCATCAACCATTTTCTCAATGGTATTCTTTTGATCAAAAGAATACCTATAAGGCCCCACATTAACAGGCTTAGCTCCAGGTATGAGGGTGATAGTATGGTCTAAGGCTCTCTTGGGTGGTAGGGTTTTTGGCTCTTGGAATAGGTCTTGGAACTCTGAGAGTAAACTGCTGAGCTCAGGGAACTTAGGTTGTGGTTTAGTGATATTGGTGGCTGATTTGGAGGGTAAGTGGGAGGTTGTCACAGTGCAACATTGCACAAGGAAGCCTTGCACTCCTTCTTTGTGCCACTTCTTAAGCTGCTTGTCTGTGGCAGCTTTCAAAATCACCTTCTTAGTCAATCCCTTCAGAAAAACTTTTCTCCCATCCTTGTGGAAAGAAATACCAGGGGGCCTTGTGTGTAGCTGAATGGGGGCAAACAGATCCACCCAATCCATACCAAGCACCATATCACAACCCCCAAGTCTCAATAACCTGAAATCTTTTGTAAAACTTTCTTGTTGTATCTGCCAACTCAGATTGGGGCAAACTGAATCACTAATCACCTTATCACCACTTGCCACTGTGACTTCCAAGGCTTTGGCCTTCTCAGGTTGCCTCCTCATGTGATCAAGCAACTGGGGATCAAGGAAGCTATGGGTGCTTCCACTGTCTACTAGTATGACAATAGGCTGCCTCTGAATACATCCCAACAACTTAATAGTATTTAGGCCTTCTCCACCCACCACAGCACATAATGATATTTCTGCCTCTTCAGGAATTGTCCCATCCTCTTCTGCTTCCACTAAGCTAGGCAATTCATTGTTCTCTTGGCCCTCTATGATATTGAAGGTAGGACCACTACACTTATGCCCAGGCTGCCAGGGTTCAAAACACCTGAAGCACCTCCTCTGTTCTCTTAGTTGGTTTCTGAATTGGGTGACCTCTGGTGATTTAGAGGCAGTAGGTTGGTGTTGCAAGGGTGGTTTGTGGTTTGGGTTCTGAGGGTAAGATTGGTTGGTATTTGGGCTATATGTTCTAGGGTTTTGTGTAGGTTTGGAGTTCCAACTGGGAGCCTTAGGTCCATCACTCCCTTTCAGCCCCTTTTCATACTGTCTGGCTAGCCAGATGGCATCTTCTAGACTGTTTGGCTTGGCAGTTCTGACAAAGCATCTTAGATTTTGCTTGAGCCTAGCAATGTAGTTTTCCAGGAAGTAGTTCTCTGTGAGACCAGGGTGTGCTTGCAATAAAAGGCTTTTGAACCCCTCATACCCATCAGTATACTCATCCACTCCACTCCATTGCTTAAAGGCAGTAAAATCCTCCATGAGTGACACACCACTATCCCCAAATCGCTTACACACAGCCTCTGTAAAGTCTATCCACTGGAACCCTTCTCTCAACCCATGAATGTACCCCTCAAACCACAGTCCAACCTTCCCACTCAAGTGGACATACAGCAGATTTATCACATCATATCTAGGAATATGAGATAACACAAAGAATTTTTCACACCTGAGCACCCACTGTCTAGGATTAGCGTAATCAAAGGGTGGAAACTCACTTTTAAATCTGGGGTAGATGTCTGAATTTTGTCCTGCTCCTGGCCTAAGGCCCCCCACTATCCTTCTCCTAGGGATCCACTCAGCTTGTGGCCCTTCAGAAGCCATTGTCTCAGGGTCCAATTCTTCCAGTTCAGGCTCTTGCACAGGTGCCTTGTCTGGCCTGCCTCCTGAACTCTCAGGAACTCGCCCTTGGACTGAGGATTGCCCAGGTGAGTGTCCCATGACTGGAGGTGCAGGTCGATTCAGCCGCAGTAAGTTGATCATCTCATCTCTGAAGGATGCAAACTGGGTATTCATCTGTGAGCTCAACTCAGTGACTGAATCTTGTGTGGCCTGGATCCCGTTGTCAATTTTGCTGTTGAGCTCAATCACGGTAGCCTCCAACTTTCGCATACGGTCCTCCATCGTGAGCTCTGATACCAAATGTAAGGCACTTGAGTAAAAGAACCAGATCTACGGTCTAGTAATGGGGAATTTGGGGTAGAGAGGAGAAATAGAAGGAGAAAGAAGAAGAAAATAGGGTTGTATTCATTCCATAAAAAACTTCTCTGCTGTTTACACCCCCTTTTAAGGCTAAGGCAACAGAAAAATAAAGCTAATATCAATGAAAAATAGCTGGCATAACAGTCCCCTTCAATCCAGGAGCTCGTTCAGCAGCAGGAAATAACAGATGCTTCAAAACGGTGTCGTCTGATGCCTTCTTTTAACCACCGCAACGGCTCCTTCACAACGACGTCGTATGGCTTAAATTATAACGGCTCTCTCAACCACCCTTCTTACGGCGTCGTTTTGGTCCCTCGACTTTCAGCCTTTATCAATTACAGACTCCTCTTTCTCACTCGTTGCTTCTCTTCCCTTCCCCTCCTTATCTTCACCATTGGGACCAGCTTGCAGGGTCGTTACAGTAATCCATCAATTGGACAACCTTGACTGTTTGGAAGGGCTTGAGAAGCTAATAATGATTTAAGTTTCTGTTGACTGCACTGTAACTCTTAAAATCGGTCTGTGTTTCCTTTCCTACCCGAGAAGTTGAGATTGAATGGGTTTTAATCATTTTGAGAGGCATATAACTGTACGTAGTTGGCGTTCAAGCTAGAAAATTCCTTCCACGGAAAAGTAGGGGAAGTAGTTGAAGGAGGATTCTATCAATTCGGATTCTTGCTTCTTGAACAAAAAAAGCCTGAAGCAGTTGAAGGCTAATAAATATTCCTTCCATATTTCTGGCTGTTAAGGAATATATATTTGATATATAGAATCTCTATATATTATGCAGTTTAGGGTTTTAGGTAGGTAGGACATATGGAAACTTGTTTCTATTCGTAATTTTCTAGTACCTATTTATAGGGTTTTGTATTTTCTATTCCTATGAGAGTTTGATATAATATATGACAGCACATTTGAAACTCTCTCTCTTCACTTTAGTAACATGGTATCTGAGCCTTTACGATAATTTTTTTTTCCGCTCCGTTGTCGTCACGTTTTGACTAGCGTGAGCCTCACGTGCCGCCGGTGCGTGAGGCTCCTCCAACGATTAAAAAAACGTTTTGGTCAACTTGTTCCTGAGTCGCCTAAGTCTGTTTGTCTTGGTTCTGACTTAGTTTGGACCATTGACTTTTGTTCTACGGTCAGTTTGTCTCGTTTTGGTGCTGTCTTGTTTTGTGTTTTAGTGCTGTCTCGTTTTGTGTTTTGGTGTTGTCTTGTTTTTGTCCTATCTTGTTTTGGTGTTGCCTCGGTTTGGTGTTATCTCTCCTTCGTTTTGGTGTTGTCTCCTTTTTTATGCTCGTTGATTGGAGCATGCTTCCCTTTTGTTAGTCAAGATACTTCCCTTTTGCTAGTAAAGAATTTGTGTCCTCTAGTTTGGAGTTTGTCTTCTTTACTTTGTGTGTTCAAGCTTGTTCGGTCCACTTTCTGTTCACCCGGAGTTGCGGTATTGGTGGCGTCCAAGCTTCCTGTTCAGGGGATGGTCCAATCCCAAGCTTGTTCGGTGTATCACGTTAAGTTCACCCAACTGTCCGTAGGTATTGGTGGTGTTCACAGCTTTCGTTTCAGGGGGAGTTTCCAATTTCAAGCTTGTTCGGTCACTTTGTGTTCATCCATTGTTCGTGGGATTCGTGGCCTTCGAAGCTTTCGTTGGAGGGGGAGTATGAGTATCCAATTTTAAGCTTGTTCGATCAAATGGACTTGAGTTATTAGTTATTTAGTTATTTTGGGTTATCACTCATTTGTGTAACAAGTTGTGCATTATTAAAATATATGCTCCAACTTGAGGGGGAGTGTTAAGGAATATATATTTGATATATAGAATCTCTATATATTAGGCAGTTTAGGGTTTTAGGTAGGTAGGACATATGGAAACTTGTTTCTATTCGTAATTTTCTAGTACCTATTTATAGGGTTTGTATTTTCTATTCCTATGAGAGTTTGATATAATATATGACAGCACATTAGAAACTTTCTCTCTTCACTTTCGTAACACTGGCACTTGTGTCTAAGATTCTGCCATTGTTTGGAAGAGATTCCCGGGATCGGAGTTTTGCAATATTTTGCAGTCAATTGAGTTGAAACAGGTGCAGCCCTTGTATTGTTGTTGTTGCCAGGCAGATTCAAGAAGGCTGCATCCATTATGAAAAAAATTGAATGTTTGAGGTTAGAAGCTACATCATATTTGCTTCATTCATAATTTTTTATTTTCTTATACATTCTTTACAATTTCTTTTTCTGATCTCATTTTGTTCTCTCCATTTTCCTAGATCAAAACCTATGGGCTTGAATATGAGGAATCACCGTATCCACATGTAAAAGAGGACTTGGCAGACATCATATATAGTGAGCTAAGTGCTATTAGAAAATAGTATGTACTCAGATACATATCTCATGTCTGCCCATTGTCTCCAACATACTTTATGGTCTGCCCATTATTTCTAAAATACTTTATGATATATTAGAAAACATGACTAGTTTTCTGTTTTTTTTTTTTTTTTTTTTTTTTTTTTTTTTTTTTTTTTTTTTTAAATGCATTTGATATTGTTTGACAGCTAAATGATTCTCATTTGCAAGGCATTAAGGATTAAGTTACTCAATCCCACATAATTGAGAGTTGTGGCTTCCAGTCTGTCAAATGGACAATGGTCAATTTTTCCTCGCCGAACATTGTAAAATTCCCTTGGTGTTTAACAGAAAATTTGAACCTGCTGTCAACTAAGTTGGATACTGGCAAGTTGAAAAAGGAAACTGCATTTTTGAGGTTAGAAGCTACAACACATGATCCATTCACAATTACTATATTTCTTTTCCATTACTGAAGGTGCCACGGAAAAGTATGTGAATTACTATATTTCTTCATTTTTTTTTTAATTTTCTTATACATTCTTTACAAAAGCTACTACTATTTCTTTTTCTGAACTCATTTCGTTCTCTCCATTTTCCATAGATAAAAACCGATGGGCTTGAATTTGAGGAATCACCTTATCCACATGTAGAAGAGGACTTGGCCGACATCATAGTGAGCTAATTGCTATTAGAAAAATGGTATGTACACGGATACATATCTCATGTCTACCAATTATTTGTGAGAGTTGTGGCTTCCTGTCAAATGGACAGTGGTCAGTTTTTCCTTGCCGGAGATAGACGCATGCATGTTGGTCATTTGCCAGTATGCTTGAGTTAAGTAATCATGTTTTTCAAAGAAATCATGTTTGTTGGGTGTGGCATATATGCAGGTCAAATCATTTGGTGCCTATATGAGATAATGTAGAGGTAAGAGGAATTGCTTGCTTACTTTGTACTATCTCATTTGGTGCCAGATTGATAATGATTTGCAAGGCTAATTAAGTATAATTGTGAAAACTTCTGTTATTAGAATTAACTATAAATAACCTCCATCTTATGCATACTGTATGGCTTTAAAGCAAAGATTTGACACTGATCTTGGTTTTAAAGAAAGGATTTAAAATCTTGAAGTCACTCTTTAATTAGGTAATCGATATGTAATCATTTTATTTTAACTGAGCACTCCTTTTTAAAATTACAATATGAAATAATCTTCGAAAACTCACGCCTTTTTGATTGCTAACAACTCCACTTTTATAATGCAAAATTTGAGGGGTTAACTAACCACTTAAATGGTAGTGGTAAATGGTTTACTACAATGCAGTTAACATGCTTCATTCTTAATTTTTTACTTTCTTTATAAAAGCTTTAATTTTACTATTTTTTTCTCTGATAATATCTTATTTCATTGTCTTTTTTTTTTTTTTTTTTCATAGATTAAAATCAACAGGCTTGATCTAAAGAATCACCATATCCACATGTAGACCTCACTGTGGATTTATTGCTATTTGAAAAATGGTACTTACGTAGAGACATATCTGCATGCCGATTAATTGCAACATACTATTTGATCTATAATAAAACAAAACAATTTTAAATATGAGCAATAACCTCAAAGTATACAATTAATATTCAAAACTAGTATGATTTCTAACCAAAAGAAATCCAAAATTTGAATAATAATGTAATAGATATATACTTGAAAGGTTAAAAACTATAAGCCCACGTGAAAAAGTTTTAATTGCATAAAATCAACTTTGTGAGAAACAGGCTGAATTCACAAATATCAAGCCATAGTATATGTTTTATTCATAAATAAAAAATCTCACAAATTCTAATTGCATAATTAAATTTAATATTATGCACTTAATGTGATTAAAAGCATAAAACCATCTAAAGAGTATGAAAAACACCAAATGTGTATTCAATTATTCATAGTTAACTAAATGTGGGCAATGACATCTAAAATCATAATTCAAATACTAAATAAATTATGTCATAGATTGCCAAGAAAACATATTTTTCCAAAATCTGAATTGATTCAAAAGCACACTCCAAAACTCAATTAATAGTATTATTAATGGCATAAAATTGCAAATAAACCAAAAAGGCAATAAATAGCCATAATAATAGTATTATGTTAATTTGGAGACTAAATATGAAAAAACAATAGTTAAAACTTGTTAACCTTTAAAACATTTTCGGATATCACTTCAAAATTTAATAAAACTTAAGTCCGAAAAAATGCCACATAAATCAATTTGGAAACAATTCATGTCTTAATACCATAAAAAATAATGTTATCATTAAGTAAAATATTAATAGTAATAAGGAGCATTATAATCACTATGAACATTTTAATAATGACAAACATGGTAATACATATCTTAATGTTTCCATATTCTTAAGGATAAAATGTGACTAGTTCAAAATGGTTAACAGCTATAACAATAGTTACCAATAATAATAAACTGTAATTAATGATTTGCGTACCTTAATGATGCAAACTGCATCTATCGATAGCACTAACAGCGATAGCGAAGAAAACCTCCAAAATCTTCCATCTTCACGGAGAGTTTAGTTGAATCGCCCAATGGTATGTAACAGTTTATTGGTAACACTTAATTACCATTATTAATAATAATGAAAAATGAAATGACATGGGTAATCTTACCAATGTACCAAATATAGTAGATTAACATGAATGAATAATTATTATGAAAGGTAATACATGAGATTAGCCCCTAAACTTAATAACAGTAATTAATAATGCAAATTAATGATAATTGCAATTAAATGTAAAACTGTAATTAAGGGATGCTAAATACTAATCTCAATTTACCACATAATAATTAATCAAGACTGTAATGAGTCCATAAGGAAACTGAAATTAAGGTATAACCAAATTACCATTCGAAAGGCAATATATCAACTATGTACATTGCTTGCCATGAAAAATACTTAAGATTATCGTTAAGACCCTGAAAACTATTAATAGATTAAAACATAATCAACTTAAATAATAGTTATAATTCTTAATGGCCAAAACAATAATTATAATTCTTAATGACTTCAAATAGTAAATGTAATCCTTAAACCCTTAATGACTCAAAATCATGCAATGATAATAATTATAGCACAAAATTGCTTAAGTCAGGCCCATAAACCTTAATGTCCCAAGTTAATTATAACATGAATGATAAATGCTCTAATATGGAAATAGATCCAAACATTATATTATCACCAACAATAAATACGGTTAACAAAATACGGTAGTTAGTAATAATTGAAACTTAATAAACATGTTATAATCAAATAAAATGCTACAATTACTATTAAAATATCAATCAAATAATAGCATGATGCCAGGGTCCATACTGACCAAGATAGGTCCTAAATAGCTTGTTCAAAATAGGTTTTAAAGTCCCATGTGAAAAAATAGGACTAAAGTATACTCAAAATTAATTGAGAAACCAACAAGCTGTCTTAATAGGCTATATTGTCCAAAATTAGCCTAAGGATCCAAAATTGAATGATATTTAGTATGAAGGCTATGAATTAATAATATGCTATATCCAATCTTAATATATGCTTTTCTAAATGTACAATTATAATAAAATAATTTATGAATATACAAAGTATGTTTGGATTTTGCACATTAATATATTATTAACTCATAAATCCTAAATAAATTGCAATAATTCAGGCAATTTAATATGCACCTTAATTATGAATTTAATGCCAAAATTAAGAAAAAAACTAAAGGGGCATTAATATCTGTAAGTTGGTTGGTCGCTTTCTTACCGACCGGAACATTATATTCAAGGTGATGAGACAGGTGATGGCGTCTGTTTGGAGGCCTTTAATGGGGATTCAAGTTGCAGAGTTAGGCTGTTGTTAAATGTGTCGCCTATTCGGAATGTAGTTGTAGATGTTTTTGTGTTGTGTGATTCAAGTTCTTCGCATTATTTTATTTATGAGAAGTTGCAAAGGATTTATATTTGCAAGCTAAGAAGTTGAGTGATCATTTGTATGTTAATAACCGTATGGGGAAGATGGTGGTAACAGATACTTGGTTTCAAGATTGTCATCTACAAATTAATGGGAGTGATGTGTCAATTGATTTAATTCAGCTCGATATGCAGGATTTAGATATGATATTAGGAATGGATTGGCTATCCAGAAACTATGCCACATTGATTGCGCTCGTTGGAATGTGGTGTTTCAAATTCCTGGACAATCTATCTTTACTATTGGGACACTTTCCTAGGAGTGGAGTGTTGGTTTCGGAAGTGCCATTGAAAGTAATTTCTGCATTGAAAGCTAAGAAAGAATTGGCAAAAGGGTGTAGCGGTTTCTTGACTTATGTAATGGATACCCACCAGAAAGAAGTTAAGTTAGATGATATCCTAGTTGTTAAGGAATTTCCATACGTGTTCCCAGAGCGTTTACATAGGTTACCTGGCCTCTAGATAGAGAAATTGAGTTTGAAATAGAGGTTGTTCCGGAACTATTCCAATCTCAAAGGCCCCTTACCGCATGGCACCATCTGAGCTATGTGAGTTAAAGGTGCAATGCAAGAATTGCTTGATATGGGATTTATTAGAGCTAGTGTATCTCTTCGGCGTGCAACAGTGTTATTTATGAAGAAGAAGAAAAAAAAATTTGTAGCTTGCGATTGTGTATTGACTATTGGGAATTGAATAAAGTTACTGTCAAGAACATGTATCTTCTACCTCACATAGATGATTTATTTGACCAGTTGCAAGGTGCTAAATACTTCTCAAAAATTGATTTGAGATCAGAGTATCATCAATTGAAGGTTAAAGCTAGTGATGTACCCAAGATTGCTTTTAGGACCCAGTATGGCCATTATGAATTTTTGGTGAAGTTGTTCGGGCTAACTAATGCTCCTACTTTCTTTATGGATTTAATGAATAGGGTCCTCAAGTCGTTTCTGGACAAATTTGTTGTGGTATTTATTGATGACATTTTGCAATATTCAAAGAGTGAGGAAGAACATGCTCAACATCTAAGGACCATCTTGCACACCTTGAAGGGAAATGAATTGTATGCCAAGCTAAGTAAATGTGAATTTTAGCGCAAAGAGGTATCTTTTCTTGGTCATGTAATTTCTAGAGACGGGATTTCTGTAGACACAACTAAGGTTGAAGCAATAACACAATGGCCGAGACCCACTAATATTACAGAATTAAAGAGTTTTCTGGGTTTAGCAAGTTATTACAAGAGATTTGTGAAAGACTTCTCATTAATAACTATGTCATTGATTCGGTTAACTCGGAAGGGTATAAAGTTTAATTGGGATGAGGAGTGTGAGAAGAACTTTCAAGAATTAAAGGAATTATTGGTTAGTGCACCTATCTTAGCCCTATTATCTGGGGAAGAAAGATTTGTTATTTATAGTGATGCTTCAAGAAGCGGATTAGTATATGTGTTGATGCAAAATGATAAGGTGGTAGCCTATGCCTCTTGACAATTGAAGTCTCATGAAGTTAACAACCCCACTCATGACTTAGAACTAGCAGCTATGGTTTTTGCTTTAAAAATTTGAAGGCACTACCTGTATGGAGAATCTTGTCAAATATTTTCAGACCATAAGAGTTTGGAGTGCCTCTTTACCCAAAAGGAAATGAACATGAGACAACGATGATAGTTGGAGCTAATAAAAGAATATAACCTCACTATTAATTATCATCCATGTAAAGCTAACATGGTAGCTGGTGCTTTAAGTTGTAAGTTTTCCACGGTTAATGTGATAGTGGTAACTACTCAAACCCAATTGTTGAAAGATTTTCAAGATTTAAAAGTTGAGGTTATCTTGCAAAATAAGCAAGGAAGGATATTAGAAACTATGATTACAAAATTGGTATTATTAGATCGCATTAAAGTTGCCTAAGTTGATTAAGATTCGTGGGAAAAATACAATTTGGGTTATTGTGGATCGACTCACTAAGCTTGCACATTTTTATACCCATTAAGAAGACCTAGCTAAGTTGTATGTGAAAGAAGTTGTAAGGTTTCATGGTGTACCTGTTAGTATAGTATCTGACTGAAACTCTTGATTTGTGTCAAAATTTTGGAGAAGCTTATAATGAGCCATGTGGACTGAATTAAAATTAAGCACTGCATTTCATCCACAAACAGATGGGCAAACCGAGAGGACTATTCTGACCTTGGAGGATATTCTTCGAGCTTGTGGCTTGGATTATATTTCAAGGGTAGTTGGAGTAAATACTTAACTTAAATTGAGTTTGCATATAACAATAGCTACCAATTGAGTATAGGAATGTCACCTTTTGAAGCTTTATTTGGAAAGAAATGTAGATCTCCTTTATATTACGATGAAGTTGGAGAAAGAAAGATCTTAGAGCCAAAACCTGTACAAATCACATTTGAGAAGATTCAATTAATTAGGAAAAGAATTAAAGCTTCCCAAGACAGACAAAAGAGCTGGGCTAACTTGAAAAGAAGAAAATTGAAATTCAAAGTTGGAGATTTTGTGTATTTAAAAGTTTCACCATCTCGAGGAGTAATGAGGTTTGGAGAAAAAGGAAAACTATGTGCACATTACAGTGGACCATTTGAGATTTTGAGTAGAGTTGGTAGTTTGGCTTATGAGCTAGCCCTACCACCACAACTAGCTAGAGTACACAATGTATTCCATGTATCAATGCAACGAAGATACATTGCAGATCCGGGTCATGTTGTGGAGTATCAACCTTTGCAAGTTAGGATGACTTAACTTATGAAGAAGTACATCTTCGCATCATTGACCAAAAGGAACAAGTATTGAGGTCCCGAGTAATCCCATTTGTTAAAGTGCAATGTTCACATCATACTCCAAGAGAAGCAACATGGGAAAAGGAAGATGATATGAAGGATAGCTATCCTAAACTCTTCAAGTTTGATGGTACGTAAGTTTCGAGGACGAAACTTATTTTAAGGTGGGGAGATTGTAATACCCACTATCTTGGAAATAAAAAATATACCTATGTTATTAAAATAGGTCAACAAGTCAAAGGTTATTAAAATTGATATTGGATGAATTTACTAAATTACCCCTCTTTACCCTTAAAGGTTAAGGAACCACTTTGGTCTTGGATAAACATTTCATTTGAAAGAAGATAAGGGGAGCTAACTAGAGAGAGATAGGGGAAGGAAAAACCTTGGAGCTTTGATCTCCATCTTCTTCAAGCTTAGATCTCAAAGCTATTGGAGTATTCTAGGTAAGTTTGACCTCTATATTTCACTCTTTGAGTTGGGTTTATCACTTGAGCCCTAAGATTAATGTTTGAAAATATTAGGGATTTTGACAAGGAGTATTTGGGCGAGCTTAATAGCTAAGATTTGGATGTTTTTAGGTAAGTGTTTATTTCTCTCAAACTTTTTTTACCCTATACTATAAATTAAACTTGTGTTTTAAGTTGTATATTGATGTTTTGAGCTGCGTTTTTGGACTGGAAATGTCTACCGGAACTGTGTTTCAAAACTCTGGTTTTTTCCCTGGAAATGTTGAATATTTTGGACTGAAACTGTTTCGGGTCTTGACTTATATATTCTGGACTGAAAGCTGGCACTATGTGTAGAGGTGTTGGAGTGGTTTGTTGGTGCTGTGTTGGTGCCTTGGTGAGATGTTGCATGTCGTGTGTTCAACTCCCCTTGCTAACATTTTGTGTGCTGTTTTACTTGTATGCTATATGTTTATAAAATGGGTTGTTTGCTTAAAGTGAGATTTGAACTCTTAACCTCACGATTATATTAACTTAAGTTCTTCTAACTAAGCCATTTCAATCCCTTTGAAATTACTTTGGTTTAATAAACCATTCTATGATGTCTAAAGAGTTATGTACTAAGAAAATTATTATTTTGAGAATGGTTTATACCTTGCATATTTCTTAGTTTGATAAACTTATTACCTATTTTGGAAATATGAACTTTGTTATGTGATTTTAAGCAAATGATTTTTACTACATCGGGCTATTTGATTATAAGAACTATTTTGATTATTTGATCAAACTCATGAGGCAACCTACATTTTGTTGTTTGTTTTGGTTGGCTTGGAATGTTCCTAATTGCTCATTCCGAATCGTCGAGCTTGACTCATTTCGAATCGTCAAGTCTTTCGAATTATTTGTTGGAACGTTCCATCCGGCTCATTCTGAATCGTCGAGCCTGACTCATTCCGAATCGTCGAGTCTTTTTGGACCATTATACCGATAATGGCATGTGCCACATAATATAATGGTGGTTGTAGGTTGCCAATGAGTTATATGTAAAGGAATGATTGGTGCTTTTGAAAGTATTGTATTATGACATAATATTGATGCCCATGTAGCTAAAGTTTTTCGTTTTGGGAATTTGTGTATAGTATGATGGAAGTATGTTATGATTTTGATATAATTTAAGGATTGAGTTTTGCATCTAGTTGTTACTCTAAAGCTTTTTGTATTATATTGGGGCTACTTGATCCGGGGTTGAGAGGAGTATCACTTACTGGGCATTAGCTCATTATTTGTATTTTTTCTCATGTTTCAGAGTAGTTAAGGACATGTGAATAGCACGAGCACAAGTGGTGGGGTCTCGAAGGTGACTTTTGAAACTTGGAGACTTAGTCCTAGTTTTGGAGCTTATCATGGATTTTTGTTTATTTAGACTTTCCCTTTGACCCTTTGTATTTTTGGTAGACCATTGTGCTTCGTTTTGGTGCTTGTGATGCATTTTGGACATACTACTCTTAATTATAAATATCTAATAGTGGATTTGATGAGTTTTTGGGAAGAACAAGTCGATTATATTTTGTAATTTTGGGTTGTGGAATTATTGTATATTCAAGAGTTATTATGAAGATTCTGAGAGGTATGTATGGTTAGGCTTCGTATTGTTACAGGTCTTCACGTAACGATACGGCCGTGTCATGTCCTAAAAGTGGGGCGTGACAATATCACTCTCAATATTAAATTAAAATTTAAATGGCAAATTAAAACGTAATATTTGCTCAAAATGAATAATAATTTAATTGTGACAAGAATGGTGCTAATAATGATAATAATTCAATCATCACAAATAATGTCATAATTAATCTCAATTTGAAATTTTTAATGCCAAAATTCAAAGAATAACTAAAGGGCATTATTATTTCAAAATTAAACAATTACTAATATTTACCATTTGCCAAAATAATTTACAATATTAATTAAGGTAATATTAATATGGTAATGTTAAACCAAATAATTACCATTTACCAAAATTAATATATATAAACATAATTATTAAATATAAGGCAAATATTAATACATATGGTAAATAATAGATAATTGGATCATTCAAGGCGTACCAGGATGAGATTGTTTGTCCAAAGTTTTAGGAGAAATAAGAGGTCTCATATTCTCCGTTTCTTTCTCCTTGCGCCGTTCATCACCGTTCAAACACACTGGACGAACAAATCGGCCGTTGAAGACAGAGACCAGCAGCGACGCCACTGGAGTCTGATGCAGCGACGGCCGGAACTAGTGACACCTGAAGGGGAGAAGAGAACAGCGATGACGCCGATAATTCAGCCCTCCTCCGCCGAGCCGGACCACCACGCCGCAATGCCAAAGCTTGTCACAACGCTAGTCCAGCGGCGCCCTGGTTCGCCGACGCCACCCACTGCCCGCGGCTTTAAGAGGGAGAGGAAGCCGGACGTCGCCGGATGCCTAGCCTCGTCGCAACGCCCGCCAACGCCGCCTGAATTTGCAGTGGCGAGGATGAAGGCTTCTTCTCTTTTTCCACTGCAGCACCGATGAAGAAGAAACAGCAACTGCTAGACAGGGATGTATCCATGGATGACGCCACCATGGCAGCCAATGCCCACCTCCATCGCCAGCCACGGTGCTGACAAACCAAAAACAACAAAAGAAAACCAACAGTACATATCTACCAAAAAAAAATGTACTGTAATATGCTTAGGCAAGCATGGAATTATAGTTCGTTGTTTTTTTTTTGTTTTTTTTTTTTTAAAACAAAAACAAATATATTTTCAAAATATATATTTGTTACTAATTAATCAACTAGGCAGAGATTAATAGGGCTCTGATACCAAATGTTAGATAATAATATTAATGCTAACATAAACTATAGTAAACGAGTAACCTGCCTCGTTACAGCGGAAGCTTTAGGATCGCCCGAATATCCCCAGCCATAGTCGTTGGTATTGCCACGAGATGGTAAACCTGCAGAATAAAGGTTAGTGTCGTTTTGTCTACCACTTCTCTCCCGAATACGTGATGGTGCGTGTCCTGAACACGAGAGCTGTGGGAGGACTATTTTGCTTAGAAGCCTACATGCCATCAATGTAGGCAGATATTCAGTTAAAGCTTAACTGAATATCCTGAGTTGCCTAACAGATTAAGCCACTAACTGACTTAATCTTCCACTTGCACCACAACCACTTAATTAATACAATATATTATAATATACTATATTAGGGAAAATACTTACAATATCTGCATGCCGATTAATTGCAACATACTATTTGATCTATAATAAAACAAAACTAGCTTAGCTTTTTGGTTTCTCTTTCAAAAAATGCTTTTGATATTTTTTGACAGCCAAATGTTTCTCATTTGTAGGGCAGGGCATTAAGGATAAACTTCCTTGATCAATATAATCCCAGACTATAAAAGATGCAGTATCGTCATGGAACCTGAATATGATGAATCACATATAGAATACGAGTTGGTTGGTATGTGTGAGGCTGCAACACATCCCCTAGCTTGTTACTCACCACAAAATTTCAAGGTCATTAAGGATAAAGTTCTTTAATCAGACATAATAGAAAGATGCACATGCAACATTCCTAGAGCTGTAGGTCTTGTCAATGTAGTATTGTCAAAGGCAATGGAGAGCGCAGCTCAGGTACTTATCTTATTGTGATTGCTTTTGCAGAGTATGCAATGGTATTGAGGCATGGGCTCAAGGACACCCAAATGTTTCTCATTTGCAGGGCATGCATCAAGCATAAACTTGCTCATTCATTCCCAGATAATAGAAATATGCAGTATATATAATAATACCCGGTTTTGTGAATATATATAGCTAGCATTCTCATCAAGGCAATGGATAGCTCAAAAAAAAAAAAAAAAAAAAAAAAAAGGTAGATGCTATTGCAGAATATCCAAAATGCTAATAGATGTTGTTGAAACAAAGGATTCATGTTGGTGGTTGTATGTAGCAGGCAAGTTTATCATCCGATCCCTATATGAGGTCGATGATGTTATGAGTACGAGTTTAATTAATTGCAAATTGGTGTGCTAATTGAATATGTTGCAGAAAAATTTCTAATCATATATGCATGATTGTCAAGACTTTTGGCTATCTAATAATTTTCACCTGTCTCTTTAATTTGTAGATATATTATGCCTCAGACAACATTGCTAATCTCGCAATTAAGAAGTTCCCCAATGCCTCATATTTAATGACAGGACCAAATAGAAGGAGGAGTTGAAGATGATGATGTTTCCCCTTGAATAAATTAATTAATGGTATGTGTGGCTACATACATTTGTTTATTTTCATTTATTTGTAAATAATTGCCTATTTAATTTGTAATACTTGTTACTTTATGAGTGACAAATTTAGAAACACATCTATTAATCATCATTTTTGTTTTTGATTTCGATCTACACAATTAGCTTTATGCCTTTTGATACATAACATGCTCGATTTGTGTATTACTTGTTTCAACAGGCCAGGGATGGCAAGGAGTTGCAATGTGGTCGGGCAATTTGTAGGATTGAAATGTGCTTTTCGTGATTGATAAATATTGGAGTTTGGTTTTTGAATTATGATCAAGACAGTGGACTCCTAAAGCAAAAGCTTTTGCTTTTGCTTTTTAAGTGATTGGATTGTGGGCATATGTTAACATTGTGTTTGGTCGGTTAACAACATCTCTTTCCCTGGCTTCAAGGGTTTTTTCATCTCTCTCCCTGGTATCTAGGGTTTATCGATTTTTCTGCATAATCTCGTCGTTTACGTACGTCTGAAGCCTTCTGTTTGGACAGTTGATCGTGGAACGAGCGTCGAAGCAGTGCGGAGGTTGTTTGTGGTTTGTTTCGGCAGTCAGCATGGATGTCCAGGACATCGTCCAGAGTTGTGCGGATATCTCGTTGGAGGAGGAGGAGGCGGGAGTCCGGTTCGAGGTGGAGGATGGGTCGAGGACGGCGGAGGGGGCAGCGGTGCAGTACTGGCAGTTGGTTGGTCGCTTTCTTACCGACCGGAACATTATATTCGACGTGATGAGACAGGTGATGGCGTCTGTTTGGAGGCCTTTAATGGGGATTCAAGTTGCAGAGATTCAACCGAATCTTTATCTGGTTACTTTCTACCATGATACAGATTTGGCGTATGTATTGGAGAATGGCCCGTGGGCGTTTGAGAATGCTACTTTGATATGTCAACCACTACGCCCAGGTGAACATCCTTCCCAAGTGATGCTGAATACAATTGATTTCTGGGTTCAGGTGCACGACTTACTTGTCGGGTATCGAACGGACAAAGTGTTGGAGAAAGCCGGGGACTTTCTAGGGCTGTTTGTGGGGCTAGATGAGAGGAATTTTGTGAGGCCGTGGTCGAAGTTTTATAGAGTCAAGGTTACGGTGGAGGTTTCGGCTCCGCTTAAGAAGCGCATGAAGATGATATTGGGTGACAATTCTTAGACATGGGTAAATTTTTGTTACGAATGTTTACATATGTTCTGTTTCTTTTGTGGGAAGTTAGGGCATACGGATAAGTTTTGCATGGATACCCGTATGTCCGGTTTGAAGCCGGTGCAGTACCCGTTTGGGTTAAGTTTGAAGGCTGGGGGCAATCCTCCGGCGAAGGCGGTTGGGGAAAATTGGTTACAGAAAGGGGAAAGGATGCATCGCGATTTGGGTATCGGCAGTGTGGCTGATTTTCCAATTCGTGGCGTGAGACCGCAGCTGGGGCAGGTGGTAGGCGGGATGCCGTTATTTATTGGGTTGCGCCAGTTCCGTCCGGGAATGAGGGGTAATGGTGGTGGTATGTTCAGTTCGGCTAATGCCGAGGCTGGGGATGCTGTTCGGGTGGAAGAGGATGAAGGCGTGTGTATGGACCCGAAGCGGAGAAGGGGGGGAAATGGTGAAGTGGCGGGTAGAATGGTGGCAGGAGAGGGGTTAATGCTTGTGGATTCTTCTTGTTTGGCGGGACCTGTTAACCAGGCCCGTCCTTCCCAATGAGTATCCTAAGTTGCAACTGCCGTGGCTTGGGCAATCCACGGACAGTTCGGGAGATTGTGGACCTTGTGTCCAAGAAGAAGCCTGAATTTGTGTACCTAATGGAAACAATGGTATATAGGAGTCATGTTGAGAGACTCCGTGTAAAACTTGGTTTTGAAGGTGGTTTTGGTGTGGATAGTGTGCGGTAGAAGGGTGGCATGGGTTTTTTATGGGCAAAGAATAATAGTGCTCGCTTAATCAAGTATTCTCACAATCATATCGATCTGGTGGTGTTTTTACCAAGTCGACATCATTGGAGATTAACTTGTTACTATGGTTTTGCGCAGAGTACGAGGAGGAGGGAGGCGTGGGATTTCTTAAGGTCACTTAAGGATGCATCAAGCCTTCCTTGGGTGGTTATAGGGGGACTTCAATGACCTGTTGTTACAATCTGAGAAAAGGGGTAGACGGCCGCATCCTGTAGGTTGGTTGGAGGGTTTCGGGGAGGCATTGGAAGACTGTGGTTTGACTACTTTACCCATGTTGGGTTATCCTTACACTTGGGAACGGGGTAAGGGAACTCCGAACTGGGTGGAGGAACGTCTGGATAGGGCGGTGGCAGATGCAGCCTGGAGGGGTTTTCATGGTAATGCCAGGTTATACAACATTCAAACAGTGGGGTCGGATCATACGGCGCTCTTTCTTGATGTGTATGGTTCTGGCTCATCACGGAAGGCGTGCGGTTTTCGCTTTGAGAACGCGTAGCTGAGAGATGAAGGCTGTAGGGAGGTGGTGGCGGAGGAGTGGTCTAATATGCAAGGGTATGGTTTTCAGGAGAGGCTGTCGTTGTGTGGCCGTGGCCTTAAGAGGTGGGGGGGGGGGGGGGGGGGCGGGGGGGGGAGAACGTTTTCATAAATTTGGGCAAAGAATAGAAGAGATAAAACGTGAGATGAATGGGTTGAGAGGACGGATGGACCCGGATTCCTTGAGTCACTTCAGGCAACTTGATGGG
Source organism: Ipomoea nil (assembly GCF_001879475.1). NCBI lineage: Eukaryota > Viridiplantae > Streptophyta > Magnoliopsida > Solanales > Convolvulaceae > Ipomoea > Ipomoea nil. The sequence goes on along the minus strand of NW_017616621.1, from coordinate 810,740 downwards.
CAGTTGAGTACTGTCTTGTTGCAGGAGGAGTCTTTTTGGAAGCAAAGGGCCAAGCAACACTGGCTGCAGGGGGCGGATCGGAACACGAAGTTTTTTCATCAGTATGCCACGCATCGTAAAAGGAAGAATTCCATTATAAAGCTAAAGGATGGGAATGGAGTATGGAAGGAGGGTGATGGTCTTATTTCTCTAGTGATGGACTATTACAAGAAAATTTTCCAGACAGGTGGGGACGCGGGTGTTTTTCAAGTGGATACCTTATCACCCCGGGTCACTCGTGCTCAGAATGATGATTTGCTCCGCCCTTTTGAGCCGGCAGAGGTGAAACAAGCTTTGTTCGCCATGGGTAAAGACAAATCGCCAGGACCGGATGGAATGAATCCGGGGTTCTACCAGTCCTTTTGGGATCTCATTGATAAGGATTTTACAGATTTTGTTCTTGCATGCTTATCTCAATCATCCTTTCCCCCTGAATTGAATGATGCCAATATTGTTCTAGTCCCAAAAAAGAATGCCCAGAGGTAGTTGCTGATTTGAGGCCTATTGCTTTATGCAATGTTGTGTATAAAGTAATGGCTAAGATGATAGCTAACCATATGAAACCGTTGTTGGATGGTATTGTTTCTGAGTCGCAGAGTGCTTTCCTTCCGTGTAGGCTTATTTTAGATGATATTCTTATTGCGTCTGAGGTGGGTCACTATCTGAGACGGAAACAGTTGGGGCGTGTGGGGTGGGCAGCCCTGAAGCTAGATATGGCCAAAGCTTATGATCGGATGGAATGGCGGTTTGTGGAACGAATGTTATTGGGGCTTGGCTTTGATGTTAAATGGGTTAATTTAATCATGTTATGTGTGCGGACAGTCAAGTATAGGGTCCTGGTGAATGGGAAACCGAGTGAGGAGATTGTGCCCTTGAGGGGTCTAAGGCAGGGGGATCCGCTTTCTTCATATCTCTTTATTATTTGTGCGGAAGGCTTGTCTTTATTGTTGCAGGATGCCCAGGTTAAAAGTCGGATCCATGGCTGCAGAGTGGCGCGTGGGGCCCCTCCCATCTCCCACCTTTTCTTCGCTGATGATAGCCTACTGTTCTTCAAGGCTAACATGCAGGAAACCATGGAAGTGAAACGTTGCTTGGAGATCTATGAGCAATTCTCGGGCCAGTCGGTCAACTATCATAAGTCTAACATTTCTTTCAGTCGAAATACTACTTTGTTGGACAGGGATACTATTGTCGTGGGGCTGGGTGTGGAGCAGGCAGAGGATTTTGGAAAATATTTGGGTCTTCCCTCGGTTGTTGGTAGGAACAGGAAATTTGTTTTTTCCTATGTGGAGCAGAAATTGAGACAGAGGTTTGGTTCCTGGAATAAGAGGCTGCTTTCTATGGCGGGTAAAGAGGTACTTCTTAAAAGTGTTGATCAGGCAATGCCTACGTACACTATGAGTATTTATTTGTTGCCTGTAACTTTATGTGCCTCTTTGGAAAGACTGATGAACAGGTACTGGTGGGGTAAGAGTACCACAGTAGCTGGGATCCATTGGTTGGCCTGGGATAGGATGTGTGTGCCCAAGAAGCATGGTGGTATGGGTTTTAAACGTCTGCATGAATTTAATTTGGCACTGTTAGGGAAACAGGGGTGGCGTCTATTAACCAACCCGGAATCTTTAATGGCCCGAATATTTAAAGCGAGATATTATCGTGATACTACTTTTTATGAGGCCACCTTGGGTGGTAACCCGAGTTATGTTTGGAGGAGTATTATGGCCAGTCAGGACCTAATTCGTAGTGGTTGCATGCGCAGAATTGGTGATGGTAGATTAACCAATGTTTGGTCATATCCGTGGTTGCCTGACTCCCAGGATCCGTTTGTGCTTACTAATCAAGTTACCCAACACCCGGATCTCATGGTAGCTGACCTGCTGGACCATGATCAGGGGAGATGGAATCGTGAGCTGGTTACTCAGTTATTTGTTCCCAGGGATACTGAGTTACTTTTACAAATCCCAGTAAGTATTAATTTCAGGGATTATTTGTTTTGGAAGGGAGATATCAGGGGACAATATACGGTTAAGGATGGTTATAAATGCCTGGGGGAGTTGACCACCACCCCTGATGCAGTCTGGAATAACATTTGGAAGCTCAAGGTCCCTCCCAAGTGGAGGATTTTTCTTTAATTTGGAAAGCCCTTTCTAATATTTTGCCAACTATCACCAACTTGGTTAGAAAAAGAGTAGAGATCCCTAATATTTGCCCGACTTGTGGGGTTTGTGAGCAGGATATTATGCATATTTTATGTACTTGTACTTATGCTAGACGTGTGTGGAATGTTTCACGCCTTCTTATCCCTAACGTTGATGGTTATGATTTTATGCAGTGGGTGGAGGTTTGGTTGGGATCCTCAGCAATATCTTCTGGGTTTCTAAAAGAACAAATATGTGGAATACTCTACGAAATTTGGAGAGCTCGGAATGTGGCTGTTTGGGATTTTGTTCTACCTACCCCCTCGCATCTATGTCACGGTTTTCTGAATACTTGGGCTACCTGGGCTTCGAACAACACGCTGGCTGCCTCCCCCACTCCGGCTGCCCCCAATCTGCCGTCTGCATTGGAAAGTCCGAACCTGTTGCCGACCGGTGCAGTCCGCTGCTTCACAGACGCAGGTTTCGTCGACACGGCCCCGACCTATGGTTTTTACGTGTGTAATGGAGAGGGTGGCTTTGTTGCGGCTGCTAACGGTCCTCTTGTATGCCCATATGATCCACTCCTAGCTGAAGCCATGGCGATACGAGAAGCTCTATCTTGGCTACATGAGCATAATTTTCACGACGTTTTGATCTATTCGGATTGTGCGGTCCTTGTCTCTAGCTTCCACGATGCGATTTCCTATCGTTTGTACCTTGGTGTTATTTTAGATTCATGTTTACGTTTATTTCGTTCATTTCATTCATGCTCTATTAAATTTGTACGCAGAGATGCCAATACGGTAGCTCATGCCTTCGCAAAGCATGTTAGTGCGATTGATACTCGTAATGTCTGGAGGGATTTTCTACTTCCCTTTATTTCTTCTACTGATTAATGCAATCTGGTTTCCTTGGCTTTCAAAAAAAAAAGTAATTGGATTGTGTTGTTACATGTTGTTTAGTGATAGAAATGATTTGAGTTTGTATTATTGGTGTGCATGGTTTGTTTTTAAGTCTTCCATCCCCTCTGTACAAGCTAAGGAATACTTTGTATCCGCTTGAAGGCAACTTAACCCCAAATAGCGTATTTTCTATATCCATAAATTTCTGAACAAGAATGAAAAAAAGGATTGAAAAGAAACTCTAGATGGATTGTACTGCACTTGGTCGTATTTACAATCAGCTGTTACAATATTTATAGCTTGCTTTGTATATCTTGGAATCTTCCTCAAACGTAGCAAAATCATAATTAATATGCTAATTAGGTTGTGGACCACTCAAATATTTTCGTTGGTAATCCATTGTATGCTAGAAAATTGACAGGAAGCAAATCAATTTAAAAAAAAATTGTGTGTGCACAAATGTCAAACCTTGATTTAATTTCGTATTATTGCAATTGGATTTAATAGGAATATATATTTTGAATTATTAATTCCTTATACAACCTCATAGATCTTCAGATCAATCCAAAACTTAGATTTATTCCTTGGAGCTTTCCTCCCATCATTAATCTTGCTTATAATCCATCTTTTGCAACATCCATCCGTATTCAATTTAACTCATTTGATGCGAAGACCATTTTTTAAAGTATCTAGTCGTAGTGCCACAACATATATAGATGGCTACAATTACCCTTAGATAGTCAAGACTTTGCGAGTTTAATTTTTCAATGAAAAATGACTCATTCCTCCAACGCTAAATCCAACACATGGTAATAGCAAATGTTTATTGCACGTTGGTCCCCGGTGGTAAAACTCATCATTGAGTTGAAACAGTGCAGGCCTTGTATTGTTGCTGTTACAGTCAATTGAGTTGAAGCAAATGCTCCCTCATGTAGGTTTTTTATTGAATTGGTCATGGAAGAGGTTATAATAGACACTTAATTAATTGTGATTATTAACATTGAAAATATAATAATATTTAATGAATTGTATAATTAAAGTTGCTACAATAATGCAAACTTTTTTATGTGAGTGTGTTAATTGAACTTTTTAGCTATCAACTTTAGTATTTAGTGGTATATGGAGTGTAAAGATATGGGGATGGAGCCACAATAATGCAAAGCTATTAATTATTATTATTTTTAACATACTAGAAGTCTAGAAGACAGAAGGATTAAAAAAAAAAAAACAAACAAACTAGATAAGCCTAATTAGCTCTTCTCAGATCGATGAGATCAGAGTGTTGCTTGCATATTTGATCGATCTAGTTTTGAGTGTGCAATACCAAAACTTAAAACTTCATACATATTCTTACCATCCAGCAAATTCAATTCAAGATTTGAATTATTGAGAGATAGATGGCTTTTGTTGCTTTAACTTCTCTCATTAAAACCATTATCCAGATTCAGTCTCTCCGTGATCGAGTAGGATCCTTCTCTTTCTTTGAAAACCTTTCTACTTTTGAAGCCCTCCTTCTCCAGTTGGAATCCAGTCGTAATGGTGATGGTGATACAGTACTGAAATTGAGAGATTTAGAAATGGAAATCAGAGAGTTTGCACTCAAAGCTGAAGATAACATTGAACAACACCTTAGCAACTTCCTTCTCGCTCATCAACACGGAGGAGAAAAAGCTGCAGCTTCCCATCAACTCCTCCTCCATCAAACTTTGCAAGAAGCTGCAAAATATGCAACGCGCCTGCAAAATATCCATCAAGAGTTGTTGAACATAATCAAAAGTAGAAGCAGCAATGAAGTTGATGAGGCAAATCTAACTACTCAACCATCAAATGCTTGGTTAAGACATGCTAGCGCTGCGAATGTTGATTCTGATGGCAGAATGGTTGGCCGTCACAATGATTGTAGAGTCATAAAGGACCAACTCTTTTCTCCCTCTTTTGACATACCAGGTATAATCTCAATTGTTGGAATGGTGGGTATTGGAAAGACGACTGTAGCAAGAAATGTGTATGAAGATCCATCAGTTGCATCACATTTTGATGTAAGAGGTTGGGTTACTATGCCTTCTCAACACTACAATATGAGCGCAATGCTAAGCCAACTTCTTCACTCAATTACACCAGTAGAAGAGTCAAGTGTAATTAAAAAGGGAAGCACTCCTCATGAACTAGCAATGCAGGTACGCAAATGCTTTAGTGGTAAGAAGTATCTAATTGTTTTGGACAACATTATGATCAAGCGAACTTGGGACCAAGCTTTGAATGACATCATAGGGTGTGTTTCTAATGGATTATTTGGAAGTCACATACTACTAACCACTAGAGACTACATCAACCTAGATGTCCAAAGGATAAGATATATCCATATCCATAAAATGACTTTGCTAGATCCAAAAGAAAGCTGGGAACTATTTTGTAATATCCTTTCTATTGAAGAAGAGAACTTGGCCCCTAAATTTGAAAAAATTAAGAATCATGTTGTGGAGAAATGTGATGGATTACCCCAATTAATTGTTGAAGTTGCCAGGCGTTTATCTAAATGCAACAACATACAACAAGGGTGGAAAAAGATTGAAAAGGAATTAGAGTCATTGGGACTTCTAGATCGCAATGCACTCAGTGTTAGTTACAATATGTTGCCACATCATTTGAAAGTTTTATTTCTATACTTTGGAGTCTTCCCGAAACGTAAAAGAATTCTGGTTAAAATGCTTATAAGGTTGTGGATTGCCGAGGGATTTGTGAACCTATTGACACCTATGGACTTAGACGATGTAGCTTATGAGTGCTTACAAGGGCTTACTAAAAGAAGTCTTCTCTTAATTGAAGATCAAAGTTGTAATGGCAAAATAAAGACTTGTAGAATGCACAGTGCCTTACATAGCTTTTGCGTAGGAGAAGCTCAAAAAGAAGGTATTTTATGTGCAGTAAATACTCAGCAACATTCAGGATTATCATTAAATATGTTTACAAATTCCTGTCGTTGGCTAAGTTCTTATACACACAGTTTTGACTATTATGTGCTCTTTGGTACGAACATCCCTCGCTCCATTTTCTTCTTTCTTGAAAATCCTGAAATTTTTGTTCCTCCCAACCTGTTAAGAGTTTTGGCTTTTGATACTTCTATATCACTTCAAAGTGTGCCAGTGCAATTAGGAGGTTTAGTTTTGCTGAGATACCTATCCATAACACAATGGTTTGAGGATCTGGATCATGTAGTGTCAAACAATCCAACTTTAGAGACACTTGTTGTTTCCGGTAGTGGAGCACCAACTATCCATTTGCCATCTAGTATTTGGAAGCCACCACACTTAAGGCATCTCGAACTTGGCAATTCATATATGGTAGATCCTCCAAGTGTGGATAAAGCGAATTTAAAAACATTATCTTGGGTGATGAGACCAATTCATTGCAGAAAAAAGGTGTACAGCAAGTTCTCTAACATAAAAAATCTGAAAATTTTCCTGAAGGATGACATAGAGCCCAGTGACATTGGAGGATGTTGCAACAATCCTATTTTTTTGGATCATTTTGACTGTTCGGAAGGGCTTGAGAAGCTTAGCCTTTCGGTTTCCATTGGTTGTAATGCAGCCCTTCCAGAGCAGTGTATGTATCCTTCAGGACTTAAGAAGTTGAAGTTGAGTGGGGCAAATATTTCTGAGAGGGATTTAAATGTAATTGCCATGTTACCCCAGCTTATCGTGCTCAAGTTGGAAAATTCCTTCCATGGAGCTGTATGGAAAGTTGCAGAAAGAGGATTTTGTAAATTAAGATTCTTGCTCCTTGAAGCTAAAGAACTCAAGCAGTGGGTAGTTGGCCAGAAGAAGCACTTTCGGATGCTCAGACACTTAGTCTTAAGATCCTGTAATTGTTTGGAACAGATGCCGATGCGTTTTGAAAGAATACGGCTACTTGAGTCAATTGGGTTGGAGGGGTGTCACTCTTCCCTTGTCGCTTCTGCCAAGCAGTTACAACAGAAGAGAAGATCCAAGAATGATAAGGTTAGAAGCTAAATTATGTTTCTTTTTATTTCTTTTTTGTTCAATGCTGCCTTTCATTACAAAATCAGTTAGTATTTCTTTTTCTTGATCTCATTTGTTTTTGTGCATTATTTTTCACAGATCAAAATCCTTGGCCCTGAATATGATGACTCACAGAATACACCTACAGAATTGTCTATATATGTAAGATGACTAGGGCGGTCAGCCTCATAGTAAATAACTGTTGGAAAACGGTATGTGTTAGTTACATGTGTCTTGCTCCTATATTTTTATTTGCAAGCCAAATACAGTACATATAGTTGCATATTCATTGCATGCATATACAGTACATATTTTTTTAAAAAACTTCTCTTATTAGAATTAAGTAATTAACAATAAATAACCTCCATCTTATGCATCATGTATGGCTTCAAAGCATTGATTTGACAGTGATCTGTTACCATTTTACTTTAAGTGGGCACTCCTTTTACAATTACAATAGGAAATTATCTCCCAAAACTCACCCCTCTTTGATTGCTAACAACTCTACTTTTATGGATGGGAGCAAAATTTGAGAGGTTAACTAACCACTTAAATGGTGGTGGTAAATAGTTTACTACAATATAATGCAGTTAGAGAAGCAGTATTTCTCTAGATTCACGGCATGAATTTATCTGGCAAAACTTGCACCTCTGCAATTTTTTTTTTGTAACAATGATGTGTTTGTTGCATTGTTTTCAGTGTAAAAACGGTAGAGATGAGAATATGAGAAGGTTTACCAGCAACTTGGAGAATACCTTCCATGCATGGAAAAGTATGGAAAGTAGCTAAAGGAAAATTATGTAGACTACGATTCTTGTTTCTTGAAGCTAATTAATGAACTCGAGCATTGGGCAGGTAATGGTGATTTCCTACATCTCAAGTGGTTAGTCTTGAGATGTTATTGTTTGGAAGAGGTGTTTAACACAAAATTTGACCATGCGGTCAATTAAGTTGGATCAGTGTAGCACTTCCGTTGGTTCTTTTGCTAAGCATATTCGAGACTGGCAAGTTGAAATGGGAAATGGAATTTTTGAGCTTAGAAGCTACAGCATATGATCCATTCTCAATTATTTCTTTTCTATTTCATATGGATGCTAACTTTTTTTACAAACTTGTTACTATTTGTTTTTCTGATCTCATTTTGCACTATTTTGGAGATGCCCTGGCCTAATGTTGATGTTGGTGAGAGGGGCAAGCAGGTAGATTTGTCATTTCTAGTTCATCTGGTGCCTATATGTGATGTGATGATCATACTACTTTACATCTATGATTCCTTTATGTTTTGCAATTAATCCTAAGTACTAAAATGCTTTTGCAGATCGGTATGCTAATTGGATACCTTTTTAAAAAATTTCCAAACTGATAGTTCATGCATTCTGTAAGGCCTCAAATTAATCAAAGATTTAACTGTGATTCTTGTTTCAAACAAAGTGCTTTAGATCCTGTAGTCGTTCTTCAGGTGAGGTTTTAACCATTTTGTTTTAAGCAATTGAATTCTATAGACTCTAGATGCATCGTGAGATTGATTACATCCATTTCAGGTATTTTGTAAGGCATCAAATCAAATATTTGACAGCGGTCCTGGTTTCAAAAACATCGCTCTCAAATCCTGAAGTTAGTCCTCAGGTAATTTTTTTTTGACCATTTTATTTTAAGCAACTGAATGCTCTAGACTGCAGATAATGCATTGCATGAAATGGCTTGCAGAAAAATTGTATTCTTTATAGAGGTTGTAGAGCCTGCAGAATAAGCATTCTCTTCCACAACAGAGAATGGAAATTTTTTAATAGAGAAATTATATTTGACTGATATTGCTTTAATTTTTATTTTACCTTTGATAGACAGACAAATAGTTTCTCATTTGCAAGAGATTAAAGATGACTTAGAGCCCAATGTCACTTGTGGTTTGGGAAAGGCCGCTGCATCCATTACGATGAAGAATGTTTGAGGTTAGAAGCTACGTATAGTATAGTACAACATGCTTCAATTCATTCTTAATTTTTTACTTTCTTTATATATAAAAACCTTTACTATTTCTTTCTCTGATCTTATTTTGTTGTCTTATTTTTCTATAGATCAAAATTATCGGACTTGATTATGAGGAATCACTACTGTACCCACATGTAGAAGATGACTTGACGAAGCTCACAGTGAATTTACTGTTATTTGAAAAGTGGTACTTATGCAAAGACATATTGCAACTAACATACTATTTGATCTATATATATAATAAAACATGACTAGTTTTCTGGTTTCTCATTCAAAAGCTATTCTTTGAATTGACAGCCAAATGTTTCTCATTTGCAGGGCATTAAGCATAAACTTGCTCAAATCCCAAATAATCGAAAGATGCAGTATGATCACACCCAGTTTTGTGAATATACAATTCTCAAGGCAACTATGATCACACCCAGTATGCTTGAGTTAACTAATGTTGATGGTTTTCAAAGGATTTGTGTTGGTGGCTGTATAGTAGCAGGCAAGTTTATCATGGTGCCTAGCTATATGAGATGATGATATGAGTTTACATCTAGGTTTCTTTTCAATTTTAATTTGCAATTAAGTTATTGTTTGCAGATTGGTGTGCTATGTTGTAGAAAAATTTCTATTCATGATTATCTAGATTTTTGGCTATCTAAATACTCTTCACTTTTTGAGTCTTTGTAGATATATATGCTTAACACAGCACTGCTAATCTTGCAAGAAGTTCCCCAATAACTAATATTTCATTTAGTATATGTTACACATTTTTTTTTTTTTTTGTTAGAGCACATGGTGTCCTGAGTAAACCCTATTGAATATTAGACAACTTCCTAGTAGGAGTGCACTTAGTTTTCTATTTCCATTATGAATGATTTAGTGGATGAGAACTGTAATAATTGCATTGAATAAGATATCTCAACAACTGTACAGACTAGGGGAATATATACAAGAGAAATCATAGGGAGACTATGATAGGTAGTCATAATGTGACTCAAATACATAGAGTCCTAATAATATATAGTCCTAATACTCCTCCTCAAGCACATGGTATGCTAGTAACCTGTAGCTTGTCTCTAGGACAAGAAAATCTAAGACTAGGCAAAGTTTTTGTAAATATGTTGCAAGTTGATCTTTTGTTGAGATGAAATTGAATTGAATATCTCCAACAACAACTATTGGATATTGGTGAATAAAACGATACACAAATAAATAAATAAATAAATAATATATATATATATATATATATATATATATATATATATATATATGTGTGTGTGTGTGTGTGTGTGTGTGTGTGTGTATGTGTGTGTTGTAATTTTAGTTTCATACCAAAATTGGTTGGAATTAATTTTTCTATAAATTAAATTCCAATTATCAGAATAAATATTATATATATATATATATATATATATATATATATATATATATATATATATATATATATATCTTACTATATAAAAAAGCCACACCCCTTGGAAAAATAAATTTGGTGAATAATTCCCGCCCAAATAAAAGGATGGCATTTTGTAATTAGTGTAAACACTATTTTGGCCTCACATTTATAGCTATTTTTTTTGGAATTGTCAGTTTAGTGGTTTAATGTAATCTTTAATATTTGAATAGAAATGAACAGACATATGGCCTTTTGATCTTCAACCCTTGGTGATTCTATTGATTAGGATTTATTGTTTAATTAATTGTTCACACCCGGTTTAGAATTGTGTCTCTTTGTTATTCCAAAAAATAGCATTAAATCACATATCTCTTCAATGTTTCCAAACACAACTATAAAAACACATTCTCACCTTACACTCTTACAGTTTCAAAAACAGCACAACACTGTTTCAGATTACAAATATAATCTTTGATCTCCATGGCAGCTCTTTTCACTACGACAACTGATTTATTCCCTATGAGAACAAGCAGGCTATCAAGGTAAGTATGATGTCCATGATAGGAAGGGCAGTGAAAGCATGATGTATAAGGGGTGTGTTTTTCATGGCAAAGGAGGTATGTATGTATATATGTAATCCGTGTATAATACCCATGGAGTACAATAGGTATAAATTTATTTTTTCTCTATTTTAATTCTAGATACTATTACAGGGATGCTTTTTGCATGCTTATATTTCTAGAGAACGTGTTTCTGAATTCCAGTCTAAATTTAAGGAAGACAATGTATAATCAAAAGTGTTGATACAATATGAATTCAAGTTATATTTTAATACTTAAATTTTTGTTGTATATTAATTTATTAATTAATTGAATATTTAGTCTTTCCGGTGAACAAACTCCTTTGGATTGTGATTACAATAACAAGATCATCTTTGGGAACACGTTTGATGTATTCACTGTACATATACTTATATTCACTGTACATTTCATTCAAATATTAAATTTGAATTTTTATTTATTAGTTTTGAGGTTGTAAACTCAGGACTGTTAATATAAAATAGATATGTGTAGTATTTCTGTCTAAATGTGTAATTAGACAGAAAAGACTATATGCTATTTCCATTAAGAAGTTTACACCTTGGAGTGAGAGTTGTAGATAAAGATGGTAATGAGCCATTCCTTCTATGGGGTAGAGAGTGCAACCAACCAATAGGCATGACAGCAATGCAGGTGACGGAAAGATATCTGGAGGTATGTATTAAATCTATTTTCCAGTTTTTATGATTAACTTATTCTCTGTATATGTCTATTGATTAGTTAACAAAGAAACTGTCAAAATAAATTGAAGCATTATGTGGTATTGCAATGGTTTTCAAGACTGCTGTCAGAAAATAGCAATTTGACAATCAACATATTTTGTGGTTATGAAGATTATCAATGACCGTGCATTGGTTTATGCATAACACGGCCCTGAGCTAACTGATATCCCTGACAATGACCATACTCTAGAATAGTTCAATCCTAACTAAACATTACAGTAAACATTTGTGTTACAGGTATTTTTGTCAAGAAGATGTAGCAGAAAGTCCAAATATTATACGAATTTTCATCCACACAGACTTCTAAAAATAAAAAGGATATAGTTATAAAGTATGAGAAATTGTCATAATTATTCATGGAATTCTTAATGGGTGTTTGGTTGTTTTGAAACTATTTTGACATGGCTGCCATGCATATTTGGTCTTTACCATCTCTGACAATGTTTTTTTGGTCTGCTTATTTTAATATTTTTAAGATTGATCTAGGTTATTTTTGGCCATGACTAGCATTTAGAAATATTTTATTGTTTATTTGATTCTCAGTAGATTGCTTTAACATTTTTATTTTCTTACGTCAGGTCATTCTACAAAGCAGCAGTAGTTAACTACGCTTAGAGCTTCTTGGTTCCAAAGTTTATTGTGTACTTTTTTAATAAGGTTAGGTTATTGAGCATGCAACAGATTATGATTTATGTTTTGAGAAGTAATTTGTAAAATTCTTTTTGTTTCTTTACTTAGAGGTACAATCCTATATTGTAATATAAAATCATTCTTATGTAGTCTTACAAATCATATATTGTAATTTGATGTAAATTTTTTTAATAAATATTCAGTTCGTGCAAGTACTTCTATTATAACAATTTAATTTCTATTATTGTGTCTGTAAATATTCAATATATATATATATATATATATATATGTGTGTGTGTGTGTGTGTGTGTGTGTGTGTGTGTGTGTGTGTGTGTGTATGTATGTATGTATGTATATTTATATGTATTTATATGTATTTTAAATATAGAGATTAGTTATATGGTAAAAAATTGCATCAATACCAAATTATACTTATTGATTTCTTAAAGTAATAACAAATTATTGCCACAAATTGTTTTTGATTAACTATTATGAAACTTGAAATATTATTTGAGTCAAATATGAATTAAGAAAATTAAGTAGAGTAACAATCTTTTAAGTTTAACTCTAAACCACACATATATTGTGATACCGTATGTTTAGTTTATTATTATCATATATCCATCTCATTTTTGTTTATTTCAATAACACTGTAAATTAAAATTTTATTTATAGACCATGCATCGCACGGGTACAATACTAGTGTATATATATATATATATATATATATATATATATATATATATATATATAAAACGTATATATATTAACCAAATAGGGATTTATTCTTTATCAAAAAATAATCCCACCACAACTAAGCCAACTCCTTTCTGGCGTTTATGGACTGGTCGGTATAATCTCAATTGTTGGAATGGTGGGTATTGGAAAGACTACTGTAGCAAGAAATGTATATGAAGATCCATCAGTTGCGTCCCATTTCGATGTAAGAGCTTGGGTTACTATGCCTCCTCCTCAACACTACAATGAGAGCAGAATGCTAAGCCAACTTCTTCAGTCAATTACACCAGTAGAAGAGCCAAATGTAATTAAAAAGGGAAGCACTCCTCATGAAATAGAAATGCAGGTACGCAAATGCTTTGGGGAATAAGAAGTATCTAATTGTTTTGGACAACATTACGAGCAAGCAAACTTGGACTGACATCAAAGAGTGTGTTTCTAATGGATTAGATGGAAGTTACACATTACTAACCACTAGACACTACTATACTTCAACCTAGATGGCCACGAGATAAGATATATCAATTTCCATAAGATAATGACTTTTCTAGATTCAAAAGAAAGTTGGGAACTATTTTGTAATATTCTTTCTATTGATGAAGAGCACTTGGCCCCAAAATTTGAAAAAATTATGAACCATGTTGAAGTTGCCAGGCGTTTATCTAAATGCAACAACATACAACAAGGGTGGAAAAAGATTGAAAAGGAATTAGAGTCATTGGGACTTCTAGATCGCAGTGCACTCAGTGTTAGTTACAATATGTTGCCACATCATTTGAAAGTTTTCTTTCTATACTTTGGAGTCTTCCCAAAACGTAAAAAAATTCGGGTTAAAATGCTTATAAGGTTGTGGATTGCCGAGGGATTTGTGAAGCTATTGAAACATAAGGAGTTAGAAGATGAAGCTTATGACTACTTACAAGAGCTTACTGAGAGAAGTCTTCTCTTAATTGAAGATCGAAGTTGTAACGGAAAAATAAAGACTTCTAGAATGCACAGTGCCTTACATAGCTTCGTCGTAGGAGAAGCTCAAAAAAGAGGTATTTTATGTGCAGTAAATACTCAGCAACATTCAGAATTATCATTAAAAGCATTTACAAATTCCCGTCGTTGGCTAAGTTCTTACTCACACAGTTTTGACTATTATGTGCTCTTTGGTACGAACATCCCTCGCTCCATTTGCTTCTTTCTTGAAAATCCTGAAATGTTTGTTCCTCCCAAGCTGTTAAGAGTGTTGGCTTTTGATACTTCTATATCACTTCAAAGAGTGCCAGTGCAATTAGGAGGTTTAGTTTTTCTGAGATACCTATCCATAACACAATGGTTTCAGGATCTGGATGATGTAGTGTCAAATAATCCAAATTTAGAGACACTTGTTGTTTCCAGTAATGGAGCACCAACAGTCATTTGCCATCTAGTATTTGGATGCCACCAAATTTAAGGCATCTCGAACTTGGCAATTCATATATGGTAGATCCTCCAAGTGCAGATAAAAAGAATTTACAAACATTATCTTGGGTGGTGAGACCAATTCATTGCAGACAAAAGGTGTACAGCAAATTCCCTAACATAAAAAAGCTGAAAATATTGCTGAAGGATGACATAGAGCCCCCTAGTCACATTGGAGGATGTTGTAGCAATCCTATTATTTTGGATTATTTTGACTCTTTGGAAGGGCTTGAGAAGCTTAGCATTTCGGTTTCCATTGGTTGCAATGCAGCCCTTCCAGAACTGTCTAGGTTTCCTTCAGGACTGAAGGAGTTGAAGTTGAGTGGGACTAATATTTCTAAGGGGGATTTAAATGCAATTGGCATGTTACCCCATCTTAAGGTGCTCAAGTTGGAAAATTCCTTCCATGGAACAGTATGGAAAGTAGCTAATGGAAGATTTCATCATTCTTGCTCCTTGAAGCTAAAGAACTCAAACAGTGGGTAGTTAGGTCCTTTTATAACTTTTTTGTGCTTAGACACTTAGTCTTAAGATCATGCAATTGTTTGGCGTAGATGCCTAAACGTTTTAAATGTTACAAGTTGGAGACAATTGAGTTGGAGGGATGTCACTCTTCACTTGTCGCTTCTGTCAAGCAGGTAAAACGGAAGGAATGTTTCCAAAATCTTGAGGTTAGAAGAAAGCCTTTCATTTTTAATTTTTGGGCAGCCTCACAGTATATAACAGTTAGAAAATGGTATGTGTTAGGTTACAAGTGTTGATTTGTATATAACAGTTAGAAACTAAAGAGTTACTCAGTCTTAATTTTTTATTTCTTTTCTATTTAATGCTGCCTTTTTTTTTTTTTAATAATAAAATCAGTTACTATTTCTTTTATTGATCTGATTTCATTATCCCACTTTGTGCATTGTGTTTTGATAGATCAAAATCCTAGGCACTGAATATGATGATGAATCACATAGTACCGATACATAAGACGACTTGAGCAGCCTCACACTCTGATCTGATCAGATCTGCTCTCAGAGTGAATTGTAAATGGTACTTCTGAAGCGACATGTATTAGGTTGCCAAATGAAATGATGTGCTGATCCAATCCTCCATTACCAAATTTGGAGGTTAGAAGACGACTTGGTTGGGCTTCCTTTCCTTGAGCTGATAAAACTGAAACAAGTCTCCAATGATTCAAATTGGAAAGGCACCGACGGAAATTTTAGTAAGCTAAAAACTTTGTTTGTTGGAAATTTAATGAAGGGGAACAATTTCTTTATCTTGATCTCTTAGTCCGTAAAAGATGTTCGAGTTTGGAAGTGTTTCCTACTAGCTTTGAAGAGATCATTCGATGTAATGAATTGAGTTAAAAACTTGCTCCCCTTATGTTTGACTTCTGCCAATGAAATTAATGATGCCTGGCAAGAAAATTATGGATACAACTGCATTGCTATTCACCATGGTCTGTCTCTACTCTTTACCAAATCTGTTATCAGGGCATTAAGTTTGTAATTTCTATTATATTAATCCCTAGTATTAATATGCTTTTGCAGATTCATATGCTAACTGAATACCTTTAATGAAATTCCAAACCGGGAATCTGCTAGTGGTCAAGTATTGAAGATGAGATGTACAGGTAATTAGAGGAATTGCTATTGCTTGGGTATTGTATTTCATTCTAATTCAAGGGTGTGTTTGTCAACTCATAGTTAGACTACACATTTATTATTGGCACAAGTGTCAAATAGACCCGTCTACTATTTTGAAGTGCTCAATTCCCCCCATCAACTAAAACATAATCTAATTGGACACACTTACCTCTAAAAATTTGTCGATTAGCTTTTTTTGCAGGTTGCCACTTCATATTGCAGACATGTAATTTTATTTAAATAAAAATGGTGATGATGTGGTATTTACTTCCTAATCTCCAGCAAGAATCCTAGTCCAACATGCGAAATAATTTCCATTCTTCATTCTTCATTTTCGTTCTTCAGTCCAACGACATTACAAACTAAAGAAGCCATGGCGGGATTCGAAAAGGTGTACTCTTTCCAAGGACAACCCATAACTAATTCCAGCAACACCCTGTTCTTACAAGGTGGTTCGGGATTAAACTATCTTCTTGCAGAAAGAAACAGAGACAATCCAAGGAGAGATCCCCCAGTTCCTGGAACGCAGCAATCAGTGATTTCTTTCAAGAAGAAGAACACTCCCGAGTTCAATGTAGCTCGCAATGATGGTTTTCCCAGTAAGGTATTCTTCAATGGAGAAGAATGCTCACTTCCGGTGACACTACCCAGCAGGGCTTACAGAATGCCAGTAGTCTCCACAACATTCACCATTCTTCTAGCTGTGTTGGTTCTCATGGTATAATTATGTGCACTGTATCATACTCTTCCATTCTAGACTCAATTCTTTCATTAGTTTTCTGCAAATTTCTGGAAAAATGACATTCAACCTAGGCCCAAACAGTTTGGAGCCAAAACTGTAGAATTACATCAATTTCAGATGTTCATTGCATAATAATTGTCTATGACAAAATGAAATCACATCATACAAGTATCTCCGTAAGGACTAATAAGATAAGAAAGACGAAGCACATGATCAAAATCCACATCATACAACTATCAACAATGCTGATTTATCCAATCCTTCGTTCTTTAGTCCAACATGCGAAATAATTTCCGTCGCTGGACTGAAGAGCGGAGAATGGAAATTATTTAGCATGTTGGACTAGAGTTCTTGTTGGAGATTAGGAAGTAAATATCACATCATCACCATTTTTATTTAAATAAAATTACATGTTAGCGGTGTGGGGTGGAACCTGGAGGTAACCTGCAAAAAAAGTTAATGGATAAATTTTTAGAAGTAAGTGTGTCTAATTAGATTATGTTTTAGTTGATGGGGGGAATTGAGCACTTCGAAGTAGTAGATGGAGCTATTTGACACTTGTGCCTTTATTATTTGATATGTATTATATGTGTTGAAAAGTTGTGCCTCTAGCTAACAGATATTGATTTGTGTTAGAAATGAATAGACAAGTATGTGAAGGGTCAAATGTAGGTGAACAGACATGGATGTGAAGAGGCATAGATAACCCTCCCTTGTGTATATATATATAGATGTGTCTTGTACTTGTAGAATACACAGAAAACAGACCAGAAGAGATACAAGGTCAGTATTCATAGACCTTCTTCCTTTTAGCTTTCTACATGGTATCAGAGCGGGTGAGAGTGAGAGTGAGGTAGTGGGCTTTGCTCGGAACAGGAGGACGACGCCGGAGATCAAGTCGCGACGTCACCGGAGCAGCCACGCGCCACCGCCACACACTGCTCGCCGACTCACGCGCCGGCGCATGAAGGTTTTTCCGGCGACCATCTTCGACGGCGGTTGCACCGGTAGGCTCGTCGTGAAGTGTAAAGTCCATCTGGGTGGAGAGGAAGAAGTTCCGAGCGACTCCATATCCTTCGAGAGAGAAAACGACGAACCTGCGGACTGCGGTAATACTGTTTTGTGTTTTTTGTTTGCTGCAAGGGCTATTGGATACTGGAAGCTGACTTCAGTACTATTGAAACCCATTTCAAGTTTTTTTTTTGGGCACTTACAAAATATGGCTGGAAACAAAAATATTACTGTTGTGTCTACTCCATCTAAATTAATTGATGTAGTCCTGGCTGCTGATGGATCTAATTTTGCTGAATGGAAATTTTTGGTCAAAATTAACTTAGATGGAATGGGTAAAGGTGACCATTTAGATAAAGATTGCCCTCCAGATTATAAGGAGTGGGAGGCAAATGATAAAGCTTTGTTATCCCGGGTAATTAATTGTATTGATAGGAAAGTGATCTTATCAATGCAACATTGTACCACGGTTAAAGCAGTGTGGGATCTAGTGTCTGAATGGTTTAGTGGGTCAAGTAATTTGAGAAAACTGTATCAGTTGTCTCAGGATGTCTATCGTCCTAATCAAAAGGGTCGAGATCTACGGGACTACTATTATGATTTCAAAAGTTTAAGTGAAGCTTTGTGTACTGTGATGCCTATTACAACTGATGTAAAGACAATGAAAGAACAAGGTGATCAATTAATTGCTTTTAGCTGGATTTCTGGACTTGACAAAGAATATGAGGTTCTTAGGTCACAATTGCTGGGAAACAAGGAGTTAGGATCAAGTATTCTCCCAAATACAGAATGCATCAGTACCTGATGAACCTCATGAGAAGAATGTTTTTATATCACAAGGAAGCAACACCGAAGGAAGTACGTTTGTGTCGCAAGGGGGGTACACTAACGGAGGGTACAATAGCCGAGGTGGAAGTGGTCGCCATCGAGGACGTGGAGGAAGGGGCCGTGGAGGACCGAAGGTATGTTTCAACTGTGGAGATCCAGGACATTTCAAGAATCAGTGTCCTAAACCACCCAGACAACAGAGATTTGCTAACACAACCTCTCGCCCTGGAGGACATATGGTAGTTATGACAGATGATGAGTTAGCAGCATTCAATCAACTGAAGGTGTATTCTTCTATGCAGTCTCCATCTCAGTCTCTGTCCAATCAACCGCCCTCTTCTGCCACCCTGGTCCAAACAGGTAATCCTGTTGCATGTGTATCTTCTTCATTTACACAGTGGGTCATTGACTCCGGAGCTAGTGACCATATGACAGATAATTCTAATATTTTGTCCTCATATTCTCCATCAAACCTTGGGGCTATAGTTACTCTGGCGGATGGGTCATCTGTTCCAGTTTTAGGTAGAGGTAGTGCTGTTGCAACCTCATCATTACCCCTGTCATCTATATTATACCTTCCAAAGTTTCCCTTTAATTTGCTTTCCATTAGCCAAATCACACGGACTTTGAATTGATTTGTCTCCTTTTTCCCCGGTTATTGTTTATTTCAGGATCTTTTGACGAAGAAGATTATTGGTTAGGGGAAGGAAGTCGGAGGACTATATGTTTTGGAACAGTCTGCATCTCCGTCCAAGGCCATGTTGAGTGATACCTCTCCTTTTCAACTACACTGTTGGTATGGTAATCCATCACTGTCGATCCTAAAGAAGTTGTTTCCTAGTTTAGAGTCATTGTCTACTTTGCAGTGTGAGTCGTGTGAGTTTGCTAAGCATTGTCGGGTTTCCTACCCTCCTCGTATCAATAAAAGAATACAATCGATATTTGATCTTGTTCATTCTGATGTTTGGGGTCCTTGTCATGTCACAGGGAAGAACGGGTTTAGATATTTAGTAACATTTGTAGACGACTTCTCTAGGTGTACGTGGTTATACCTTATGAAATCTAGAGATGAGTTGTTTACTATTTTTTGTAATTTTTGTGCTGAGATCAAAACCCAGTTCAATAAAACTATTAAGTGTATACGGAGTGACAATGCACAAGAGTATTTCTCCAAACATTTTTCCACTTATATGAGCCAAAATGGGATGGTTCATCAGTCCTCGTGTGCATATACCCCTCAGCAAAACGGAGTTGCAGAAAGGAAAAATCGTCATGTGTTAGAAGTAGCTCGGGCAATTTTGTTTCAAATGAAAGTACCTAAGGTCTTTTGGTCTGATGTTGTTTATACTGCATGTTTTCTGATCAATAGGATGCCTTCATCTGTTCTTAAAGGTCAAATTCCTTATTCTTTTGTGTATCTAACGAACCCTCTTTTTCATCTCCCACCAAAAATATTTGGGTGTACTTGTTTTGTCCAGGATGTCCGTCCTCAACGCAGGAAACTTGATCCTAAATCACTTAAGTGTATATTCCTAGGGTACTCACATACTCAAAAGGGTTATAGGTGCTATTCACCTGACTTGGGACAGTATTTAGTGTTAGTTGATGTCATTTTCTTTGAAAACATGGTGTTCTCTGGGGATGTTGGATCGTCTGGGTATGGGTCTACTCCAGATAATGACTTCCTTACATATACTATTACCATACCAGTCGAGTCTGTTTCTAGGCCCCCCATTACACATGTTTATACTCGACGGCCAAGAGATGAAGTGGCGCTGCTTGAACCGCAAGTGAATACTTCCTCCTTACTAGAATCTTCGTCAAATGATCTGGATCTTCCCATTGCCCTTCGTAAAGGTAAACGTCGTTGTCAAAACCCTATTTCCTCTTTTTGTGTCTTATGATCATTTGTCATTATCATCTCGCACTTCGTATCACGTTTAGATTCTATGTCAGTTCCAAACACTTTGAGTCAGGCTATTGCTCATGATGGGTGGAGACAGGCAATGGAGGAGGAGATGGCTGCTCTTGAGGACAATCATACTTGGGATTTGGTACCCCTCCCGTCCGGTAAGACTGCAGTTGGTTACAAGTGGGTTTATGTTGTGAAAATGAATCCAGATGGGTCTGTGGCTAGACTTAAAGCTCGTTTAGTGGCAAAGAGGTATACACAGACTTATGGTGTTGATTATACAGAAACGTTCTCCCCTGTAGCTAAGATAGCTTCGGTTCGTATCTTTATTTCCTTAGCTGCGTCTAATCATTGGCCTCTGTATCAGCTAGATGTCAAAAACGCCTTCTTGCATGGTGATTTGGTTGAGGAAGTCTACATGGAGCAACCTCCTGGGTTTGTTGCTCAGGGGGAGTCCTGGAAAGTGTGTAAATTGAAGAAGTTTCTATACGGCTTGAAGCAATCACCACGAGCTTGGTTTGGGAGGTTTAGTAGTGTGATTATTGAGTTTGGTATGCAAAGGAGTATGTGTGATGCATTCTCTTGATTGCTTATGTTGATGATATAGTAATCACAGGTAGTGATGCAGTGGGGATTGAAGCTCTTAAATCCTTTCTCAAAGAAAAGTTTCACACGAAGGATTTGGGAGTGTTGAAGTATTTTCTAGGTATTGAAGTTGCTCGTTCTCGAAAAGGAATATTCCTTTCCCAAAGGAAATATGTGCTAGATTTGCTTGATGATACTGGGTTGTTGGGATCAAAACCATGCAAGACCTCTATGGAGCAGGGTGTTAAACTTGTGGCTGGTGAGGGGGAGGCCTTTGACTCTCCAGAGAGATATAGGAAGTTGGTGGGAAAGTTGAACTATCTTACCATTATGCGTCCGGATATTGCTTTTCCAGTCAGTGTGGTAAGTCAGTTCATGCAAGCACCTACGCGAGCTCATTGGGAGGCAGCAGTTCGAATTGTAAAGTATCTCAAGAATGCACCCGGTAAAGGCATTCTATATGTTGATCATGGACATATGAAAGTTGAGGCTTTTTCAGATGCTGATTGGGTAGGTTCGTTGAGCGACAGGAGGTCTACAATAGGATATTGTGTGTTCGTAGGAGGTAATTTGGTTTCTTGGAAAAGCAAGAAATAGACTGTAGTGGCTCGGTTCAGTGCAAAATCCGAGTATAGGGCGATGGCTCATGTGACATGTGAGATAACTTGGGTGCACAATATGTTGAAGGAGGTTGGTATGGAGATGATGAAGCCTATACGTTTATGGTGTGATAATCAAGCTGCTATACACATTTCAAATAATCCAGTATTCCATGAGCGTACCAAACATATTGAGGTAGATTGTCATTTTGTGCGCGAAATGATTCAACAAGGCTTAATTTCTGTGGCTCATGTTCGTAGTGGTGAGCAACTAGCTGATTTGTTCACCAAAGGGCTCAGTAGGGACAGGGTTGAATATATTTGTAACAAGCTGGGCATGTTCAATATCTATGCTCCAGCTTGAGGGGGAGTGTTAGAAATGAATAGACAAATATGTGAAGGGTCAAATGTAGGTGAACAGACATGGATGTGAAGAGGCATAGATAACCCTCCCTTGTGTATATATAGATGTGTCTTGTACTTGTAGAATACACAGAAAACAGACCAGAAGAGATACAAGGTCAGTGTTCAAAGACCTTCTTCCTTTTAGCTTTCTACAATTTGCAAGGCTAAGTATAATTCTGAAAACTTCTTCATGAGATTCATTACACTTCCATTTCAGGCATCTTGTAAGGCATCAAATCAAAGATTTTACAGTGATTTCAAAGACAAGGCTAGCTTTCAAATCCTGTAGTTAGTCGTAAGGTGATTGTTATTTTTTATCATTTTATTGAACGCTCTATACTACAGATGCATTGTATTCTTGAAACAGCTTGCAGAAAAATCATATTCTTTAAAGAGCTGAGGTTGCAGAATAATAATATATTAGACTGAAGGAGAATTTTGTAGACTAAAGATTCTTGCTTCTTGAAGCTAATAAACTCAAGCATTGGGCAGGTGATGGTGATTTCCCATGTCTCAAGTGGTTAGTCTTGAGAATTATGTTGTTATTATTTGTAAGTAAATTAAGTTGGATAAATGTACGTAGCCCTTCCATTATTACTTTTGCTAAGCATATTCAAGACTAGAAAGTTGAAATGGGAAACGGCATTTTTGAGGTTAGAGGCGACAGCATAGGATCCATACTCAAATTTTTACTCATTATTTTGTTCTACTCCATATGGATGCTAACTTTCTTTACATACTTGTTCTATTTATTTTGCTGATCTTGTTTTTTTTTTTTTTTTTTTAATCTCCATTTTGCATTATTTTTTCGTAAATCAATATCCGGGGGGCTGATGAATCACATATAGAAGAGTCTGTAGAAGACGACTTGGTGTGTGTAAAGCTGGGCTCACACTTAATTAACAGCTATTTGAAAATGTTATGCCTAAAGCTGCATGTGTCTTTGTATCTGCATGTACCTTTGCATGCCGAATGAAATGAAATGTTGTTGAATTGGCTGTTGCTACCTTGTACAGATAATTGAAGGTTGCAAATGAATTGGTTCCTCATGACTTCATCTACTGCACTGGTCTTCAATTCAAAACTTAGACTTCTTTTTGGTGCTTTCCCCCCTTCTTACTCTGTAAATTCCAAAGTGCTAGGGGCACAATTGAAGAAGTTGAGGTTGAGTGGGACTAAAAGGGATTTGATCGTAATTGGCATCCATGTTTCCCCACTGCCCCAGTTTGTGAAGCTCAAGTTGGAAAATGCTTTCCATAGATTAAGATTGTTGTTGCTTGAAGCTAAAAAACTGAAATGCTGGGAAGCCATGGGTGATCACTTTCCACTTAATCTTAAGATTCTATTATAATAGTTTGGTTGATATCCTTCCGGGGTTTGCAGATATTTGCACCCTGGAATCAATTGAGTTCCCTTATCACTTCTGCCATACGAATTCAAAAAGAGCTGCAGGATTATGGAAACGAAATTGTTGAGGTTAGAAGCTACAGTGTGACAGGTAGTCTTGATTTTTTACTCCGCATTTCTTTTCTTTTTCTGATCTCATTCCGTTTTCTACATTGTTTTTTCATAGGTCAAAATCCTAGGATAGGCCCTGTATATGATGAATCACAGAGTACAGATACAGTCATACAGATGTGTCTGCAGAAGAAGACTTAGCCAGCCAGCCAGCCAGCCTCACACTGTCAGAGTGAATAACGTATTGTTGTTACAAATGATACATGGGCTCCTGCTTTCAAATCCTGTAGTCTATTTTCAGGTGATTTTTTTATCATTTTATTTTAAGCTACTGAATGCTCTAGACTACAGATGCATTGTATTCTTGAAATAGCTTGCAGAAAAATTGTACTCTTGAATAAATATGGCTTTCCTCAACAGAGAATGAAATGTTGTTTAACAGAGCAATATAATTATATTAGACTGATAGATTTTGCTTTGTATTTTAATTTCATAACTATTCAACCACATTCATCAACTACGTACTAATTATATTCTATTAATTCATATACCAAATAGTTTCCTATTTTTGTTAGGAGTTTTGAAAAAGTTGGGAGTTTTATGTGATTCTTTAAATCTGCAAAGTTACAGATATGGAGAAGGTGAAGAGAAAGGAGTACATGATATACATTACAGATTGAAATGGTTTTTGCTTTAGCCATCTTGATCCTCCAAGAAGGGATAAATGAAATTTGCAAAATATTATCTTGTGTGCGTCCAATTAACTCAAGGATAATTTTGTAGACTAGGATTCTTGTTTCTTGAAACTAATAAACTCAAGCATTGGGCAGGTAATGGTTATTTCCCATATCTTGAGTGGTTAGGCTTGAGATGTTGTTAATTGTTTGGAAGAGTTCCCTAGCTAGCTAGGTGTTTAACAGGAAATTTGAGCCTGCATGCGGTCAATTAAGTTTGATAGGTGTTGCCATTCGGTTGTTGCTTGTGCTAAGCACATTCAAGACTTGCAAGTTTAAATGGGAAACCACATTTTTGAGGTTATAGTCCATTCTCAATTATTCTTCTGTATTACATATGGATGTTAAATTTCTTTAATTTGGGACCTTGTTACTATTTCTTTTTATGTTCAATTCACTTTTGAAAAAAGTGAGTTTTATGTGATACTTTAATATCATATCTGCAAAGTTATAGATATAACCATAATGAAAAGAATGTAGACTATAGATGCATCATATTCTAGAAATAGCTAGCAAAACTAGTATTCTTCAAAGTGGTTGCAGAATTGAACCTGCAGAAGAAGCAGGCCTTTTTCCTCCAAAAGGAAAAAAAAAAAAAAAAAACAGAGAAACTATATTAGACTGATATTGCTTTATATTGCAAAGTTTATAGATATAGACATAGTCAACAGAAGTAGAGTAAATGGTTCTTCCAAAATCTTCTTGCTTGCAGGCACTCACTGGATAGAGAATGCATATCCCAAAGCTAGCCATGTGAGCTTTGTTCTTGTCTTGGTAGAAGATGGCAAATGCTTATGAACTTTTAGCAGTGATGTTTCTAAGCTGATTGATTACTTGACAATTAAGATCAAGAGCCACTGTAAATCTGCTCCTATCCTGACTACTAATGTGCTTTTGCAGATTGATATGCCAATTGAATATATTTTTGGAATTTTTTCAAACTGGTAAGCTACTATTGGTCAAGTATTGAGGATATGTAGAGGTAAAGAAGAATTGCTTCTTATTTCCTTATAATTGAATGATGTGTTTCGTTTCAACTAAAACTTTAAATTCATAGTGAGACTACTACACTTGTTATTTATATATATGTTTTGTTCAACAATCAACAGTTCCGCCTCTCACTAATTGATATTGATTTGCAAGGCTAATATAATTCTTAAAACTTCTTCATGAGATTGGTTACTTCCATTTCAGGCATTCTGTAAGGCGTTACATCAAAGATTTTATAGCGTCCTGGTTTCAAAGAAATTGTTAAGCTGATTGATTTACTTGACTAGGTCAAGAGCTGATGTAAAACTGCACGTACTGATCATCGGACTTGATTATGAGGAATCACCGTATCCACATGTAGAAAACAACTTGATCGAGCTCATAGTGAATTTACTGCTGTTTGTATATATAATTGTACTTATGCATAGACATTTGCAACATAGTATTTGATCTATTATAAAACATGACTAGTTTTCTGGTTTCTCATTCAAAAGATATTCTTTGGCAGCCAAATGTTTCTCATTTGCAGGGCATGCATAAACTTGCTCAATCCCAAATAATAGAAAGATGCAGTATGGTTTTCAAAGGATTCATGTTGGTGGCTGTAGCAGGCAAGTTTATGATCTGGTGCTTGTATGAGATGATGATATGAGTATATATATGACTTTACATCTAGCTTTCTTTTCTGTTTTTGCAATTAATTTTTGTTTGCAGATTAGTGTGCTAATTGAATATGTCACGCCCCAAAAAATGAGCGTAACCCGACCGTATTATTACGACAAAAAAAAATCTTTATAATACGAAGCCTGCTAAACAAAATATCAATCACAAGATAACATAAACAACCTCTTGGTCTTAAAGTTCCTTCTCCCAAAGATAGCTTAATTGGAAATATGAGTTAATACCCAAAATTGTCCTCGACTATAGTGATTTTTCTCAATTTCGTCCTAAACGACTTTGGTGACCTAATATCGTCCTAGACTTTTGTGTTTCGCTCAATTTACTAGCATTCCAAATATTTACAAATTCTTCTTGTAAATTTATAAACAACCATGTTTTCTCCACACCAAGCAACAATCCAAAAATATAAATAAATGAGCCTAAGACCTCTATTACTCTTCTTGAAACAAGTGCTGTCAAAATTTAACAAATAAGATGTAGTTCATTAGGGAGAAAAAATCAGCCGCAACATGGGTAATAAAGCATAGATTTGTTAGGGAAAAGAAATAAAAAGTCATCACCAAACACCCACTTTAAAACTTATCAATTCAATTCTTCACTGTTGTGAATTCCCCAATCTTGAGCTTTGAATTACGTACACAGCAAAACCTAGCAGGGATGGTGTTTCAATTCTTCTTTTAACAAAAAAATCTAAAATTGAATACATTGCCTAGTTGAGCCCAAAAACCAAACTCTGTTGCTTGTTACTTGCTACGCAGAGTCGCAGAGTGAGATGTGCCTCCTTTCTTCCTACGCTGAAAGATGAAAGTGTCCTCTTCTCCCCTCTTTCTTCTCTACTAAGATTCCAGAACAATCTCCTCCCACTAATGGACTTCTCAAGCTTAAGACATACAATTATTATTGGGCCCAAGAATAGACTAAGCCCAAATCAAAACTTAACCAACTAAATTATAATTTGGGCCTAGGTAGAATAAGATCTAAAATATCTAGTTAGCCTATTATTATTATTATTATTATTATTATTATTATTATTATTATTATTATTATTATTATTATTATTACT
Source organism: Ipomoea nil (assembly GCF_001879475.1). Taxonomy (NCBI): domain Eukaryota; kingdom Viridiplantae; phylum Streptophyta; class Magnoliopsida; order Solanales; family Convolvulaceae; genus Ipomoea; species Ipomoea nil. Next base: position 783,483 of record NW_017616621.1, on the reverse strand, counting down.
ATCAAAAAATGAAAATTTGTCATTACATACTCTACCCCTTAATGAAAGTTTCGTCCTCGAAACTTACATACCTTCCTCAGTAAATAGCTCAGGATAACATTCTCTCATGATCTCCTCTCGTTCTCAAGTAGCTTCTCTTGATGTGTGATTAGACCATTGTATCTTGATCCACTGGATTTTACGTCGCCTTAAGGTTTGTTCCTTCTTGTCAACTATACGAATAGACACTTCTGTGTAGGACAAGTTATCTTTGATATGCAGTGGCTCATAGTCCAATATGTGACTAGGATCTTAGATATATTTTCTTAGCATAGATACATGGAAGACATTGTGGACACTAGATAACCCTGGTGGAAGTGCGACCCTATAGGCCAAATCACCAACTCTTTCAAGAACTTCAAATGGTCCCACATAGCGAGGACTTAACTTTCCACGCTTTCCAAATCTCATCACGCCCTTAGTAGGAGACACTCTCACGTACACAAAATCTCCGTTATTAAATTCTAAGCCTCGTCTTTTCAAATCAACCCAACTCTTCTGCCTATCTTGAGAAGTTTTGATCCTATCTCTTATTAATTGAATCTTCTCAACTGTAAGTTCTACCAATTCAGGACCCAATATCTTTCTTTCTCCAACTTCATCCCAACACAAAGGTGACCTACACTTCCTCCCATATAATGCTTCAGAGGGTGTCATTCCAATGCTTGATTGATAACTATTATTATAAGAAAACTCAATTAAGGGAAAATGTTGACTCCAACTGCTTTTAAAGTCAAGTACACAAGCTCTAAGCATATCCTCTAAGCTCTGAATTGTCCTTTCTGTTTGCCCATCAGTTTGAGGGTGAAAGGCTGTACTGAGTTTAAGTTCTGTACCCAAGGCTCTTTGCAAACTCTTCCAAAATTTTGATAAAAACCTTGAGTCCCTATCTGAAACAATGCTCACTGGAACTCCATGCAATCGAACAATCTCATCAATATAGAGTTGAGCCAAATCGTTCAATGGTGTAGTACGTCTAACTGGTAAAAAGTGTGCAGTCTTAGTGAGTCTATCAACAATCACCCAAATAGAATCATTTCCTCGAGTAGTCCTTGGTAGCCCACAGACAAAATCCATTGAAATGTGTTCCCACTTCCATTCTGGTATTTCTAAGGGCCTTAGTAATCCTGCAGGCCTTTGATGTTCTGCTTTGACTTGTTGACAAACCATGCATTTTGATACAAAGTCCGCTACGTCACGCTTCATGCCGCTCCACCAAAAGTTTCTTTTCAAATCTTTATACATCTTTGTGGCACCGGGGTGTATTGCAAAATGAGACTTATGAGCTTCACTTAAGACTTCCCTCTTAATCACCTCATCATTTGGCACACACAACCTAGACTTGAAGCACAATGAGCCATCCCAAAAAATTAAAAAGTTTGTAGTCTCACCCTTCTCTAATCTTTCTTTTATCTTTTTCAACCCTGGATCATCAATTTGAGCAACCTTAATTCTATCCAATAATGCTGGTTGAGCAGTTAAAGTTGCCAGAACCTTACTAAACTTATCCTTAGTTATCACTTCTACCTCCATCATTTCAAACTCTTTTAGTATCTGAGGTTGCATAGTTAGAAAGTTTATAAGTCCCATAGATGATTTTCGACTAAGTGCATCTGCAACCACATTAGCTTTTCCTGGGTGATAGTGAAATCTTATATCATAGTCTTTAATTAACTCTAGCCAACGCCTTTGCCTCATATTTAGATCTTTTTGTGTGAACAAGTATTTCAAACTTTTGTGATCAGTGAAAATCTCACAAGGTTCCCCATATAAATAATGTCTCCAAATTTTTAAAGCAAACACCACTGCTGCAAGCTCTAAGTCATGAGTTGGGTAGTTCGCTTCATAAGGTTTTAGTTGGCGAGAAGCATAAGCCACCACTCTATCATTTTGCATCAACACACAACCCAACCCTTTCTTTGAGGCATCACTGTATATAACAAATCCTCCCATGCTCGAGGGGAGTGCTAATATGGGTGCACTTACTAGACGGCTTTTCAAGTCCTCAAAACTTCTTTCGCATTCTGCTGTCCACTCAAATTTCACAAGCTTCCGTGTCAAGTTAGTTAAGGGAGAAGCAATTTGAGAAAATCCTTCCACAAACCTTCTATAATAGCCGGCCAGCCCTAGGAAACTCCTCACCTCAGTTACATTCGTAGGTCGTGGCCAATTAGACAATGCTTCTACTTTGGCTGGATCAACATAAATTCCATTTTCTGATATTACATGACCAAGAAAAGATACTCTGTTAAGCCAAAACTCACACTTACTTAGTTTTGCATATAACTTCTTGTCTCTCAATGTTTGCAACACCACCCTTAAGTGTTCTACATGCTCTTCTTTGGTTTTAGAGTAAACCAAAATATCATCAATGAAGACTACAACAAATTTATCTAAGAATTGCTTGAATACCCTGTTCTTCAAATCCATGAAAGCAGCGGGAGCATTCGTTAACCCGAAAGGCATAACCAAGAATTCATAATGGCCGTATCTAGTTCGAAACGCAGTCTTAGGTACATCTGCTGCCTTGATTTTCAATTGGTGATAACCAGATCTCAAGTCAATCTTAGAGAAATACTTTGCTCCTTGCAATTGGTCAAATAAGTCATCTATGCGGGGTAACGGATATTTGTTCCTTACAGTTACCTTATTCAACTCTCTATAATCGATGCAAAGTCAAAAACTCCCATCCTTCTTTTTAACAAACAAAACAGGTGCACCCCAAGGTGAGACACTAGGGCAGATAAATTTCATGTCTAGTAACTCTTGCAATTGTACCTTTAATTCTCGCAACTCGGCTGGAGCCATCCTATATGGAATTTTGGACTTAGGAGTTGTTCCAGGGATCAAATCAATCTCAAACTCTATCTCTCTATCAGGGGGTACTCCTGGTAATTGCTCAGGAAAAACTTCAGGAAAATCACTAACCACTGGAATGTCTTCTAATCACATCTTTGGTTTGTGCATGAATTGCATAAGCTATAAACCCTTGACATCCCTTCCTTAATGATTTTCTTGCACTCATGGTTGAGATGATATTTAGGGGTATCTTAGTGGCCAATACACCTCTCTCTTTGCAATTTTGCATGCAAAATTCTTATTGCCCTGGAATCTGGAATATAACCTTCCCCTTAGAGCAATCAATATAAGCATGGTTCTTTGATAGCCAATCCATCCGAAGTATGACATCAAAATCATGCATATCCAGCAAAACTAGATTTGCCACCATTTCTCTCCCTCCAAGCAAAAGAATACAATTTTTGACCCACATATCCGCAACTTCAATCTTCTTCATAGGGGTGCTAACAAACAAGGGTTCATCTAATTTTTTCGTTATTAGGTTCAAAGACTTCACAAATCTCTTAGACACAAAGCAATGAGAGGAACCAGAGTCAAACAAGACATAAGCATTTATAGAGTTTATGGGCAATATACCTGAAACAACATTGTCGGCAACATCTGCATCTTGTTGAGTCATAGCGAATACGCGAGCATTAATCCTGGGTTTTTGTTGAGTTGATCCTACTGCAATATGCATTTTCCTTGGACAATCTTTCACTTTGTGTCCCAATTGATCGCATTCAAAACATGCCCCAGACTTACGGCGACACTCCCCAGTGTGATAAAGATGGCAGAAGTTGCACTCCTTAGTCTGCACAACATGTCCTTTACTTGTCTTCTTATTTGGTACATTTCTACTATCCCTTGGCTTTCCATGTTGTTGTATGGATTCTCTTACCCTTTTTCTGTCAGACCACTGCTCCTTGGACTCATTCAACCTTGCTTCAACTCTTATGGCACTATCGAACACTTCTTGATAGCTATGATAAACATTAGATGACATATGATTGCGGATTGCAGACCTCAAACCATTTTCAAACCTATTGGTCTTTGTTTCCTCATTACTCATATAGATTGGAAAGAACTCTCCTAGTTCTATATATTTATGAGCATATTCCAAGACTGTCATATCACCTTGCACCAAATTTAGGAATTCATTTTCTAGCACCCTCCTTACACTATCAGGAAAATAGTTACGATAAAACACTCTCTTAAATTCTTCCCAAGTTATATGATCCCCATCTGGGTACGATGCCCTTGTAACCCCCCACCAATGCTCTGCATTTCCTTGAAGCAATGGTATAGTTACACCCAATTTGATTTCCGGAGGGAACTGCATAGCTACGAACAATTTCTCCACCTCTTTGATCCATTTAATTGCAGCCAAGGGATTTGGTCCACCATCGAAAGTCGGTGGGTTTACACGTCTAAACCTTTCAAAATAGGACGCTTGATTATTAGTTGCTTGTTGCTGCAAAAGGTTAGCTAACACTTGAAAGGTGCCCGCAATGTCAACTTGTGTAGTTGTTTGAGGTGCAGCTTGAGAGGTAACTTGAGGTTGAGGAATACCCGAAGATGGGACTTCATCAACCGGTACATCTCGAATCCCTTGAATTAGCCTAGCAATTCGACCACCTCTCGATTGCCTTGCCTGCCTTCCTCTTCCGCCGCCCGAGGTTCCTCCACGACCTCTATCCATAAATTCACTAATTTGCTGAAAGACATACAGACAATGAAATATAACAAAAACAATACTAACAACCATTCACAACATCAAATACCTAAGATTTACAACGGACCCACACATTCCATATTAGAACATACATTTGTTAACAAGCCTAGATTTTTTTTTTTTCTTTGTAAGGAGTCAACCTATGCTTGGATAGACAATCAATTCCAAACCTAGGCTCTGATACCAACTCTGTCACTACAAGAAAAATCGCGAATCGCGACGGGAAATTGCGACGGACTATATTCCGTCGCCATTTAGCGACCAAAATTGCGACCGAATACATTCCGTTGCGAAATGACGACGGAAACGGCGGCGGAATTAAATTCCGTCGTGAATCTTGGCGCAAATATAAAATAAAGTCCGCGAAATATTGGCGGCAAATATTCACGACCGAATTTGCGACGGAAGTAATTTACGTCGTCTATGTTGCGACGGAAAAGGCGACCGATTTGTGTTCCGTCGCGAAATGGCGACGGAATCTGCGACCGATTTAATTCCGTCCTTAAATGAATTAAATTTTAGATTATGAACTAAATATGGCGACGGAAATGACGACCGCCTAAATTCCGTTGCAATAGTTTTATTAAATTTTATTTTTCTTGTACTTAAACGCCGGCTTTTTGACTATGAAATTAGAGTTAAAATAAAATAAAATAAATCTTTATAACCCTAAATGCAAAAATCTCTAGAACACTCCAAACCAAATAGCAAACACTCCATCGCATCTCCTCGACGCTGAACTCCTCATGTCACGGCCCAAAAAATGAGCGTAACCCGGCCGTATTATTACGAAAAAAAAAATCGTTATAATACGAAGCTTGCTAAACAAAATATCAATCACAAGATAACATAAACAACCTCTTGTTCTTAAAGTTCCTTCTCCCAAAGATAGCTTAATTGGAAATATAATATACACATTTAAGCTTCTAGACATGGTCCAAAAATTACAACTTGAAATCCAAGCTCCTACTATGGACTTTGATCTCCCCAAAAAGACTAGAGGTAGTCCTCCTCTATCACAAAACACTAGACTAATACCCCATGGTCTTTAACCCCAAAATGTGACCTCCCTTGTCTTAACCTCGATCAACACTCTAATCTGAAAACATGAACACACAAGTGAGCTCAAGGCATGGTACATCATATAACACTTCTCTACCAAATCAAGTATAAAGAATAAAGAGGACCACAAATAAATAAGGTAACATAAGACGTTTAATAGAAAGTATAATAAAAGCGTTAGTATTCTTATACAATTTTATCGCATAAGAGTATCAATAATTCCAGAGTTTTCCCTTCAAGTCATGAATCATAGATCGGTGCTCAAATATCATAGAAATAAATAAATAAAGATATTACACACCTAACTCACCATTTTACTTTGAGAACTATAATATACTCATAGGATGAGCCAAGATCAATTAATAAAGTTACACTAGTCAAGGGTAGCAAAGCTACCAATTAAAATCAAGGGAATGTTCCAAATCAAGGGTGGCGAGACCACCAATTGGGAATCAATGGAACATTCCAAGTCAAGACAAGGGTGGTTACACCACCAATATGATTAATACCTTTGAAAATCTATATATACCATGATCAACAATAAAACGCATCAAATTCCCAAATTTTCACGAGATATGTACTAATTCTTTATCATACAAAACATGCCCATAATATTCAAGAATAGCTTCAATATTTTACAATCACTTAAGCTATGGTATATAAGTTACAATGAGTAAGTAAGTGCAAAGTTCCCTTACCTTAGTAAGCTTTAAGCATAGAAATTCCTTTATGCACTACTAACCTTCACGGTCACCTATCAAATATATATACACCATTATAACTTACTAGCATTCCAAATATTTACAAATTCTTCTTGTAAATTTATAAACAACCATGTTTTCTCCACACCAAGCAACAATCCAAAAATATAAATAAATGAGCCTAAGACCTCTATTACTCTTCTTGAAACAAGTACTGTCAAAATTTAACAAATAAGATGTGGTTCATTAGGTAGAAAAAATCAGCCGCAACATGGGTAATAAAGCATAGATTTGTTAGGGAAAAGAAATAAAAAGTCATCACCAAACACCCACTTTAAAACTTAGCAATTCAATTCTTCACTGTTGTGAATTCCCCAATCTTGAGCTTTGAATTACGTACACAGCAAAACCTAGCAGGGATGATGTTTCAATTCTTCTTTTAACAACAAAATCTAAAATAAAATACCTTGCCTAGTTGAGCCCAAAAACCAAACTCTTTTGCTTGTTACTTGCTACGCAGAGTCGCAGAGTGAGATGTGCCACCTTTCTTCCTACACTGAAAGCTGAAAGTGTCCTCTTCTCCCCTCTTTCTTCTCTACTAAGATTCCAGAACAATCTCCTCCCCCTAATGGACTTCTCAAGCTTAAGACATACAATTATTATTGGGCCCAAGAATAGACTAAGCCCAAATCAAAACTTAACCAACTAAATTATAATTTGGGCCTAGGTAGAATAAGAGGCAATTTATATCCTACACCACGGTGCGCGTTGCACTGTACGCCCAGATGCAAAATGACGTCGTTTTAAATTAATTTTTTTTTTGAAATTTCCCGCCCCAGTGAATGACAGTAATTTTTTCTTTAAAAAAAATCCGTTGTTCAAAAATGTACATAATGTTATACTAGAATACACATAATTGTATACATGAATGTACATAATTATATAACAAAATATACATACTCTTTTTAAAAGATAATACACATAATCTAACATAATACATAGTAAACATAAACTTTTAACATAATACACATCAACTCTTAACATAATACACACAAATTTTCTGATTCGGGTGTACATAATTGTATAAAAAGAATGTACATAATTGTATAAAAAAGAGAAAATTACACTTTTGGTCCTGTGACTGTTGAGGTCTTGTTAATTTCAGTACTCAACTTTAAAAACTAACAATTTAGTCCTGTAAGTATGCAATTTTTAGCACATTTGGTCCTTCCGGCCAAATCACCGGTAAAATGTTGCCGAAAAAACGTAAATGTTTTTAAATTGTTTATTATGGAGGGCAAAATGGTCAATTCACCGCCCCTTCTTCACCAAATCCCTCTCCAGTGTCGTCGACGCCATTTCCCTCGTCGACCTGCCTTTCCCGGAAAACATCCCCTTTTGCTCCCGCGCGTGTACTTCGGTATGAGCTACTTCTCCACCGCCGTGTCCCAGTCCGTCACTTCCGTTGGCCTAATAGTGAAAGCAAACGGCGATAACGAGCTGTTCACGGTGCCAGATTTTCCATGGTGCCGAACCTTTCTGGTTGTGAGTCACCGAGAAAACAATCGCCGGAAAATTAAAAAAAGTTGTCCTATATATATGTAGTTCTGGCACGGCACCCTTTCTTCTCATTACAAAACCCAGGAAATTTGTTCCGACAGCAATGGTCAGGCACTGCGCACAACTTCGTCGTTGCCTGGCCAATTATATAATTCTGGCACGGCAATGTTCCACACACCAAGCTTGAAGAGGTTAAGGGACATCAAAATTGGGTTAAAGTTAGTGGTGACTGGTGAATACCTTACCTTCCCTGGTGGTGGGACCCACTTTAAGCATGGGGCTCTTCACTATATTGATTTTATACAGCAGGTTAGCATCTAGAAATCATTCATTACTTTAGAATTATATCATACTAATCGGAGAAATAATCGGCTAGTTGTGCGCAGTGCAAGGAAGAAGAAGAGAGTTACTTGAAATGACCAATTTGCCCTCAATGTTAAATAATTAAAAATGGTTTACATTTTTCCGGCGACATTTGGCCGGTGATTTGGCGAACAGGACCAAATGTGTTAAAAATTGCATAGTTATGGGACTAAAGTGTTAGTTTTTAAAGTCGAGTGCTGAAATTAACAAGATCCCAGTAGTCACAGGACTAAAAGTGTAATTTTCTCGTATAAAAAATGTACATAACTGTATGAACAAATACACATAATTGTATGAACAAATACACATAATCACAGCAACTTCCTACCGCGCCTGCCAACGACCCAAAACGACGTCGTTTTGGGAAGCGCGCGGCGCACAGTGCTACGCACGCCATGGTGTAGGGTATAACGATTGAGAATAAGACCTAAAATATCTAGTTAGCCTATGATTATTATTATTATTACTATCAAAAAATGAAAATTTGTCATTACAGAATATGTTGCAGAAAATTTTCTATTCATAATTATATATCAAGATCTATCTTTGGCAATCTAAAACCTCTTCATCACTTTCGTCTCTCTGTTGATATGCCTAACACAACACTGCTAATCTTGCAAGAACTTCCCCAATGGCTCATATTTTGTTTAATATAGACAGTACATGTTTACACTTTTTTTTTTTTTTTTGAATGCTACTGACTCTATTAAAATGTAGTTTCTGTTCATAACTACTTTCTCAACCTACTGAAACACAAAGAGCCAATAATGTGCATAATTAATACACATGTTTACACTTTATTTCACTTATTAATAATAACATAATTAAATTGGTTGTTTGTTATGTAAATTAATTAATTAATGTGCATATTTTTGCCACACCAAACTCTACTTAAGTGTGTTGTAATGTTGTTTGTTTGTGCCCGTTGGCCATTAGCTCTAACCGATGAACCTTGCAGGAAGAAAGCGATAGACAAAAGTGAAAAAAAGGGGAATGATTTCATTCATCAACATCACTTACATTGTACATGGGAATATATATAAGATAATCGTAACGGTAAACATAATGAGGACATAAATATGTCCGTTACATAATAATGTCCACTAAGTATATATATTTATAACACTCCCCCTTGGACATTATTTGGCCACGACCTTGCCTCGTTAAAAACTTGTTAGGAAAACCCGGTGGGAAAAACCTAGACAAGAAAAGAGTACAATAGAAAATATATTCATGCCTCATTAAAAACTTCACTAGGAAAACCACGTGGGAAAAACCTAGTTGAAGAAAAGAGTACATGATATATGTAAAAACATATATTGTATTTGGTCGCCTCATTAAAAACCTTAACTTAAGAAAACCCTGTGGGAAAAACTTAGTTAAGGGAAAAAAGAGTACAACCATAAGCCTTTAGGCCGCAAACCGCATAATCTTCAGGATTTTGGGATTTGTCCATTTAAGCAATTATTTTGCAACTTTTCCTCATTGTCATTACTATATCATACTCATGCCTCGTTAAAAACCAAACTAGAAAACCCAATGGGAGAAAACTAGTGAAGAAAAGAGTACATGATATTTATGTATTTATGCGTTGCAAATACTGCGCAATTGTTAGTCTTTTATGACTTAATCTTCAGGATTTTACGTTCAATCTTCCGGATTGATTCAAGTAAATGTACTTCCCGTCTCCCCCTGAAGATAACAGTCTTCAAGTTCTACATATATTTCAAAATTTGAAGAGATGGATTGGACAAATCTTCTGGATTGTCTCTAGAGTAGTGTACAATAATCTTATGGCTCTTCTAGAGCTCATATAACATTTGTGCAACACAAGTGTTATTGTCCTCATTTTGAACATTTAGGGAAATTCATTGTATAACCAGTTTGGACTTGGCATTGCGGGGATCAAATAAAACAGTCAGTACCCAAGTAGCCTATTAAAACCGTATCATGGTTTCTTACATAAATGTCATGTCTTTGTATCTCGAAGATACCGGAGGATATGTTAATCATTATTCAAGTACTTCATTTGTAGGGGGAGCACTAAATTTTGCTAGCAACTTCATCGCAAATATCATGCATTGCATGTTGCGATTATGGAACTTCTGGTTCTAAAAAGGTGCTCCAACGATAATGAAGTAAGGGACTTCGAGTCCAAATGGTTCCTTATCTGCTTCAAGAGATTATTAGGCAACCTTTAGTTTGATAAAAACATGACACTTATGCATATAGACATGTGAAAAGCATTTTTAGATGTAGGCTGACTGGTGTATAAAAATTTTTCAAGGAAAAACTCGATCTTCAAGTCGAGATAATACTTATAGCTTTCACAAGCTTTTTATTTCAAAAAATTGATCTCAGTCTTTAAACATGAACTGACATCATCAAGCTCTTTATATATTTCATTGATGTTTAAACCATCAATATTGACTGAGATAATAAATAAGTCCATTATCAATTCTTTATTGAGCACATAATGGTACATATTATTCCTTCTACACGAGGATAATAACTCCATTCGCAACTCTTTAAAGAGTAAATAATGGCACTTAATAATACTAAATAAATCCTCATTCGGAAATTATAAATCCATCAGGGATTTCTCATAGATATTTTGTAGGTATGCATTTGCTAACTTGTCATTGGAGCAAATCTTCTGGACAAATATTTTATCACTCTTATGGAGTTCATGTGGATCAAGGTATTTTATATCATGAAAAACTATATACGCTTTTATTTGTCCGGAGTATGATAACTTCATGTCAAAAGCATCAATATGAATATTTGTACCTTGATTTGCTATTCCTTATTTCATCTCATAACTTAACAGTCGCTATGACAAAGAGAGAAAGTAATATCGAGATGATAATATACAAAATACATTTATAAGAACAAGTATTATCCCTTAGGCTTTAAGATGCTTAAAGCTTAAATTGATTTATAATATATCAATCCAAGTCATGGCGTTTAACATAATGCCAATATTCAAATGACTTCTCGAATGATGTATTTTATACCTTAAGGATATTAATTAACATCATTTACTTTTCTTTCTATGAGAATCACCAAATCACTCTTTACAAATTACAAAAAGAAAATGCGAATTTGGGAATTTTCGATCTCAAAGAAAAGGGTATTCAAAATGACGTTTTGAAGTATTGGACTTCTGGTCCTGAATCATCCTTTTAGGTTAAAATGGTCCTTATCTACTGCGGGAGATTATTTGGACATAGACTAAATAGCATGTGAAATTCCTTTTAAGGAAATGCTCGATCTACAGGTCGATATAATACTTGATTTTTCATCTCCTTTATTTTATAAATAAGCCCCTTAAATAAGTACCTAATGGTACATATTCATTTCTATAATTTCCTTATTTTAAGAAGAAATTTCTCAATCAATTGCTTCACTATTTTAAGTAAAGTAAAGCATTTGTACTTCAACAACAAACATGTTGTGATATTTGCTTTCTTTCATTTTTGAGAATTATAAATTCATCAAGGATTTTCAGATAAACATTAGTGTCTAATGACCCATAGTTTCTAGGTCATGACTTTAATAAGCTGCATATCTAGAATTATTCTGCCAATCATGTAGCGGAACTTTTAATAATATTCATCATGGGAGAGTATACTTGATTATGGCTTTCTGCGTTAACCCTTAGGCTACACACTCGCTTTATATCTCACCACCTTATCATTCTTGTTTTTCCTTTATACAAACACCATTTGTAACCTGCAGGGTTAATACTCCAATGGTGTATAAAAGGAATATATTAGCGAGTTGAGCTATATATGCCTTTAATTGCTCTCTTTATATGTTAATCAATCTAGGCGCTTCTGGCACCTAGTTCTGGATCCAGATTGTCATATAATATGAGCAATTTGAAGGCAACTGTGTTGTCGACAACTTATAATATTTTCAAGAATTTCTCCCATATATATATAAAAGTAATTTTCAAAGTTAACCAGATTATAGCCATTTCCCGGATATTTATATCTGGTTGTTCCGCAACTCAGTATTATGAATACTTGGTGCACCTATAATTTACTGGGTTTTCTCGTCGTCTGGACGATCGTCATAAATATATAACTTTTTAAGATTTTTCAAAAGCTCTAAGAGTTTTCAAGAGTGACATAAAAAACTTTACTAGATCTAGTTGTTTGTCGATTCTTTATTTTTCTATCCCAATGAATCTCCCGTACTTCTGGCATCAAGGAGTATTGATAGATATCAAAGGTGCAATTTTGGGGAATATGTATGGGACCTAGTCACTCTTTTTATGAAATAGATTATTTGGCAGATTTCTTTATGAACTTCTGGTTCAATCTAATTGGTACGTGAATTTAATTTTTGAAGATCATTTCATGAAATTTCTCGGCATTCTATTTCAATTTTGATCATATCTCCCCCTAATACCGTGAACCGATCTTCATGCAGTCAGCGTATCAATCGTGTCTCTCTCAGGGGCTTTAAATATTGGAGACAATAGATGGAGGTTTAGATGGATACGCTATGGTGGTTATGTAATAGATTGGACTGCATTCATACGAATAGAAACGCAGATTTGGGAAATGTTTGTTTGAAAACCGCGTATTAGATGTAAGGGGGAATAAGGATATGCAGTGTGCCGAAATTTTTAGCATAAATATTGCATTTCCCCACCAAGTATTCGGCACATTGGAATGTTGAAAATTAATGGTTTAGCAAGTAATTTAAATTTAGAGATTCAGCTAAACCTTTCTAGGTGTGGTCATAAGGCATGTGATGCTTTATCATAATGCCTAATGCCATATAACAATTGCCAAAAGTTGACGAGTTGAACTCACCAACATTTCGCTCTTTTATCGTCCCCGCTATTATTGAACTGAAACCTCTACTCTTTGATTACTCGATACTGTTACGGGAAACGACATATCAGTATTTCGGGTTGTGCCCGTTCTCACCCGTTTCCTCGCGCAAACCCTTCGTATATATATATATATATATATATATATATATATATATATATATATATATATATATATATGCGTTCACATAAGGACAACAATATATAGAGGACTGTGCGGACAGATAATGTGCACATGACAAATTAGTATCATGCACACAGTTTAATATACAATGGCACACTAGCATACATGTAAGCATCAGGTTTCAAACTCATGCTCTATTAATTAACAAACCT